>NC_037332.1:77252556-77577900 GCF_002263795.3 Bos taurus
CCCCCTTTATGTATCCTCAATTGTGGCAGGAGAATTATCTTTTTTTTTTTTTTTAGGAGAATTATCTTTTCCAAAATGCCTCCTCCAGTCATCTCTAGACCAAAGTGCCATTAAGTCCTAAGGATGCAGAGTCTCTGAAGGACAGATTGCTAAACTTCGACGTTTATCATGAAATAATAAACATCAATAAACATTTGTGAACCAAAAGGAAAGATGGAGGGGAAAATGGTTAGGACAGAAATTTTTCCTCCAAGACTTGAAACTTTGGCTTGAATGCAACAACTTCATTCTTTGCACCTTGTAAATTTCAACAGCCACATTAATTTATTGCATGTTTACTGTCTGAAAAATCACTATCCTAGGTACCAGGAATCAAAAAGGAAGACAATTTCTGACTTTCAAGAGCTTACATCTTTCCATTTATGTTCAACCAAGCTTGGGAAAAGGCCTCAGAATTATTGTTTAACCTGATGCTTTTGGAAAGTTGTGAGAGAGGAATGGTTCTCTTACCTGGCTTGCAGTTCCAGTGTTCTCTCTTTCCCAGATATCTGGAAAGTGTGTGGATATTCCTCATTGTGAGTCTCTATAATTTTCATTCCATCGATGCCTACCCTGGTTCGAACAGTAAACTTAGAGCCCACCAAGCTGAATTTTGGCACACAGTATAACAACATGTTGTTGAACTGCAAGAAAGAGGAATACACGTTAAAAAAACAGGAAAACAAGGCAGAGGAAAGTGACCAACATTGAAAGTAGCCAAAGACAAAAATTCCAGGGAATATCATGCTTTCTTTTTGAAAAAATTATTTCTATACTATAGAGCTTTTAAGTCTATATCAGAATGATTATATTATAAAATATGTAGCATGTATTTTCTTTTGTTGGTTCATAAATATTTTACTAATATTTAAGTGAATAAATCATTTTATACTAGTAAGAAAATCAGTTAAAGAAATTAGGTTCAGTAACAATTTATTAAGGATCTCCTATAAACCAGAAACTGAAGTTCTCAACCATATAAGTTGAAGCCCTTAGATAATAAAATTTCTAATTGTTGTATCTCAGGCAACAAGTCTATATAATATCTGTTAAAGGAAAAGCGCAATATTTAGCAATTATTTTTACCAATGTGCTTAATGTTAAGTTTATCATACAGAGTGAAGTAAGTCAGAAAGAGAAAGATAAATATCAGTATTCTAACGCATATATACGGAATCTAGAAAAATGATACTGAAGAATTTATTTACAGGGCAGCAATGGAGAAACAGACATAGAGAATAGACTTATGGACATGGGGAGAGGGGAGAGGGTAAGATGTACAGAAAGAGTAACATGGAAACTTACATTGCCATATGTAAAACAGACTGCCAACACGAATTTGCTATATGGCTCAGAAAACTCAAACGGGGCTCTAAATCAAACTAGATGGGTGGGGTGGGGAGGGAGATGGGAAGGAGGTTCAAAAAGGAGGGGATATATGTATACCTATGGCTGATTCATGTTGAAGTTTGGCAGAAAACAACGAAAGTCTGTAAAGCAATTATCCCTCAATTAAAAAATAAATAAAAATTTTAAAAAGTAGGTACATTATTCATTTAAATTTATTAGAGCATGGGTTACAACAGTAAATAATCTGGAAAAAACAAAGTCACTGTTTTATATTGTCACCCATCTCCAATAAGAATTCATCATGTATGAATTAACAGAAAAGTCATCTATTTTAGTAAAAAGTTTTTATTTAAAATGAAGAATTTATTTTGAAACTGAATTAAATTACTGCCTCATTTCTAGTCAACAATGAACAGCCCCTGCTAATCACTACCAAGTAATGATTTGGGGAGGGCATTTAATTAACTTTTAAATATATTCAATTATGCAAAAGGATGAAAGTCTAAGTATCTAGATTAACTTGCAGGCAGATTACTAAAGAAGGTCCATAATTTTCTTCCTACTTCATATTTATTGTTTCTAACACTGTTTCTAAGATTAAATATATTTGTATAAGACAAAAGCTACTGAGAACTTAACCTCTTATGTAACCTCTCATTCATCAGGATCATTATCTGTAAAAGTCACAAGTTGCTGAGAAGATTAAATGAGGAATAATGTCCTGTTCTGCCAGGTCTTCTGTTTAGCTCCAAACATCAAAGAAATGTTAATGGATATTTAAAACATTTCAACATGTTTATGTGACAATGTCCAGTGTACTCATTCTGAAAGCAAATTTTTTAACCAGTTGTTCCTCATACATTATTTTTAACTTCCTATGACCAGTGTCATAAATTTCATTTCCACACTGGATAATGCAGAAATAAAAGGTAACCAAATACATTTTTATCAGATATACCTAACTACAACACTTCAAATTCACATTTCTAGAAGGGAATAGAATCCATCTTTATCATTAATTGCCCACTATATTCTAAGTATGGCAATCACAGCCTCCTTGTAGTACACAGAATCTGGAGATCTGAAACTACTCTTAAAGATTATTATCATCATTGTAGCTTGATTAAGGCAACATCTCGCTTGCTAACTGTTCATGTTACTATTTCTTTTTCTCTTCTATCAAGGTCTTCTCAGGAGGGGGTTTTGCTACATCTGAACAGTGTGGCAGGGCTACAAAGCAGCCACCAAAATGGAGAGAACTCACACTTTCAAGACAGCAACAGCAATCAAATTTTTCTGCAAACTGAGTGACAAATGTAATGTTAAGGAATGAAATTTCTGAGTTATCAGATACACATACTCAAATGTGATGGATAAAGTTCGACAAAATCTTATCATCTTATAGAAACACAAGCCCATGAATATGGAAGTTCTAAGCATTTGCTTTTGGTAGTTATGCTCACAAAAGATGACAGACTGTCTTATAATGATGTGCTTCTCTTTCCCTTTCATGCTTTCAGGATTACATTTCCCCTATTCTTCCTAAGTGGGACTTCACATTCTAAATTGTCAATATTATATATTAACGTTATATAAACTCAGGTTACAATATACCTAATAAATACCCTTCTTCTTCTACTCAGAGGTGCAGGTGATAATGCTTACAAAGAAGTCCATGTCATATACATAGAGGAATTAAATAGATAGTCCTGTTTCCTCTGTGAATCTTGCTCCTATGGCAAAAGCCAACATCACCTTCTCTGAGTTTTTGCTAGGACTAAAAGAGGAAGTTATAACAACTGTAGGACCAAGTAGACTGACTTTCCCTTTCAGTAAAAGAGATTCTTTTTATTCCATGCCCATAGCTCGGAAGTAGTTACTGATAAAGCATTCTCTGGCTGGCAAGCTCTAGAAGAGCTAGACTGTGCCAAAACCTAGAAGAAATCTCAACTTTATTAAAAGAGTAGGGGGGTTTCACCTACTTGATCTCCAGTGTTCCTTGATTCTTTCAATTCCCTTAAAGTATATTATCTGACTGAAACAATTCAATTTTATGTCCCACTCATGACAGTTCATTAAAGTTTGCTTTAGAAGGTAAAAATATAATATTGGAGAAAATTTCCAGTGCCTGGTCTATATTAAAGTTTTAAATTAGTCAAGAGAAAAAAAATATATATGTACATATATACATATGTGTGTGTGTGTGTGTGTGTGTGTATAATAACTTGGTTAAAAGCTACAAGGAAATAAGGACTAGAACTCCAAAGAGCCAAGAATAAAATCTCTTATTCTATGGGAGAATTTAATGGTTTTTCTAAACTTTCAGATGTCAGATGTGATTATTTACTTACTCAACAGAGTGCCCTACATTAACATGAAAAGCATAATGTGGAGGCAAGAAAACAATGCAAACACATGATGATCATTTGAAAACTGAAATCAAATTTTAAATATAAATTTGGCTTTTCAGATTTACAAATGTAATATCTTCAGAGTAAGAAATAGAAAACTAGCCCTCATTTTACTTCTAGAGAGAAAGGAAAATAAAAAGGTACTTCTGAAGTTTCTGCATATAAAAGTAAGATACTCCATGGGAATAAATGTGAGCTGCAGAGAAGAGAGATTCTATGACAAGTGCAGTACTAGAGGGGGAGGACTGAAAGAATGACCATCACAGGAAATGCTTCTAAGATGGTCTTCAAAAAGATGGATAAGGCTTTCCTAAAATTTCTACTGTAGGACTTCATTCCCCGGAAGGAGAATGATATGTTTGATAACTTATAATAACTGGAACAAGATAGGTACTTTCAGGTACTTTCCTCAAAGTCACTACTGCAATCCCTTAAGGCTCTTTGCCATCTGTTCTCCAAACAGCTTCTTATACTGGCTCTGTATTAAGGTATTCAATACAAAACTATTTCCACAATAATTCTCAAATGTGAAAATTAAACCAAGACCACTGGTAGACACAGAGCGTAAAGTTTAACTACAGAAACTGTAACACTAATGTTGAAGAGGGGGAAGGAAATTTACCTAAGAACCTAAAGGTAGAGTAAAGACAAACGGAAGACACTGACTACCAGGCATTTTGCCCAGAAAAGATATTAAGTGTGTCTTTTTAATGTGGATTTCTGATGCTCTGACATTTCAGGGCCCTGCTGACAGGGGCCTGCTCTCAGTCAGTTCAGTCGTTCAGTCGTGTCTGACTCTTTGCGACCCCATGAATCGCAGCACACCAGGCCTCCCTGTCCATCACCAACTCCCAGAATCTACCCAAACCCATGTCCATTGAGTTGGTGACGCCATCCAACCATCTCATCCTCTGTCGTCCCCTTCTCTTCCTGCCCTCAATCTTTCCCAGCATCAGGGTCTTTTCAGATGAGTCAGCTCTTCGCATCAGGTGGCCAAAGTATTGGAGTTGCAGCTTCAACATCACTCCTTCCAGTAAATACCCAGTACTGATAGCCTTTAGGATGGACTGGTTGGATCTCCTTGCAGTCCAAGGGACTCTCAAGAGTCTTCTCCAACACCACAGTTCAAAGGCATCGATTCTTTTGCGCTCAGCTTTCTTTATAATCCAACTCTCACATCCATACATGACTACTGGAAAAACCATAGCCTTGACTAGATGGACCTTTGTTGACAAAGTAATGTCTCTGCTTTTTAATATGCTGTCTAGGTTGGTCATAACTTTCCTTCCAAGGAGTAAGTGTCTTAATTTCATGGCTGCAATCACCATCTGCAGTGATTTTGGAGCCCGAAAAAAATAAAGTCAGCCACTGTTTCCACTGTTTCCCCATCTATTTGCCATGAAGTGATGCCCCCTCTCAGGACTACTCAACTCTGAGACAGTGAGTGACTCATGTGCAAGCATAACTTTAAACTAACAGACCCAGAGCCCACACCCCAACCACCTTCTCTACTGAGTTCTTATACTTTGGGCCAGTATTCCCCTTCTCCGAGAACCCTAAGGCTAGGTACCAGGCAATGGTCCCTGTGCCCCACAGCCTAATGAAGTGATTTAAACCAGTAAATTCTAAGCATGTTTTCCCTGCCTTGCCTACTCCTTCTTGCAGAAACCAAACTAAAAGTTCTTGCCCACATGTTCTGCTTGCTCCCTCTGCCTTCTGACCAACCCTGGTGCTTTTTCATGAAGCCCTTGGTGTGGCATCCCCCTGCCTTTTAGGATCTGTGACTATAACTATCTTTTCAATGGCAATCATCTCCTGATGTGTTGACTTCACCATATCTGAGTAACAAAAACTATATTTCTAAGTAAATAGCTCTCTGAACCCTAATAAAATATTACAAGTCCCCGATTTACATTTAGGTCTCTATAAAACCTCTGAAAGGTGAAGTTCTTCTTTTGATCTCAAACAAAGATTTTTTTTATAGGTAATTTGGAAACTATAAAAATTATGTTATGAGATATAATTCAAAAAAACCTTTTAAAAAGTATAATTCATGGTTTTATATAGTTGTAAGTTATGCAACCATCACTACTAATTTCATAACACTTTATGACTCTAAACAGAAATCCTATGCCTATTTCCTCTCCCCACCAGCCCAAGGCTACCACTACTTACTTTCTATAAGTAGTAAGTAATATTCTAGACATTTCATATAAATGAAATCATATCATACAGTGTGGCCTTTTTGAGTGGCTTCTTTCACTTAAACGATGTTTCAAAGTTTATCCACGTAGCATATATTAGTATTTTATTCCATTTTACTGCCATATAATATTCCAGTGAATAGGTATACCAAATTGTTTATCTATTCATCAATTGATAAACATTTAGGTTGTTTCCACTTTGGGGATATAATAAATAATTTTGCTAAGAACATTCATGTACAAATTTTGTGTGGACACGTTTTCAATTTTCTTGAGTTTTATAAACTTGAACTAGAAATGTTCTATCACCTGGTGACCAAATGTTCTTTTTAAAAAATGAGAGATATCATGAACACCCTCTGATGACAGTTAGTTCCTATAAATTTGTCTTTCAAGGGAAGCTGCAATCAGACAACAGAATCCTCTAGTCCCCAACAACTCATCCTAAGGCTGGTGATATGACTGCCATGCAGCAGAAAAGTCAGACGTGACTAACATCCTGAGAATGTGTCATGTGACAGTCACAGGGCAGCCTCTTTATCAATGTAACTCTGTTTCTTTGCCTATGATAACAATCATAGAAATAGCTAAAATTTACTGAGCTATTATTCAATTATTCAAGGTTAGCTTATTATTAAACATTGTTAGCTGTTATGCTTATTATTGTATCATTAGATATAGAAAGGAACTGGAATTAATAGACACTAAAATATAAAGGCCTGGATGCCCCAAGAAGAGCTCTTATTTTCAGTTAAGTCCTAGCTCAGTTCAGTTCATTCGCTCAGTCATGTCCGACTCTTTGCGACCCATGAACTGCAGCATCAGAGGCCTCCCTGTCCATCACCAACATCCGGAGTCCACCCAAACCCATGTCCAGCGAGTCGGTGATGCCATCCAACCATCTCATCCTCTGTCGTCTCCTTCTCCTCTTGCCTTCATTCTTTCCCAGCATCAGGGTATTTCCAATGAGTCAGTTCTTTCCATCAGGTGGCCAAAGTATTGGAGCTTCAGCTTTAGCACAGTCCTTCCAATGATATTTAGGAATAATTTCCTGTAGAAGTGACTGGTTTGATCTCCTTGCAGTCCAAGGGACTCTCAAGAGTCTTCTCCAACACCACAGTTCAAAAGCATCAATTCTTCGGCGCTCAGCTTTCTTATGGTCCAACTCTCACATCCATACATGACCACTGGAAAAACCATAGCTTTGACTAGATGGACCTTTGTTGGCAAAGTAACGTCTCAGTTTTTTAATATGCTATCTAGGTTGGTCACAGCTTTTCTTCCAAGGGGCAAGCATCTTTTAATTTCATAGCTGCAATCACCATCTGCAGAGATTTTGGAGCCCAAGAAAACAGTCTGTCACTGTTTCCACTGTTTCCTCACTTTTTTGCCATGAAGTGATGGGACCGGATGCCATGATCTTCGTTTTTTGAATGTTGAGTTTTAAGCCAGCTTTTTCACTCTCCTCTTTCACTTTCATCAAGAGATTCTTTAATTCCTCTTTGCTTTCTGCCATAAGCGTGGTGTCATCTGCATATCTGAGATGACTGATATTTCTCCTAGCAATGTGAATTCCAGCTTGTGCTTCATCCAGGCCAAGACTATCACCTCCACTAGCTTTGTTCATAGTGATGCTTTCTAAGGCCCACTTGACCTCACATTCTCCACACTCCACACTCCAAGATGTCTGGCTCTAGGTGAGTGATCACACAATCATGGTTATCTGGGTCACTAAGAACTTTTTTCTATAATTCTTCTGTGTATTGTTACCACCTCTTCCAAATATCTTCTGTTTCTGTTAGGTCCATACCATTTGTCTTTTATTGTGCCCATCTCTGCATGAAGATGCTTTCCTAATAGCTCAATTGGTAAAGAATCCACCTGCAATGCAGGTGACTCCAGTTCGATTCCTGGGTGGGGAAGATCTGCTGGAGAAGGGATAGGCTACCCACTCCAGTATTCTGGCCTGGAGAATTCCATAGACTGTATAGTCCGTGGGCCTGCAAAGAGTCGGACACAACAGAGTGATTTTCATTTTTGCTTTGCATGAAATGTTCCCGTTATTTCTAATATTCTTGAAGAGACCTCTAGTCTTTCCCATTCTACTGTTTTCCTTTATTTCTTTGCATTGATCACTTAGGAAGGCTTTTTTTAATCTCTCCTTGCTAGTCCTTGAAATTCTGCATTCAAATGGGTATATCTTTCATTTTCTCCTTTGCCTTTAGCTTCTTTTCTTTTCTCAGCTATTTGTAAGGCCTTCTCAGATAAACATTTTGCTTTTTTGCATTTCTTCTTCTTGGTGATGGTTTTAATCACTGCCTCCTATACAATGTTATGAACCTCTGTCCATCATTCTTCAGGCACTCTATCACATCTAATTCCTTGAATCTATTTCTCACTTCCACTGTATAATCATAAGGGATTTGATTTAGTTCGTACCTAAATGGTCTAGTGGCTTTCTCTACTTTCTTCAGTTTAAGTCTGAATTCTGCAATAAGGATTTCATGATCTGAGCCACAGTCAACTCCTGGTCTCATATTTGCTGACTGTATAGAGCTTCTCCATCTTCGGCTACAAAGAATATAATCAATCTGATTTCGGTGTTCGCCATCTAGTGATGTCCATGAGTCTTCTCTTGTTTTGTTGGAAGAGGGTGTTTTGTATGACCAGTGTGTTCTCTTGACAAAACTGTTAGCCTTTGCCCTACTTAATTTTGTACTCCAAGGCCAAACTTGCCTGTTATTCCGGGTATCTCTTAACTACCTGCTTTTGCATTCCAGTCCCCTATGATGAAAAGGACATCTTTTTTGGTACTAGTTCTAGAAGGTCTTGTAGGTCTTCATAGAACCATTCAACTTCAAATTCTTCCGCATTAGTGGTTGAGACATAGACTTGGATTACTGTGATACTGAATGGTTTGCCTTGGAAATGAACAAAAATCATTCTGCCATTTTTGAGATTGTATCCAAGTACTGCATTTCGGACTCTTTGGTTGACTATGAGGACTACTTTCTTCTACATTTCTACATTTCTTCTAAGGGACTGGTGCTCCCTGTAACAGATATAATGGTCTTCTGAACTAAATTCACATATTCTGGTACATTTTAGTTCTCTGATTCCTAAAATGTCCTGCCGTGTCCTGCTTGACCACTTCCAATTTACCTTGATTCATGGACCTAACATTCCAGGATCCTATGCAATATTGAGCTTTACAACATCACATTTTACTTCCATCACCAGTCACATCCACAGCTGGGTGTTGTTTTTGCATTGGCTCCATCTCTTCATTCTTTCTGGAGTTATTTATCCACTCTTCTCCAGTAGCATGTTGGGCACTTACTGACCTGGGGAGTTCATCTTTCAGTGTCATATCTTTTTGCCTTTTCATACTGTTCGTGGGGTTCTCAAGGCAGGATTACTGAAGTGGTTTGCCATTCCTTCTCCAGGAAGTTCTAGACTAACTGTCATTTCCAGGAAGTTAAGAGAGGGACAGGGAGTGACTACAGTGAAAAAGAACTATGTAGCAAATTCATGTACCTTTACACAGACATTTGAAGCACAAGTTTTACAACTTTGTCTATATATTTCTTTAAACCAAAATAATTAAAATAGTGATCCCCACGTACACACTGATGCCTATGATCTTCAAGGAAAGGTTAAATTTATCTTCACTATGTGTTACTGAAATAAATTACACATGATAAGTATACAGAAAAATTACAGAAGAATACTTCAAAAACAGATTTGTGTCCTTCAAAGAACAAGTTTCAGTTACTACAGACATTCCCTGATGTGGAATCCAGACAGTATTGACTAAATCAGATTAGAAATAATTGCTTGGGTGAGCAAGCAAGCACCCTACTTTTCCAAGATACACATAACAGTGTTATGAGGTATTCTTATGTGACTTCCTCATACTACAAAACTCACTAAGAAAAGGTAGCGTTCCTGTGCTGATGTGTTCCGAGCAGCTAGTTTGAGGATCTGTCCATCTTTTATTAATTCATTTGAAGGATTTACAATGTCTTCTTCTTCTCCCAACATTTCATAAATCTCTAAGAGTTTCTTTAGGTTTTCCTAGGAAATTAGAACAAAACACAGCAAGATCAAATATAAGGAGGTTTCACCTTAATGCCTTTAATTAATGACCATAGCTAAAATATACACAAATCACAAAGGATTGGAACTAAGCATAAACTTAAGTATAAAGATCAGTTAAGAGCAAATTAAAACCTGGGAGAAGAGGGAAGAGTATAATCACAGATAGTTCTAAACATTTTATAAAGAATATTTTTTGTTCACTTGTGTCAATTCATTTTGGGCCAAAACTGTAGATAATATTAGACTATATTATTAACAATTATCTAACTAAAAGATTTCCATTTCCTCTGAAAACTACTTACCATTTTTCTTATTGCACTATTAGAATGGCTTGCTGCTGTAGATATAATTTCAAGTGATTCTAAATAGGAGAAAAGAAAAGTAAATATATTTTGTCCTTTCTATATTACTAGATAGCTGAATAATATATAGCATAATAAGGAATCTGAGACCAAAGACACACAATAAAAGCAGGGGCAATTTCCATTTACAAGTTGGATACTTCCAAAGTTCATTTGTAAGCAGATGATTTGGAATTTGGGAAGTATTTACTCATAAAAAGTCATATATAGTGACTAGGCTCACAGGTACATTTAATTCATTAGGAATCTTCAAAATACCAAACATCATGACAATAGCTTGTTATAAGGCACTTTGTCAGGGGTGTTCATATATATTATGTCAATTCATTTTTATGCAACCCTGAATGGCAAATACATTAGCTTCATTTGGCAGATGAAAGAAGTAAAGAGTGATGTTCCTTGGGTAGGGTCATAGATTATGATACTAAAGGGCTACATTTGAACCTAAGTCTTCTGACTCAAAAGTTCTACAACATTTCAGCAGTAGGAGAAGGAAATGGCAACCCACTCCAGTGTTCTTGCCTGGAGAATCCCAGGGACGGCAGAGCCTGGTGGGCTGCCGTCTATGCGGTTGCACAGAGTCGGACACGACTGAAGTGACTTAGCAGCAGTAGCAGTACAAGTAAATTAACCAACAAACATAATCAGTTTTCTCTGGGAAAACACACTCACAGTTCTAATCTAGGTGAAAGAGAATTTTTTGATGCCAATGTCGATGGAAGGTTTTGTTGCTAGGGCAGGTGGTAGTGAGAGATGGGAATGGGGAAGGCAGGAGCTTTGATATGGGCAAGGTAGGAGCTTCAGGACTACTGGTGAAGAGAGGTCGAAGGTGGAAGCTGAGGCTTCCTGCTGGGTTAACCTGAGGGAATGTTCTCAATCCTCCATCATGTCCTGCTCTCCTTTCTTTTCTATCTTATGAATACTGGTTGGGTTAATTCTGGTATCACAACAACCTCATCATTCTGAACCGACTTTTCTGTCTTCTTTGTTCTACTGCTGAACAAAATGCACTTTTGCTGCTTTTCCTTCTGCTTTTAGGTTTCTAAAAGTATTTTTGTGTTTCCTTAGAATGTTAGTATAAGTAGTAATGGGAAATCAAAGAGCAAAAAATTACCCTATTATGTTGCTGACTTTCTCATTTTGGAGAAGGGGGAAGCGGTGTGGGGACCACCAGCCCCTACCCCTCTCACTGCATCAACTTTTTTTTTTCTGATTTTAAATTTTTATTTATTTAATTATTTTTTGGCTGCCCTGGGTCTTTGTTTTTGTGTGCAGGCTTTCTCTAGTTGCAGCAATCAGGGGCTACTCTTTGTTGTGGTGTATGGGTTTCTAACTTCTGTGGCTTCTCTTGTTTGTGGAACATGAGCTCTCTGGTGCATGGGCTTTAAGTAGTTGTGGCTCACAGGTTCCACAGTTGTGGTACATAGGCTTAGTTGCTCTGCAGCAGGGGGAATCTTCCCAGGCAAGAGATCAAAACTGTATCTCCTGCATTGGCAGGTGAATTCTTAACTACTGGACCATCAGATAATTCCGACTTTCTCACTTTTGACATAGGTACCTTAGCAGAAGTCCAAGTCTTTGAAAATAGAAGAAAAGGAATTTTTATTTAAATTTTAGAGAATTATCCTGATTTGGGCAACTCAGTATATTCCATATAGGATCCAAGGTAGAGGGAGACAAGTTAAGATGGGCTGGGGCTACTACCCAAGAGACTAGTCTGAGAAGTAGAAACAGTAAGCCAACTTCCAATCTTACCACTAGTTCTGCTGGTTTTAGTAGCAGTTGTAGTATATGTTGATTACCAACCCAAGTTAAATTTTCATTCTACACAGTTAATTGATTTTTTCAAAAGTACACAAGAAAACAAATATCTTATTGAAATGCTTAGGTCCTAAAAAGTCTTTCATTATGATCTAATGGCAAAAAAAAATATAATGAGTAGAACAGGAATAAAGGTTTCTCAGGGAAAATGCTGACACTAAACAGCATTATTTTCTCTTCTATCTTAGTAAAAGGTAGAGAGAAATCACTTTGCTTAGGCTATTTTTAAATAGTAAATGTCATCTTAGTTTTCTTGGTATATATCTACCCCCTTAATTAACCAGCAGCACTAGTAATTCTGAATGGTTGAATTCTTTCTGTGAGAAGGTAATTGTGTATTGCTATTCCAGATGTCTCTAAGACTACAGTTTTATATTTCAGAGTTAATCACTAATGTGAAACCAGCATGAGAAATGTGATTTGCATTGCTCTAAGCCTATGATTTGGGCTCAAAAGTGCTTGCCTAATTGAGGTGTTGATAACAATTTCCAGTGAGGTTATTTTCTGACACCAATATTTTACTAAAGTGGCTTCTACTTCACTTTGAAATCACAAGGCTACTTGGCCACTAAATTATCCCATAATGGAAGGGGGGATTTACTTTTAGCATCATTCCAGTCCGGAGAATCTGGGGGCAATTTCCTTAGGTAGTCCTTAAGGAGCATCTCATACCGGGGAATGCGCTGAACAGGTTCTAGCATGTGATGCTGCAAAGTCAAGCTCCCACAGACCTTCTGTTTCTGTAGTGAGAAAGGTTTTTAAAGAAAGATTTAAAAATTAGGTTAGACAGTCTAAAAACTCAAGGTAATATAGAACTTTCACTAAAATGTGGCCTGTGTATCACCTGCATCAGATACATTCTTGGGATGCTATTAAAAATGGAAATCCTAAACCCCACTCCAAACTATGAAACCACAATTTTGAGAACATAGCTTGGATATGTATTTAAGAACATTCCCAATTTTTTCCATTAAAGTCTGAGGACCACCAATCTACTCAGAAAATAAATAAATAAAGCAGAATTTTAAGCAGGAAAATTCCAGATTGATGGCATCTACTTTCATTGGTCATTACAAGGGTTTTTCAGGTCATACTATCAAATCATAACTCCAGAGATTTTCAAAAGAAGCATCTATTTAAAGAGGTTCACTAAGTAACACTATATTAAATGACTATGGATTCAGCAGAAATTATCCCATAATAAGACTACTATAAATGTCATTTCCTTTGAACCGAAAAGACTCCACATGTAGAAGGGTGACAAGATAATAAAATTTTAATTTTTCATTAGGTCATGGCATTCTCTTCCATTAGAAACCAAACTCTGAATAGATCTCCTTTGCTCTGGCAAAATTGAGTCTATAGAACATGCTTTCAGTAAGCGATTAATGTGGAAGGGAAGAAAAAAGATTACTTGAAAATAAGATGTGTTCCTCTTCATATTTAACACAGTGGAAACCCCTTAATATATTTACTCATGACCATGACCAGAGCACTTAAGGGTAAAAAATGTGTCAATATTAAGATAAGACATGATATTTGCATTCAAAGCAAACAAGAAACTAAAATGTAATCTGGTGTAATAATGTCAAGCTGGGTTTAGATTTATTTTATCTAATGCAGGTTTTCAGGCAGGGGAGTGATATCATTAGATATGACATCTATTAAGATTAATCTATTGCAGTGTGGCCTTGGGAACATGTAGGGAAACTAGTTTGAAAATTACTGTAGACCAGGAAAAACGTAAAAACAGCCTGAAATTAGCATGGAAGCTGAAGGTGAATGGCTCTCCTTAATAACCTGTAAGATACAAATATTATAAGTTTAGTTATCCCATTTGACTTTCTCCAGCAAGCCTAGGGAACACACACACACATACGCATACACACATATATCTCCAGGAAAATATTACTGATCCCCAAATTTTACATGAAGAAACTGGTCCAGAAAAGTTAGGGGAGCTTTCTAAGGTCAAGTGACTATAAGTAGCAGACTAGAATCTTAACTAGCTTAGCTGATTCTCAAACTACCACTCCTTTCACAACTCCATCCTTTCCTTATAAAATGGAGAAGACAGATATTGCTGATTCAGAGTTTTAATACTTGATGAAACAATAATGATAATCATTATCACCATCACCATATTGAGCATTTGTATGCAACAAGCTCCAAGTTAAGTCCCTTGAATATACTGTTTAAAGAACACATACAGAGAATGAGGAAAAATGATAAATCAAAGGTAAAGCCACGTGATCAAATTCTGGTGAATAAAAGAATATTGGTGCTGTGTAATAAATCCAATCACGTAATCACAAATGTCACAAAGCATAAATGTTATGTGGAAAAAATGTTTGAAAGCTAGACAGGACTCGAACATGTTGAGTGTGTATTGATGACAAGATGCTCATACAGAATTATGAAGCCAGCACTCAGAATTTCATAACTAGAGTATAGGCATAAAGGACTAAATTAGAAATAATGACCCTATAAGCAGATAGTGACTTATATGCAGAGTACATTATGCAAAATGCCAGGCTGGATGAAGCACAAATTGGAATCAAGATTTCCTGGAGAAACATCAATCACCTCAGATATGCAGATGACACCACCCATATGGCAGAAAGCAAGGAGGAACTAAAGAGACTCTCGATTAAAGTGAAAGAAGACAGTGAAAAGGATGGCTTACAATTCAAAATTCATCATGGCATCTGGTCCCATCACTTCATGGCAAGTAGATGGGGAAACAGCGGAAACAGTGACACACTTTATCTTCTTTGGGCTCCAAAATCTCTGCAGATGGTGACTGCAGATTTTCATGACTGCAATCATGAAATTAAGACATTTGCTCCTTAGAAGAAAAGCTATGACCAAACTAGCGTATTAAAAAGCTGAGACAGTGCTCGCTTCGGCAGCACATATACTAAAATTGGAACGATACAGAGAAGATTAGCATGGCCCCTGCGCAAGGATGACACGCAAATTCGTGAAGCGTTCCATATTTTTAGAAAACCCTAAAGACTCCACCAGAAAATTACTAGAACTAATCAATGACTATAGTAAAGTTGCAGGATATAAAATCAACACACAGAAATCTCTTGCATTCCTATACACTAATAATGAGAAAACAGAAAGAGAAATTAAGGAAACAATTCCATTCACCACTGCAACAGAAAGAATAAAATACTTAGGAGTATATCTACCTAAAGAAACTAAAGACCTATATATAGAAAACTATAAAACACTGGTGAAAGAAATCAAAGAGGACACTAATAGATGGAGAAATATACCATGTTCATGGATTGGAAGAATCAATATAGTGAAAATGAGTATATTACCCAAAGCAATCTATAGATTCAATGCAATCCCTATCAAGCTACCAACAGTATTCTTCACAGAGCTAGAACAAATAATTTCACAATTTGTATGGAAATACAAAAAACCTCGAATAGCCAAAGCGATCTTGAGAAAGAAGAATGGAACTGGAGGAATCAACCTACCTGACTTCAGGCTCTATTACAAAGCCACAGTCATCAAGACAGTATGGTACTGGCACAAAGACAGAAATATAGATCAATGGAACAAAATAGAAAGCCCAGAGATAAATCCACGCACATATGGACACCTTATCTTTGACAAAGGAGGCAAGAATATACAATGGATTAAATACAATCTCTTTAACAAGTGGTGCTGGGAAAACTGGTCAACCACTTGTAAAAGAATGAAACTAGAACACTTTCTAACACCATATACAAAAATAAACTCAAAATGGATTAAAGATCTCAATGTAAGACCAGAAACTATTAAACTCCTAGAGGAGAACATAGGCAAAACACTCTCTGACATACATCACAGCAGGATCCTCTATGACCCACCTCCCAGAATATCGGAAATAAAAGCAAAAATAAACAAATGGGACCTAATTAACCTTAAAAGCTTCTGCACATCAAAGGAAACTATCAGCAAGATGAAAAGACAGCCTTCAGAATGGGAGAAAATAATAGCAAATGAAGCAACTGACAAACAACTAATCTCAAAAATATATAAGCAACTCCTCCAGCTCAACTCCAGAAAAATAAATGACCCAATCAAAAAATGGACCAAAGAACTATACAGACATTTCTCCAAAGAAGACATACAGATGGCTAACAAACACATGAAAAGATGCTCAACATCACTCATTATCAGAGAAATGCAAATCAAGACCACTATGAGGTCCATTTCACACCAGTCAGAATGGCTGCGATCCAAAAGTCTACAAGCAATAAATGTTGGAGAGGGTGTGGAGGAAAGGGAACCCTCTTACACTGTTGGTGGGAATGCAAACGAGTACAGCCACTATGGAGAACAGTGTGGAGATTCCTTAAAAAACTGGAAATAGAACTGCCTTATGATCCAGCAATCCCACTGCTGGGCATACACACTGAGGAAACCAGAAGGGAAAGAGACACGTGTACCCCAATGTTCATCGCAGCACTGTTTATAATAGCCAGGACATGGAAGCAACCTAGATGTCCATCAGCAGATGAATGGAAAAGAAAGCTGTGGTACATATACACAATGGAGTATTACTCAGCCATTAAAAAGAATACATTTGAATCAGTTCTAATGAGGTGGATGAAACTGGAGCCTATTATACAGAGTGAAGTAAGCCAGAAGGAAAAACACCAATACAGTATACTAACGCATATATATGGAATTTAGAAAGATGATAACAATAACTCTGTGTACGAGACAGCAAAAGTGACACTGATGTATGGAACAGTCTTATGGACTCTGTGGGAGAGGGAGAGGGTGGGAAGATTTGGGAGAATGGCATTGAAACAGGTAAAATATCATGTATGAAACGAGATGCCAGTCCAGGTTCAATGCACGATACTGGATGCTTGGGGCTAATGCACTGGGACGACCCAGAGGGATGGTATGGGGAGGGAGGAGGGAGGAGGGTTCAGGATGGGGGGGAGCACATGTATACCTGTGACGGATTCATTTTGATATTTGGCAAAACTAATACAATTATGTAAAGTTTAAAAAAAAAAAAAAAGCTGAGACAAAAAAAATAAAAAAATAAAAAGCTGAGAGAATATTCATTGGAAGGACTGATGCTGAAGCTGAAACTCCAATACTTTGGCCATCTGATGGGAAGAACTGACTCACTGGAAAAGACCCTGATGCTGGAGAAGATTGAAGGCAGGAAGAAAAGGGGATGACAGAGGATGAGATGGTTGGATGTTATCACCAACTTGGTGGACACGAGTTTGAGCAAGCTCTGGGAGTTGGTAATGGAGAGGGAAGCCTGGCATGCTGCAGTCCATGGGGTTGCAAAGGGTCAGACATGACTGAGCAACTGAACTGAACTGACCATATAAGCGTCTGTATGACATTATGGTTAAAGGCTTGAGAAGCTACAACATCACTGAGAGAGTGGAGAGAAAGATTATGCAGGGCAAAAAACCTTATATTCTGCCCACATTTCAATATTAGCAAAATGAGTTAATGAAAGAATCAAAGAAAGAACCAGGGTTCAGAGAGATAGATGACTGCTTAATCATGAGAAAAGAGACATTTAAGAAAAGGAGTGAAGGGCAAGGGCAGGACTTTTGGCTATCACTGAGTAATAATGATGCTGGCAAAATCACCCTTTTAAAAAGCAACTTTAAAGCTGGATAAAACTTAACAACAACAACAATCATTTCAGTACTTTGGAAATTGAACAAAAGCACGTAACAACCTGAAAATTTAATTTTGTTTTTGTTTTTTAAACTGCTGAACTTTGGGTAAGAACAGTAAGAATCTGTGGTCTTCTGGCCTGTGTGTTAGTCGCTCAGTCGTGTCCAATTGTTTGCAACCTCATGGACTGTAGACCTCCAGGCTCTTTCATCCACGGGATTTTTTCAGGCAAGAATACTGGAGTGGGTTGCCATTTCTTTCTCCAGAACATCTTACCAACCCAGGAATCAAACCGGGGTCTCCCACACTGCAGGCAGACTCTTCTGTCTGAGCCACCAGGGAAGCTCTGACCTGAGGCTTCTGGCCTGAGGCTGCACCTATTCTTCCATCAGCTCAGTCAATGGGAAGATTTTCCCAGGGTGTGACAGGCTGTGAGGACTGGCAGTTTCTCTGCTGAAACTCAAGAGGGCTCATTTGATTTAGAGTGATGAACAAAGCACACACCCAGCAATAGTGTCAGTGAACAGTATGAAAAGGCAAAAAGACAGGACATTAAAAGATGAAATCCCCAGGTTGGTAGGTGCCCAATATGCTACTGGAGATCAGTAGAAGAAATAACTCCAGAAAGAATGAAGGGATGGAGCCAAAGCAAAAACAACACCAGCTGTGGATGCGACTAGTGAAAGAAACAAAGGCCAATGCTGTAAAAAGCAATATTGCATAGGAACCTGGAATGTTAGGTCCATGAATCAAGGTAAATTGGAAGTGGTCAAACAGGAGATGGCAAGAATGAACACTGACATTTTAGGAATCAGCAAGATGGCAAGCGTGAACATCGACATTTTAGGAATCAGCAAACTAAAATGGACTGGAATGGGTGAATTTCACTCAGATGACCATTATATCTACTACTCTGGGCAAGAATCCCTTAGAAGAACTGGAGTAGCCCTCATAATCAACAAAAGAGTCTGAAATGCAGTACTTGGATGCAATCTCAAAAATGACAGAATGATCTCTGTTCGTTTCCAAGGCAAATCATTCAATATCACAGTAATCCAAGTCTATGCCCCAACCACTAATGCCGAAGAAGCTGAAGTTCAACAGTTCTATGAAGACCTACAAGACCTTCTAGAAGTAACACCAAAAAAAGATGTCCTTTTCATTAAAGGGGACTGGAATGCAAAAATGGGGAATCAGGAGATATCTGAAGTAACAGGCAAATTTGGCCTTGGAGTACAGAATGAAGCAGGGCAAAGGCTCATAGAGTTCTGCCAAGAGAACGCACTCATCATAGGAAACACCCTCTTCCAACAACACAAGAGACGATTCTACACATGGACATCACCAGATGGCCAACACCAAAATCAGACTGATTATATTCCTTGCAGCCAAAGATGGAGAAGCTCTATACAATCAGCAAAAACAAGACTGGGAGCTGACTGGGGCTCAGATCATGAACTCCTTATTGCCAAATTCAGACTGAAATTGAAGAAAGTTGAGAAAACCACTAGATCATTCAGGTATAACCTAAATCAAATCCCTTACGATTATACAGTGGAAGTGAGAAATAGATTTAAGGGATTAGATCTGATAGACAGTGCCTGGAGAACTATGGAAGGAGCTTTGTGACATTGTACAGGAGACAGGAATCGAGACCATCCCCAAGAAAAAGAAACACAAGAAAGCAAAATGGTTGTCTGAGGAGGCCTTACAGATAGCTGAAAAAAGAAAAGACGCAAAAGGCAAAGGAGAAAAGGAAAGATATACCCATTTCAATGCAGAATTCCAAAGAATAGCAAGGAGAGATAAAAAACGCTTCCTCAGTGATCAGTGCAAAGAAAAAGAGGAAAACAATAGAATGGGAAAGATTAGCGATCTCTTCAAGAAAAATAGAGATACCAAAGGAAAATTTCATACAAAGATGGACACAATAAAGGACAGAAATGGTATGGACCTAAGACAAGCAGAAAATATTAAGAACAGGTGGCAAGAACACACAGAAGAACTGTACAAAAAAGATCTTCATGACCCAGATAATCATGATGGTATTTTCATTCACCTAGAGCCAGGTACCCTGGAATGCTAAGTGAAGTGGGACTTAGGAAGCATCACTACGAACAAAGCTAGTGGAGGTGATGGAATTCCAGTTGAGCTATTTCAAATCCTAAAAGATGATGCTGTGAAAGTGCTGCCCTCAATATGCCAGTAAATTTGGAAAACTCAGCACTGGCCACAGGACTGGAAAAGGTCAGTTTTCATTCCAATCCCAAAGAAAGGAAATACCAAAGAATGCTCAATCTACCACACAATTGCATTCATCTCACACGCTAGTAAAGTAATGCTCAAAATTCTCCAAGCCAGGCTTCAATAGTACGTGAACCATGAACTTCCAGATGTTCAAGCTGGATTTAGAAAAGGCAGAGGAATCAGAGATCAAATTGCCAACAACCAATGGATCATCAAAAAAGCAAGTGAGTTCCAAAAAAACATCTATTTCTGCTTTATTGCCTACGTCAAAGCCTTTGACTGTGTGGATTACAATAAACTGTGGAAAATTCTGACAGAGATGAAATACCAGACCACCTGACCTGCCTCTTGAGAAATTTGTTTTTTTTTTTTTTTCCCTCTTTTATTTATTAAAAAAAAAAATTTTTTTTTACTTTACAATATTGTATTGGTTTTGCCATACATCAACATGCATCTTGAGAAATTTGTATGCAGGTCAGGAAGCAAAAGTTAGAACTGGACATGGAACAACAGATTGGTTCCAAGTTTGGAAAGGAGTACATCAAGGCTGTATATTGTCACCCAGCTTATTTATCTTATATGCAGCAAATATCATGAGAAATGCTGGGCTGGAAGAAGCACAATCTAGAATCAAGATGCCAGGAGAAATATAAGTTACCTCAGATATGCAGATGACACCACCCTTATGGCCCAAAGTGAAGAACTAAAGAGCCTCTTGATGAAAGTGAAACAGGACAGTGAAAAGTTGGCTTAAAACTCAACATTCAGAAAACTAAGATCATGGCACCTGGTCCCATCGCTTCAAGGCAAATAGATGGTTAAACAGTGACAGACTTTATTTTTTTTGGCTCCAAAATCACTGCAGATGATGACTACAGCCATGGAATTAAAAGCTGCTTACTCCTTGGGAGAAAAGTTGTGACCAACCTAGACAGCATATTAAAAAGCAGAGACATTACTTTGCCAACAAATTCTGTCTAGTCAAAGCTATGGTTTTTCCAGTAGTCATGTATGGATGTAAGAGTTGGACGACAAAGAAAGCTGAGCGCTGAAGAATTGATGATTTTGAACAGTGGTGTTGGAGAAGACTCTTGAGTCCCTTGGACAGCAAGGAGATCCAACCAGTCCATCCTAAAGGAAATCAGTCCTGACTATACATTGGTAGGACTTATACTGAAGCTGAAACTCCAATACTTTGTCCACCTGATGGGAAGAACTGACTCACCAGAAAAGACCGTGATGCTGGGAAAGATTGAAGGCATGAGGAGAAGGGGATGACAGAGGATGAGATGGTTGGATGGCATCACTGACTCAATGGACATGAGTTTGAGTAAGTTCCGGGAGTTGGTGATGGACAGGGAAGCCTGGCGTGCTATAGTCCACGCATTTGCAAAGAGGCAGACACAACTGAACAACTGAACTGAACTGAACTGATTCTGATATTTCTTTGTTAGTGTAAAGAAGGGGAACAGATTTTTTCATGTTAATCTTGTATCCTGCTATGTTGCTGAATTTATCAGTCCTAGTAGTTTCTGTGTGGAGTCTTTAGCGTTTTCTATATACAGTATAATGTCATATGCTTACAATGACAATTTTACCTCTTCTCTTCCAATTTGGATAATTTTTCTTTTTCTTCTATGATTGCTGTGGCTAAGACTTCAATTATTATGTTGAAGAGAAGTGCTGAGAGTGGGCATCAGTGTCTTGTTCCAGATTTTAGCAGGAAAGTTTTCAAGCTTTTCCCTGTTAAGTATTATGGTGGTTGGGGTTTGTCATAAATAACTTTTATGTTGAGATATGTTCCCTCAAAGGGCTTCCCAGATAGCTCAGTTGGTAAAGAATCTGCCTAGAATGCAGGAGACACTGGTTTGATCCCTGGGCTGTGAAGGTTTGCTGGAGAAGGGACAGGCTACCCACTCCCGTATTCCTGGGCTTCCCTTGTGGCTCAGCTGGTAAAGAATTCACCTGCAATGAAAGAGACCTGGGTTCGATCCCTGGGTTAAGAAGATCCCCTGGAGAAGGGAAAGGCTACCAACTGCAGTATACTGGCCTGGAGAATCCCATGGACTATATAGTTCATGGGGTCGCAAAGAGTCGGACACGCCCAAGCGACTTTCAGTTTCACTTCATGTTCCCTCAATATCCATTTTGGTAACAGTTTGTATCATGAATGGATGTTGCATTTTATCAAATGCTTCTTCTGCATCTATTGAGATCATCATGTGGTTTCCATCTTTCCTTTTCTTGGTATTGTATATCACATTGATTTATATATACTTTATATATATATATATAACTCTAACTTCTTTAAGACTTAAAATTATACAAAACAGTAATCATATCACTGTATTAATGGGTTTTAAACACAGGTAAAAAATATCCATGTAAAACAAAAGAAGGTAGTCAAGAATACCACCCAAATAATCTTAGGTGATCTAAGAAATCAGTATTTAATATTGATATTAATATCAACATTTAAACTTTTCAATATTTAAACTTAAGCAAAGAAATTATCAACAGTCTTGACTAGAGAATCAAATAGAAAGTATTATGTTATTCAGTTCAGTTCAGTTCCGTCACGTCCAACTCTTTGCAACCCCATGAACCACAGCACAGCAGGCCTCCCTGTCCATTACCAACTCCCGGAGTCCACCCAAACCGATGTCCATTGAGTCGGTGATGCCATCCAACCATCTCATCCTCTGTCGTCCCCTTCTCCTCCTGCCTTCAATCTTTCCCAACATCATGGTCTTTTCAAATGAGTCAGCTCTTCGCGTCAGGTGGCCAAAGTATTGGAGTTTCAGCTTCAACATCAGTTCTTCCAATGAACACCCAGGACTGATCTTTAGGATGGACTGGTTGGATGTCCTTGCAGTCCAAGGGACTCTCAAGAGTCTTCTTCAACACCACAGTTCAAAAGCATCAATTCTTTGGCGCTCAGCTTTCTTTATAATCCAACTCTCACATCCATACATGACTACTGGAAAAACCATAGCCTTGACTAGATGGACCTTTGTTGACAAAGTAATGTCTCTGCTTTTTAATATGCGGTCTAGGTTGGTCATAACTTTCCTTCCAAGGACTAAGCATCTTTTAATTTCATGGCTGCAATCAGCATCTGCAGTGATTTTGGAGCCCCCCAAAATAAAGTCAGCCACTGTTTCCACTGTTTCTCCATCTACTTCGCATGAAGTGATGGGACTGGATGCCATGATCTTAGTTTTCTGAATGTTGAGCTTTAGGCCAACTTTTTCACTCTCTTCTTTCACTTTCATCAACAGGCTCTTTAGTTCTTCTTCACTTTCTGCCATAAGGGTGGTGTCATCTGCATATCTGAGGTTATTGATATTTCTCCCGGCAATATCAACTTGTGCTTCCTCCAGCCCAGCATTTCTCATGATATACTCTGCATATAAGTTAAATAAGCAGGGTGACAATATACAGCCTTGACGTACTCCTTTTCCTATTTGGAAACAGTCTGTTGTTCCATGTCCAGTTTTAACTGTTGTTTCCTGACCTGCATACAGGTTTCTCAGGATGCCGGTCAGGTGGTCTGGTATTCTCATCTCTTTCAGAATTTTCCACAGTTTATTGTGATCCACACAGTCAAAGGCTTTGGCATAGTCAATAAAGCAGAAATAGATGTTTTTCTGGAACTCTCTTGCTTTTTCCATTATTAAAATGTATTATCCAGGTTTGATGAAATTTTAAGCCACATATATGAAATGACCAACTCCCCCACCCCCAAGAAACAAAACAGAATATAGTTGATCCTTGCATATGGGTTTGTACTATGCAGGTCCACTTATACACATATTGTTGTTGTTTTTCCCCCCAGTAAATATGTACTACAGTACTACATAGTCCACGTTTGGTTGAATCCATGGATGCATAACCATGGATATGAAGGGCTGGCCCTAAAACTATACTGGGATTTTCAAACAGTGGGGGATAAACGATCCTAACCCCTGTGTTGTCCAAGGGTCAACTGTAATTATGTTTCCAAAATGTCATGGTTTATAGCATTCTTTATATTCATTCCAACATTTCAACCTCTGAAAGCAAGCAAGAGACACACAGAGCTGGATGGAAACTTTTTTGGAAATTTATGTGGACCCTGATAAAGCCAGACTCTCCTTGCCTTAAAAATAAATGGAGAATTTACTGTTCAGTATATAGCATGTGCTCAATAAATATTTTAACTTTGCAGAGATGATTTTTGCATAATTTAGAGTAGATTAGAATTTGTCTAGGAGTCTCAATCTAAAATTTAGATCTAGAAAACCTTATGATTTGTACAGAAAAATTAATTTATAGCCTTGAACAAAAGAGTTCTATTTACCTGAATTTCTTCAACTACTGATTTGAACTGGGGAATACGCTCCGTCATGTTTTTAACCAATTCCATTGCGTTATCGAATCCCTTCACATATTCTCCGTACATCTTAAGGAATGGTGCCAATTTCTGAAGGATGTCACCAATTCTAGGGGTAGTTTCCCTGTATAAAACATAGAAGCAAGCTATTAAGATTTCTTATAGAATGAATGAATGTAGAGGACTCCAAAGTAATCACTTTTTATACACATTCTGTGCTTTTATCAGATCCACTTTGCTCCAAAACTGACAGAATGAAAAAAGCACTTTTTAAAAGAGAGTTAATAATGACACTGTAAAGAGAAATGCTATGGAATTCTGATGTTCCAGATAATCCCTAATATCTTGTTTCTACTAATCAAACTAAAGCTTGTAAAGAAGAGATAAAATGTTTTCAACTAAAGCCAAAAAATGTACTACAAGGTCTTTCAGGGATCTTTAACATAAAAAATTTTGCATAAATGCTGCCTTGGATATATTACTTGTTATCTACTCCCCTTACCATTCTTGCATTCTTTTCTCCAGCTCTGGCAATAGGAATCTACTATGGAAGGTATTTATTGATGAAATATTAGAAAAGATTTTATTCACCAGCTCTGCTGAAAATGAACCTCGATTTGCTTCTTCCAATAGTTTGCAATAAAATACCTGAATAAGAAAATAAAGCAAATATTACTTCAAATTTATTGGTTAACCATCTAGCATTGTGCTGAGGCACACAGTGGGCTCTTAATAACTTTTTGTTGAATAAATGTAAAAGTTCATGATTCAAGAAATCAATCACTTTTGAAATGGAGGAATGACAATATGCTTTGAAGAGAAAAACCAGGAATTAGAATTACGAAACTAATTCTAATCTAGGCTGTGCCTCTATCTACAGGATATTAATCTTTTCTATTCCAGAGAAATTTCCAATCGAGGCTAATGGTGAAACAGGAGGGAAAGGGGCCGGGAACAACTTCTGAAAGAATGACATAACCCAAGAACACAAGCATAAATCAATTAGAATCAAATGGGTCCAAGACGACAGACAAGCCAACTTCAACTAGACTTTGATCCTCAATCAGCAAGCTAAATGACACGCTCAGAGGCGCCATGACAGTTCCAAGGCACTACCAAAAGACCAAAAAGTGGGTGGTGGCCCAATTCCTGGAAATTTCCACCCCTTCCCCAAAATATGAAATTACCCAGCCCATAAAAACTGATTATGCCGCATTTTGGGGCCACTGCACTCGCCTTCTGTGATGGCCCACACTCTGTGGAGTGTGTTTCTCTCTGAATAAATCCACTTTTTATGTATCACTTTGTCTCTCACCGAATTCTTTCTGTGATGAGACATTAAGGACCTGAACTTCATTACTGTGGGTTTTGGCTGAATGCCATGTACCAGCCTTGTGGGTTAGAGTCCTAAGCAGGGTTTTGGCCAGGCTCGAGTCCTGGAACACGGGTTGAAGTTCAAATCTGAGAAAAATGGTTTCAAAATAGGATTTAACCTTCCTATCCACAGGCAGAGTTAAGAGATATGGAAAATGATATATATGCACAATAATTATATTTTCCACTCCTCTTTATTTTTTGAATGACTTTTATGTATTACATGTTGCCCTTTATTATAATTTATTGGCATAAATCTCATCTTCCCTATTTAAACAGTACACTCCTTGGGGACAGAGAACACTGTGAATTAGTTCTCATAGCACAACAGGCACTTAATAAAAAGGCAGTATGAACAAAAGAGTATTTTGGTTCTCAGATGTTTTCCTGCTTTACTAAGTAATAATGTATGATAACTTAAAACTCAGGAATGAGGATAAAAAAATCTTCTCTTGTACATAATAACAGGTATTTTAAAGACAGTAAAAATAGTTTTGCAGTCTTAGCTCTACTCCAGTAGGGCTACTATACCTCTTAATTGCCATTCTGTTAAATGTAGGCAGAAGGAAGTCTGTTCTTTCATAATGTCCAGATGGTTGTTTATTTTCTAAATTCACCTCTATTGCATTTTCTTGGGAGGCAAAAAGAATACAAAATTATGTCCTTAGAGACTCCAATAGGATATTTTAGTAATTAAGACTCTAAATTCTAAAAGGTCAGCCAACGTCACTAACAAGATAATATGGCTGGAAAAAAGAAAGAAAAAAAAGTGCAACCTGATAAGAGGAAAAAGCACATTTCCACTACAAGAATATCTTAAAGTTTCAGGTCTGTAATCTCCATGAGAACGGACATTATTTCAAAGGTACAAATCAACATAAATTGATTGACTTATGGTGAAATTCTTTGAAAAGTGAGTATTTGAGTCACAAACTCATTACTTTGGAGAACACAAGTCTTAATCAGGCCCCTTCAGGCTCACGCTAACAGACAACGTAGCTTACTTAGTCCAAGGATTCCTGATGAGGAGGCATGCCCAGGATGACCTGCTTCCACAAAGTTCCATTTTCCAATTGCCATAGTGGAACAAGCCTTCTTGTAAGTAACACTCAAACATAATACTCACTTTCTCTTCTAATAAGAAGAGTCTATATCAGTAATCTACCAATTCTCTTGATCTTTTATCAGTGTAACAGGATTAAGAGGCCATTGTGTTGAACAGTTATTCTTAATGATGCATTTTATAACTTTCTTCACAAATGTATACTTGAGATGATTCACAAGCCTCTACCATGATAAAAGTACAAAATGTTATTCACATATTCAACAACTATTAACACCAGGCACTGTTTTTAACTTTTCGTGCAAGGCTGAAAAAGTGAAATTTCAAATTTCCATCTGGCCCTATGACTCTAGGCTATTCCAATCACTCTCAATGGCTGAACAGCAAGTGAGACAAGAATCAGTGACGTATTCATGCCAGCATCTGAATCTCCTATTTAGTAACACGGTCTGCAGGATCACAATAAAGCGACAAGAAACAGTAGTGTTTAGGATTGAAAGATACAGATAAAGACATTTTGTGACCCATACGAGAGTCTTTCAATCTGTTTTCTATGAATTATGAAACCTTTGTACCTAATTAATTCACTGACAAAGTTGAAAATGTTAGTGATTTCCTTGAGGAAGTAGACAGAAACAGGCAAGCCATTCTTGCAGTTTCTAAAGCACTTTAATTACTAAGTTAAAGTGATGTATAATGACAAAAATAATTCTGAAAGAGAAAATATTACCTGATCTAAGAGAGCAAGTCGGCTGACATAAGCTCTTTCTGTAAGCAAAAGTTCATTGGCTATTTTGTGAAGTTTTTCTTCATCAGTCTCCTAAAAATAGAATAGATATTCACATATTAGGAAAGAAAGCTTGGATGGTATTTCTAAAGTAATAAACATTATCAAATGGTTTCATCAAAAGTTTTCTTAAGCTTCTCACATACCCAATTTCTTTAAGGCATTAAGGAACATCCAACCAGAAATGAACAAAACTAGACATTAGCAATCTGCTAGATTTACCCTATGACAACTTCTTTAGGTTATAACTTCTCTGATCTCTGTATCAATTAACAGTATCATCCATCTTTTCCCTGAAACATCTTTTATTTTTTTTATTTCCCAGGTACTATACTTTCCTCATTTTTCCCCTACCTCTCTCAGGCTACTCTTTGCACATGCTTGTATCACTCTATTAGCTCTATGCACAGAACTTTTTAGCTTAAAAATTTTAATTATAGAAAATTTCAATCTTATACAAAACTAGAGAAAATAGTAAAGCAAATCCCCATGTGTCCAACATCAAGATCCAACATCAACTCATTGTTAGTCTTCTTTCATCTATGCTCCCACCCATCTCCCCTCTACCTATATTATTTTTAATTAAATCCAGACTTTATTATTTCCTCAGTTGATATCTAATTAACTCTAAAATATCTTTGTATACCCTTACTAGTGTCATGAGGATAGCAATATTTTCCCCTTGTTAACTGATCCATCTCTTGTGTCTACTACAGTGCTTCAATAAAACACTGGCATTCAATAAAATATCACTGAATGAATGATGAACAGCAGTTGCACATGCCTAAATATTGCTGGACATTTATTATTGCTTTGATATGTTGTGAATCTAATACCAAAACTACCTTTTCTGTAATATCTCCATTCTACCACCATCCTTGGATCTTACCAACCCAGCAGTGGTTCTATCCCTTTCTAGTTAGCTGACTTAAATTACTTTAAGCTTAGTTCCCTATCACAAAATTCAGTCAGCCACCAACTCCTATTCATAATATTCTGTCTTTAGCATCATCTTTTAAGTTCTCATCACTAATACCCTGTTTGCTCATACCTTATCTCAAGCCCAGGCCAATCAACAGTAGTCCAATTATCTGATTCCATTATTTTGATGGCTCTAACCCACCTTGAATACTACTGTATAAGGAATCTTTCTAAAACTCTGCTCTCCTCACCTAATTCTAATTCTAATAGGAAAGGGAAAAAAAGTCTCCAATAGTCCTCTTCTCACTAAGGATAAAATCTAGGCTCTGTGTACCATTCAGAGTAGTTTCTACCTAGCTACTTTTCTGAAATACTCTTTTCATTCTAGGAGAGTATGAATATAATGAGTTTAGAAAAAACTTTAGTACCAAAGCAGACCAAAGTATACTTTAAGCCAGTGTCTAATTTGTGTAAAGTCTACATTTTGAACTCTGTATAAAATGTTATGAAGTTGTGTAAATATTTCATGGTATTAAACATACACGACATCTACTCTATGCTTTATATGCAATGTATATTTTAATGTGGAAAGTTACCATGCTGCTTCTTACATTACCACTGAATTGAGATATTTTTATGTGAGACTTTAGGATTAAGTAACATAATGCTGTTTAAATAATTTGTGGTCTCAGAAACACTGAAATAAGAACTATATAGCAATCAAATTCCACAATTAGTCAAGATTTTGGTTTAACTTAATAAATTCAGAGTAAAGTACCAGCATTGTTGGTTGCCTGCCTGGCATCCTTCCCTTCCCCTTATCTCTTAATGGTATCCAGATTTGGTTGTTGTGTCAATCCCAGTACTATGTAATCTTTCCTTTGCAGAAACTGACCTTATCCACAGATGAAAAGGGAGCCCTGAATGCTGTCACCACTGGATCATCAAAAAAGCAAGAGAGTACCAGAAAAACATCTATTTCTGCTTTATTGACTATGCCAAAGCCTTTGACTGTGTGGATCACAATAAACTGTGGAAAATTCTGAAAGAGATGGGAATACCAGACCACCTAACCTGCCTTTTGAGAAACCTATATGCAGGTCAGGAAGCAATAGTTAGAACTGGACATGGAACAACAGACTTGGTACCAAATAGGAAAAGGAGTACGTCAAGGCTGTATATTGTCACCCTGCTTATTTAACTTATATGCAGAGTACATCATGAGAAATGCTGGGCTGAAAGAAGCACAAGCTGGAATCAAGATTGCCAGGAGAAATATCAATAGCCTCAGATATGCAGATGACACCACCCTTATGGCAGAAAGTGAAGAGGAACTAAAAAGCCTCTTGATGAAAGTGAAAGAGGAGAGTGAAAAAATTGGCTTAAAGCTCAACATTCAGAAAACTAAGATCATGGCATCCAGTCCCATCACTTCATAGGAAATAAATGGGGAAACAGTGGAAACAGTGTCAGACTTCATATTTTGGGGCTCCAAAATCACTGCAGATGGTGACTGCAGCCATGAAATTAAAAGACACTTACTCCTTGGAAGGAAAGTTATGACCAACCTAGATAGCATATTGAAAAGCAGAGACATTACTTTGCCAACAAAGGTCCATCTAGTCAAGGCTATGGTTTTTCCAGTGGTCATGTATGGATGTGAAAGTTGGACTGTGAAGAAAGCTGAGCGTCGAAGAATTGATGCTTTTGAACTATAGTATTGGAGAACACTCTTGAGAGCCCCTTGGACTGCAGGGAGATCCAACCAGTCCATTCTAAAAGAGATCAGTCCTGGGTGTTCTTTGGAAGGAATAATGCTAAAGTTGAAACTCCAATATTTTGGCCACCTCATGTGAAGAGCTGACGCATTGGAAAAGACTGATGCTGGGAAGGATTGGAGGCAGGAGGAGAAGGGGACGACAGAGGATGAGATGGCTGGATGGCATCACCGACTTGATGGACATGAGTTTGAGTGAACTCTGTGAGTTGGTGATGGACAGAGGGGCCTGGTGTGCTGCGATTCATGGGGTCGCAAAGAGTTGGACATGACTGAGCGACTGAACTGAACTGAACTGAATGGTGTTGCTATCAATGGTATACCACAATTGGTTTAGGAGCAAATGTGACACAAGACAATATGCAATGGCAGCTTTGGAAAAGAAGGCTCCCTATCCTTAAGGAAGAAACAAAGAAAAAGAGATCTGTTTGCTGCTCTATGTAGATGAGGGCACGTGCAGGCTTAAGTGCTAAAGAGCAGTCATCTCATAACCACGGAAATGAAGACAATAAACTTCCTTACTATTTAAGGAGGTCGAGAAAAATATCTACTTCTGCTTTATTGACTATGCCAAAACTTTGACTGTGTGGATCACAACAAACTGTGGAAAATTCTTTAAAAAAATGGGAATATCAATATCAGACCACCTGATCTGCCTCCTGAGAAATCTGTATGCGGGTCAAGAAAACCAACAGTTAGAACTGAACATGGAACAACGGACTGGTTTCAAACTGGGAAAGGAGTATGTCAAGGCTATATGTTGTCACTCTGCTTATTTAAATTATATGCAGAGTACATCATGAGAAATGCCAGGCTGGATGAAGCACAAGCTCGAATCACGATTGCCATGAGAAATATCAATAACTTCAGATATGCAGATGACACCACCCTTATGGCAGAAAGCAAAGAGGAACTAAAGAGTCTCTTGATGAAAGTGAAACAGGAGAGTTAGAAAGATGGCTTAAGATCAAGTGTAGAACTCAACATTAAAAAAACTAAGATCATGGCATCTGGTCCCATCAATTCATGGCAAATAGATGGGGAAACAATGGAAACAGTGACAGACTTTATTTTCTTGGACTCCAAAATCACTGAAGATGGTGACTGCAACCATTACATTAAAAGACACTTGCTCCTTGGAAGAAAAGCTATGACAACATGTTAAAAAGCAGACATTACTTTGCCAACAAAGGTCCATCTAGTCAAAGCTATGGTTTTTCCAGTAGACACGTATGGATGTGACAGCTGCACTATAAAGAAAGCCAAAGAATTGATGCTTTTGAACTGTGGTGTTGGAGAAGACTCTTGAGAGTCCCTTGGACAGCAAGGAGATCCACCCAGTCCATCCTAAAGGAAATCAGTCATGAATATTCATTGAAAGGATTGATGCTGAAGTTGAAGCTCTAATACTCTGGCCACCTGATGGGAAGAACTGATTCATTGGAAAAGACCCTGATGCTGGGAAAGATTGAAGGCAGGAGGAGAAGAGGATGACAGATGAGATGGTTAGATGGCATCACTGACTCAATGGACATGAGTTTGAGCAAGCTCTGGGAGTTGGTGATGGATGGGGAAGCCTGGCGTGCTGCAGTCCATGAGGTCACAAAGAGTTGGACACAACTGAGTGACTGAACCAACTGACTGATGAATAGTATTGCAGTTACTGGTAGCATCCTGATCAATATGAAAAACTTCAAATACTAAAAAACATGTGAAGTATATTCCATGAAATTGATAAACGTTCAAGGAACTTTTAGATGATCACTAATTATAGAGAAGAAAATAAAATACCTAATGAACTAAAAATGTGACTTACAAAGCTATAAGTAAGTTTAATAAGTAAATACATAAGAAATCTACTGACATTTCAGAATAAGTTATGTATTGTTTCACATACAGGAAATACTGACCTGCATGAACACTACAGCTATTTGTTTCAGGTTTTAAGCCAGATTTACTGAGATAAAATTACAAATAGTAAAATTCACCCTTTTGGTGAATAGTTCTAGGAGTTTTGACAAATGCTTACAGTCATGTTACTACCACCACAATCAAGATAGGTAACGTTTCTATTGAAACTCTTCTTAGGTATCTATAGTCAATCACATTCCTCTTCTACCACTAACTCCTAGTAATGCTGATCTGGTTTGTTCCAGAAAGACATGTAAATGGAATGACATAGTATGTATGTGTCTTTTGTGCCTTGTTTCTTTTGCTTATCAAAAAGCATTTGAGATACATCCAAGTTGTTATTAGTATTAGCAGTTCATTCTTTTCCAGCCCTTCATTTTTTTTTAAGTTTTTCTTTTTTTTTTTTTTAATTTTTTTTAAATTTTATTTTTTAACTTTTGGCCAGCCCTTCATTTTATTCTTATAGTGGTGACATCTTTTTGACCCACCATGTTCTTTTCTATCTTCTAATGCTAAGATTTCTAACAGAAATCTTTAAAGAAAACAACCCAGCAGAATTTGTGCCATGATAAAATAATACATCTTATGAGTCAGAGAACTCACTAAATAACAGATTATACTGTCTACTACTGCTATGCGATGAGGTCACCCCTGAGGAAGTGGAAGAGGAAGTGGAATAAGAAGTTTATAAGAAAAAGTCTTTTGCTGACTGCAAATTATACTTTAGCTGATTGTGGCAAATTATGGGTATCCTGGTCATATTTTGTAAAATCCAAGAGAATGCCAGCAATTATTTGTAAAAACTATACTCCTGCACAGATGGTCTTCTAACATTAGGTCCCTAACCCTGGCAAAGCCAACACAAAGATAAGCAAAAGTAAACTTGCTAACAAATGGTTTAATCACTCATATATAAGGTATGTGAAAAGATACAAGGGATTTTATGGTGAAAGTGAGGACATCACAGAGTTATGGAGACTTTTTTAGGTTAATCACAACAATAATGTTGATAATATCACCATGATAAGAATAGCTAACAATTATTCACTGATTGTTATGTGTGGGTTTCCCTGGTAGATGGTAAAGAATCTGCCTGCAATGTGGGAGACCCAGGTTTGATCCCTGGGTTGGGAAGATCCCCTGGAATAGGAAATAGGCCAGACTGTTACAAGCATTTTACACACACTGACTGGTCCTTACAACAAGTCTATAAAATGGGTGCCAATATTATTCCTATTTTACATATAGTATACATATACAACAAAATTCCATAGCTTAAAAAAAAAAAAAACAAGACTCAAAGAGGCCAGGAAACTCGCCCAAGATTACAGTTAGGACTAAATCAGATTTTACTTATATAGCAGAGTATGTGATTTTGAGTAACTATTAGTAAATAGTTGGCTTTCACTCTAATCTTCTTTGCAACAAAAACTGAGACTATTATTTGCCTACAAGTGAACAGACTAATAAAATACCAACTATCCATTTAAAAATGAATGAGCATTTTAATTTATATGTTAGTTATTTTTCCAACATCGATTTTACTTAAAGCAGGCTTTTAAGCATTTTAGTAATAATTATCAGGTAAAAAATTCAGTCACATTTGATGTAATAATATGATGGCTTCCAAATTTTAAAAAATCAGTTTAGTTTCTGAACCTTGCTTACATTTCAGAAACATATATATTTCAGTACATTTAGGGAGAAGTATATGATCTCTCTGTATCCACAAGACTCTATTACTCTATCAGACTTACACTTAAATAATGAACCAAGGAGTTTTAGAACTGTTGGTACATTGGGGCTGTAGCCTGGTGTTTTTTTAAATAGCCCTTTACTAAGAAGTCATTTGTTTTTGTAATTCTTGGGAAAACAATAATGGTTACACAATAGTGACTGGATGAGTAATCTCATTTTGGTTCTTTTGGAACTGAATACACAGGTCTGATTTTACAAAATAAGTATAAATATGCTATATGAAAAGTATCTTACTTTTGATATACCTCTATAAAGGGATTATTTTTTTCTTCTTTTTTTACTTGTGAATATATACTGTATTAAAAGCTGATTTTCAGAGTATTTCCTTGAACAAAAACACACCAGAGTATAACTAAACCATCAGAACTAAAAAAGTAAGATACACTCCCCTTACAATAAAAGACTATACAATTTATTTTGCCCTACTTCTCTCTGCTTAATACATTCCTAGGCTATTATTGTGTACCTTTAAACCTCCAATAATCTTTTCACAGAGACCTGCTCCTTTTCACTAGGGTTAGGGTCAGCCTAGTTATTAGTCAATGTACCCGCTGGCACACTGCAGTGTCAATTCTATCTCCTTTGCAGATGTCACCAACTCCTGTAGCTCTTTTCAGACCTTTTGGCATGACTCTGCCATATGGCAGGAACTGGGACAAAGAGCAGCTCACAGAGTTCATTCACTGGATAGGCTGAAAATGCTTGTGTGGAGCCAACAATTCACTCTTCTGAATATTAGTGCCATACTCCCTGCCACATGCTTCAAAACTACCAAGAAAGGGAGCAGACATTTTGAAAAGAATTATGGAAATGCCAATGAGCAACTGTTTCCTGAAAGATTCCTTAAGGGTAGAATCTTAACTTATTTAAAAATGAATCAGATACTGACATTATGCTTTATAATTCTTCAATAAATGTTCTCATGTCACTTTTTAAGCAGGTTTTTTTCTAAAAACACTGAATCAAAACTACTAAAATTTCTTATAGCCTTCTTCATATATATATTTATAACATACTCAATATGCTATATGTAAAACTAACTATATACATATATATATACACACATAAATTATCAGGCTTTATAGAATGGATAATTCTTGCTCATGGGGAATTTCTATCCAAATCTGTCATCAGTTAATTACAGTCTTCAGTTTAGCAATAAGGAGTTCATGATCTGAGCTAGTAACTGACTGAAGTGAAGTGAAAGTCGCTCAATTGTGTCCAACTCTTTGTGAACCCAGTTCTCCTGCACTGCAGGCAGATTCTTTACCAGCTGAGCCACAAGGGAAGCCCTGTAAGTGACTGAGTTAAATTCAATTCAGGTTTGTGAAAACAAAGTTCTTATTCTGCTGCCACCTTATAAATAAGAGAACTCTCCCTGGATCTAGGGAAGAAGAAAATGAGAAGGCATGGGAATAAAACACAAACTTTGTATTCTAATAAGATCATATAATAATGCCATAAGTAAGGCCACATGGTCTCAGGGAAGATTTGTAATCAGGAAGAAATGTATCACTAGGTACACATTATAAGAAAAAGAGGACAACCACTATAAAATGCAGGCATTGTTCCTTCCCCTGCCTCACAATACAGCCTCACAAGCATAAATAGTCTGTTACTTTAACATGATCCTTCAGGAAGTTTAGGGAGCAAAATCCAAGCCTAATTGTGACCAGTACCAATATTTTCCCAGTCTACATCCTCCACACTGTTTATCAAATTCGAAAGTAAGAGCTTTAAATCTGAAGGTTTAAATTACATCTTTTTGATAGAGGTTGCAGAGGAGAGAGGAACAGAGCCTGAACCGAGGAGAACAACTTGGTTACCTGCACAAAATCAGACTGGAAATGACAAAAAGAGAGGAAAACTTTGTTCTTCTTATACACAATTTAATATACATTAGACTAAAGTAGGCTGCAGTCCATGGGGTCGCTAAGAGTCGGACACAACTGAGTGACTTCACTTTCATGCATTGGAGAAGGAAATGGCAACCCACTCCAGTATTCTTGCCTGGAGAATCCCAGGGATGGAGGAGCCTGGTGGGCTGCTGTCTATGGGATCGCACAGAGTCGGACACGACTGAAGTGACTTAGCAGCAGCAGCAGCAGACTAAAGTGTCCTTTGGGTTTAGCAGAAATTATAGATCAAACATCAAGAAAATATAATATATACTCAGAATCAATAACTAAGTTAACCTATCCCAAGCCAAGGCAGAATATCAAAGTAATTAGGTCACATAATATTTCTGATGACAGTAAAGCCTTGTACACATTAGCATTTTACATGGTAATAATCTATGGTGTTCAGGCAGGATAAACAAACAAAACATAAAAAATTGAAGTTAATAGGCAAGAGGCATGCAAACGTATCTGTGTATCTTGTAAGGAGTACATCAGTTTAAAGAAGAACTAAGAGTAAGGTGCTGGGATCTTCAGCAGGCACAATATGCTGAATGTCTATCAAGGGACATCTCAGATCATGAGTCTATTTATCTAGATTTACAAATGAGGAAACGGGATTTTTATTTTTTGTTTTATTTAACAAATATACAGCTCACATTGTTTCAAGACACTGTTCTCTATGCTTTACAACTATTAAAAGATCTACACCTTGTAAAAATGTTATGAAGTAGGTAATAGTATCTCCATTTTACAGATGAGGCAACCTGAGGTACACAGATGTTTGAGATGACCTGCTCAAGGTCACATAGCTGGTAAGTAGCTGAGATGGAATTCAAACTGAGAAAGTCTGCTTCTTGAGCCTGTCTTCCTATTGCTCTGTTTTGCTTTCGTTTTTTTTAAGCCACATACAATCACCACTGTTTTTTCAAGTTCTGATCTTTCTATCTCTGTCACACCCACACTAAACTGAATCTTTGTGCACACTGTGGCCTCCAACCACCTGACTTCCCCAAATCTCCTGGTTCATATTAACATTCTGTTAAACCCAATCCCTGATTCTGTTGTCCTGCTGTTCTTCGCTCTGCTGCACGGCCAATCCCACTCCAAGTTTGCTTTCTCTTTCTTGAGTTCCAGGCCACTCAGCAAGCTGGAGAGACTGCTGACTGGTAACACCATCTTGGACCTGAGTCCTCAGAGTCTTGGTCACAAGGCACCACGAAAGTTAATCTCTCCACCGTCTTCAAACTCAAAGTCCCATTCTTTGAAGATACTCCACTGGTCTTTATGGCAGGGGACCCCCAACCCCCGGTCTACAGACTGCTGCTGGTCCATGGCCTGTTAGGAACCAGGCTGCACAGCAGGAGATGAGCGCCAGGTGAAATCTAAACCACCTAACCCTGCCCCCGCCCATGGAAAAATTGTTTTCCATGAAATTGGTCCCTGGTACCAAAAAGGTTGCGGTTCAAACTGACACACCCAGCACCAAGCCTCTATAGGCTGTATCTCAGAACCTCACTCACTCACTCGGTGAGCTCCAGACTGCCTGACTTCTCCATTTCTGCTAACAACAGGTAATTCATCCTCTCAGCCATGCTCCAAACCTTGGCTCTATCTTTGAGCTCTCCTTTCCCCTTTATCTCATGATACCTTAAATAATGGTCATTTATCTTAATCAGCTCAACTGCTAGCTTCCTCTTTGAATTTACTGCAGTGCCTTGCACATGGTATATGTGCAATATAGATTCACTGTATTTAATCTGAATACCCAGATTTACTGAGCTACTTAGCTATAATGTCCCAGGAAAGGCCTAGGTCTCCAGGATAACTCCTAATTCCACATTTTAAATGATGACAGTCCTTGCGAGTTCATCAATTCCAGGCCCCCATCCTCTGCCCTCTGAAGCCCAGTGATTCTCATAATAGAATCCTTCTTTCTCCTCTTGGAAAAATCACTATGTTCCCCTTTTGATTATGCTTGTGCTCTTCAGGGCTCAGTGCCTGGCCTTCTTCCGGTTCCTACATATTCTATTTTGGCAATATTAATCACTTGCTTACATACATCCTCTTACATTCCTACCCTCTTTCCTGAGTTCCAGATCCTTATTTCGCCTGCATAATATCTTCCAATGGATGTCTTGTAGGTGCCACAAGCTGAGTAGTACAAAAGAAGTCTAATTAACCATTCTACTCCCTCCTCTCATTCCAAACACAATCACTTCCCTTCTTGTCTGTCATCTCAACCAGGTTAGGAAACCAGGACCTGTAGAATTCAGTACTAATGTGCCCTGAGGTTACACAGCTGGGAAGTAATGGGGCTGGGATCTGAATTCATCTCTTTTAATTCTAAAGCTTTAGAATCCTAAAGCTTTAATTCTATAGCTTTCATCCTTAACCAATAATCCATAATGTCTCCAGAATATTCCGTTTTTGTTTTAGATATTTTCCCCTGGACTTTGCAATGTGTTGTGTTAGTTGCTCAGTGGTGTCCAACTCTTTGGGACCCATGGACTGTAGCCCAGCACGTTCCTTTATCCACAGGATTCACCAGGCAAGAATACTGGAGTAGGTTACCATGTCCTTCTCCAGGACGTTGCAAAAGTCCTTTAAATTTATTATGTCTAAAGCCAATTAATTTTTCTTGCCTCCAAATATGTTGTTCTTTCTATTCCTTTGTAGTTCAGTAAATGGTACGCCATCCCATCTGCCACTTCACTGAATGAAGCTACAGGGAATGAACATGACTCATTCCCTATATCCAGTCATGCAGTTCTCAGAAATCTCTCTTCCTTGTCCCTAACCCTCTGCTTCATCCAGGACCTTTTCCTTTCACACCTGGAATACAACTGTTGCTTACTAACCATGTACCCTGCTCCATCTGTTTTTCCTTTCATCTGAGTCATTTTTCTAAAACCCACAGATGTACAATCATGTCACTTCCATGCTTTAATTAAATGCCTCTTAGACAGATAGTATTAGGCTTATGGAAAGCTTGAAATAACATGGAAAATACCTATCCTACAAAACAGGATGCAGAATGACCATATATTAAGCTATTGAAATTTTTTTTTAAATCAGCTGAGAAAAATAAGCTAGATATCAAAGCACTTTGATAAGTGCAAATAAGTTAGATATCAAAGCACTTTTCTCTAGGTGGTAGAACTATGAGTGATTTTGTATTCTCAATGCTTTGCTGCATTTTCTTGATTTTCTATGAGGTTTATTACTTTTTATTCAGACTTTTAAAAATCTTAAAAAAAAAAAAATCTCCTGTGCTTTCAGGGGGAAAAAATACAATGTAGGCACACAAACCCACTGCAATTTATCCTTAGCTTATATTTTCTCATTAAGCCTATTCTTCTACCCCAACACTCATTTCACTAGCCCTTCTGGCCTCTATTATGAGGCCAGAAAAATCCCTAGACATGGCAACTACCCTCCTGTTTCTACTCTCAGCCCTGTGCCCAGCCTAGATGCTCTCCTCTCCCCTACCTCCCTGCTCCCCTCTATTTTGGACCACCAGCACCTCCCACTGCTCCGTCAAGTCCAGTTGTGCTACAGCCTTCCCCTCACCAGCTATCCTCCAGGCACAGCTATTTTCTCATAGTGTTTCCTAAGCCCTTATTGTACCACATCGTGGTGATTTACTCATGTTTCTCTCCCCTCAGCAGACTGAGACTTTGTGGAAAGGGCCTGCCTTATTCATTTCTGTCTCCAGGACCCAGGAAAGTAAGTCCTGCATACTGAATTTTTAAAGTGAACAATAGTAGATATATGTTTTTTCAGGTATAGGCTCTCTGAAGCTCACTTTTTCTCATTTCTTTCTTAGAACTTTCCAACAGACTAAACAGTCACCATAACGTAAAGAAGTTTCTGAGATTCCCATCAGTTCTAAATAAATAATGAAAAGCTATCCTCAAGACTTTTATGAACTATCCACATGGTTAGTGGGAAAACTTTTCCATTATCCTACATGCCATTTTTAAATGCCTACAACTTTAGTTGGAACCTTCATTATAATACTAGTAACAATGAATATTGATTAGTAAAGCTGGATAATTTGTTTGTGCTGCCTTTCACTTTCTTGGAATTAAAAGCTGATTTGTCAAGAGAAGAAATATAGGAGTAATTTACTACTTGTCTTCAAATCTAACAAGACCACTAAAGCTGTCTCTTTATATTTCAAGATGTGAACCAAAAGAAATTTAAAGTTTTATTGGGGAATGGGGGATAAATTGCGAGACTGGGGTTGACATATGTACACTGCTGCTGCTGCTGCTAAGTCGCTTCAGTCGTGTCCGACTCTGTGAGACCCCATAGACGGAAGCCCACCAGGCTCCCCTGTCCCTGGGATTCTCCAGGCAAGAACACTGGAGTGGGTTGCCATTTCCTTCTCAAATGCATGAAAGTGAAAAGTGAAAGGGAAGTCGCTCAGTCGTGTCCGACTCTTAGTGACCCCATGGACTACAGCCTACCAGGCTCCTCCATCCATGGGATTTTCCAGGCAAGAGTATTGGAGTGGGGTGCCATTGCCTTCTCCATATATACACTACTATATATAAAGTAGACAACTAATATAAACCTACAGTATGGCATAGGGAACTCTACTCAATCCTTTGTAATGACCTAAATATGGGAACAGAATCTAAAGAAGAGCAGATATACGGATACGTATAACTGATTCACTTTGGGGTATAGCAGAAACCAACATAACATTGTAAATCAACTATACTCTAATAAAAATTAATTTAAAATCAAAATAAAGCTTGATTATAAAAGAACTTGTAGTCATAAGAAATGGATAACCTATGTAAGCATTATGTTTTAACTCTCAGAAAACTGATAACTTGTATTTATAAATTAATCAACAATTTTAAGAGTTACAATTAAACTTAGAAGAAACTGAAGGAAAAATAGGAAAAGGGAATTAACTTGGATTACACCACTGGTTTTCTGTTTTCAATTTACTTCTGAATGTGATTCTCTATCATTTTTTCCCCCCAGGAGATGATTATCTTAATTTTTGAATATGTTAAAAAGTTATAAATCTTCAAGATTTATAAAAAAAAAGTAGTAAAAAGCAATTAAAAAACAGGAAATAAGCAGGAAATAAATATGTAAGCTTTTCGTGTTTATATAAATCTCCACATTCTGTATACCACCTTCATCTATTCATCCACTTCATTACATAATTTCTTTAATCTTTGGTGGAAGAAAAGATTAATATTATATCTGTTATTTATATGAATGTTAGTCTTAAAAAGTGCACATCTTTACACTTATATTTGGCTTCCTGTATGGAATATTGTCACCTTGCTTATTTCACCTATATACAGAGTACATCATGCAAAATGCTGGGCTGGAGGAAGCACAAGTTGGAATCAAGAATGCTGGGAGAAACTTCACATCAGATGCGCAGATGACACCACCCTTATGGCAGAAAGCAAAGAAGAACTAAAGATGCTCTTGATGAAAGTGAAAGAGGAGAGTGAAAAAGCTGGCTTAAAACTCAATATTCAAAAAAGGACGATCATGGCATCTGGTCCCATCACTTCATGGCAAATAGATGGGGAAACAATGGAAACAGTAACAGACTTTATTTTCTTGGGCTCCAAAATCACTGCAGATGGTGACTGCAGCCATGAAATTAAAAAATTCTTGTTCCTTTGAAGAAACACTATGACCAACTTAGACAGCATTTTAAAAAGTAGAGACTTTACTTTACCAACAAAGGTCCACCTACTCAAAGCTATGGTTTTTCCATAGCTTTGTCATGTACGGATGTGAGAGCTGGACTATAAAGAAAACAGCACAGAAGAATGGATGCTTTTGAACTGTGGTGTAGGAGAAGACTCTTGAGAGTCCCTTGGACTGCAAGGAGATCCACCCAGTCCATCCTAAAGGAAATCAGTCCTGAATACTCATTGGAAGGACTGATGCTGAAGCTGAAACTCCAATACTTTGGCCACCTGATGTGAAGAACTGACTCATTGGGAAAGACCCTGATGCTGGAAAAAGTTGAAGGCAGGAGAAGGAGACGACAGAGGATGAGATGGTTGGATGGCATTGATGACTTGATGGATATGAGTTTGAGCAAGCTCTGGGAGTTGGTGATGGACAGGGAAGCCTGTTGTGCTACAGTCCATGGGGTTGCAAAGAGTTGGATACGACTGAGTGACTGAACTGAACTGACAAGTATAAAGAAAGGAAGTACTTTAAATAAATCTCAGAAAAAAATTACCAGTCAACCTGTTGAAATATAACTTGGACAGAGGAGCCTGGCGGGCTACAGTCCATGGGGTTGCAGAGTCAGATATGACTGAAACAACTTATCATTAGCAACAGGAATGAACACAGCCTTGTAAAGCAACTATATGCTTAGCTGCTCAGTCATGTCTGACTCTTTGTGACCCCATGGGCTGTAGCCTGCCAGTCTCCTCTGTCCATGGGGATTCTCCAGGCAAGAATACTGGAGTGGTTTGCCATGCCGTTCTCCAGGAAAGCAATGATACTTCAATTAAAAAAAAAAAATTCCTGGTTCCAATGTTTGGTCCACAATACACTACTAACCAAAACATTTTTTAATTTTACTTTTAAGATTGTGGTAAAACACACTTAACATAAAGAGTATCCCCCTAACACTACTAACATTTATCTTTGCATTTTGGAACAAGGAAAGGCAAAGTAACAAGCACTAGAGCAACAAAGGGAAACACATGGTCACCATGTAGAAATTAAATCCTAATAGTCCTTTTTAGATGGGGGACTCATGTAGTGTTTGGATCAACAGCTCTGAAGAGAAAATTTAATTTTTCTTCCTACATATAGCATGTGCCAACTATAAAAATGCCCATTAGGAGAAAGACCAGATGTACATGTTTCACTAATGTAATAGGAAGCCCTATTAAGTCTCTCCCAAACCATGTAAGACACATCTATGAAAATGTATACATAATAATACACGACAGGGGGAAAAAGTAGTACCCAGCAACCAAGACGACATCACCAATTAAAATATTTCCCCTAATAAAAACAGTTCTTGCTGTTTTACTGATACTTGCTGGTGGCATCATCCCAACTGTACAATGACAGATACTAGTCTTGAGTTCTTTGGTTCTAAAATTCTCTTCCATTCAAAGTAATTTAAGCACAGAGACACTAAAATCTACTACTATACCGAGATGTAAAGAGATTCACTTTGTATGGTCCTGTCTCTTTAATGTTTCAGATATTGTTACCAAGGATGACTCACTTTCTCCCACCCACTTCCTTATTTAAACTTTCTCTGCTTCAGAGTCAGAATTTAAAATTAAACCTCTGGCATTTTGCCTATTTGTGATATTTTTCAGGGTCACTGTGAATTGAACTATAAGATTTCACTTTAAAGTTCTGAACACATCAATCAGTCATTTTTACTCTAATATTTTAGTATCAGTCTTTTTGAATTTTTGCTTATGGTAGTGCCACTTAAGACACAGTATCACAAAAAAAATTCTAAACAGATTTAGGACTTGGATTTGTCATTTACAAATTTTCCTATAATTGTCCAATTTTCAATTCTCAACTCTCCTACCCAAATTAGTATTTATAATCAATTAGAGAGACTAAACAATGGAAACCTTTTTCCTTTGTCTTCAGAATTATAAACAACTCTCCACTCCAGGGACCTCTATAATAATGCTTATATTGCATCTCTGATCTAAGAAATTCCAAATGGAATTGGAATTTCAAATTCTAAATTTTCACTGAGTAAAAGCTATATTTACTGATCTTCCCAAAGCACTAAATTGGCACGAATAAAGAATACAAATGCAGTGGTCTTGTTACTGAAGTTGTGTAAAAGTTTCTGCTGCAGTACAGGTAGGTTATGAATATTATTTCATCAGCAAATCAGCCCTTTATTAGCTTAGAAATGCCATTCAGGTGGTTCATCAAACTGCTGCTCTGTTTAGAAAGGAAGTGAACTTCTAGTTTGCCACAGCCTCACCTCTCTTTAGCCTATCACTCATGGCTGCTGCATTCACTGACATTTACTGCAATTAGGCTTTTACGCTTGTGACTTCTTGAATCAGGATACAATATCAGCCTGAGAGTCAAGGCACAAGGTGTCTGGGCTTTTACTGTGAGTCTGGAACATCATTTAAGCTTCCCGGAACTATTTTTTCTTCTATAAATGAACTACTGAACTAAGATGATTTTCAGGATTAAATAATTTCCTGTTACTCAGACCATAAATATTGGGGATGCAGCCCTATGTTTATTATTAGGGATGCCCATATGTTTATGGGGAGCAATTTCTGATGTAAATATAAACACTATGTTTGTGGTTTTCCTATATCAAAGTCTTTACACTGTTGTGAATCTTGCAATCATAATAGAGAGACCAACAGAAATTATATAGAAGAAAACTGAAGTGTCTCCTCAGAGAGTAGGGGAAACATGCATCAGCAGCTAGAGCTTGAAAACTGCTGAACTGGTGGTGAGGGTGATCAGACTTATTCATCACATAAGTGCTATAAAATAGAGTTCAAACCGTAGTGGAATAGTCAGTGCTTCCTCCTACTCATGCTTTACCTTCATCTCATGGTGCTGGTCCAGCTGTTCCAGTTCTAGGGGGCTTTCTTCACCTTCCATCTCTTGTACCTTGGCTTCTGTGTCTGTCCTTTCCTCTTCCAGGGGAAGCACAGGGCTGGCACGTAAAGTCCTGCAGCTACTGTCAGAAGCATCTTCATGACAGTTATTTGTTGTGGGTGATGCAGGGCCTATGGTTGTTTCTTGTTTTTCTCCATTCACTAAGTTTGTATCAGGCAAGGGTTCAGAAGTTTGAATAGAAGTATCTGGGCTAAGAGTGGCCGCTTTGTCCTCCTCACATTCCGCCTGGTTTTGTGCTGCTACCATACCATTAGCCACACAAGTCTGTTCACCCTGAGATTGATCTGTACCATTTCCCTGCTTCTGTGGTGAGTGCTGGGAGAGGAGTTTCTGCTGAGGTGTGTCTGTCAATCCATGCCTTCCTGGGGTTCTAGGAGCATTTAGGTTCACAGCAGGATCTTTTTTCAAATCGCTGTAATTTGATAAAGTGCTAAAAGATAAAACACAAAGGAGGTATGAAAATGCTGGCACGGACAAGTTCTAGAATAAAAACAAATTTATTCCAGTTGTTTAGGGATATTTAGTGAAGATATCCACCCACCCCCCCTTGGTTTTAGAAACTTAGATAAAAAGTGGTAGAGTAGCTCTCAGTTGTTCAGGATGTTATCTACACTCAAATAAACATTTAAATAAAGATGATAAGCCTGAGCTTTCCCTATAGGTTTGGAAACATTTCTGTGGGTTGTTTTTTAACATAGTTAATTAGTAAAGACTTAGACGTGAGAAATATATTTAATAAGACCACCTTATCCAAAGATTTTTACTTTCTTAACATTTTAAAGACAAGTATAGTCATAGCCCTCAATTTATGAACAGGTTAGAAACCAAAGATTATTTGTCTCTGGAAAGCAGACACATTTCTCAAAAACCTTACTGCACATGTTGCCACAGCATCCTAACTGGTCTTTCTGCTTCCACAGAGATCCCCTCCAGCCCCAGGTAGGCCACAGAGATCAAACTCTGAGGGAGGGCTTCCCCGAAGACTTGAAGGTAAATCTGGCATCTTAATCCCGGCCTACAAGATTCTATATACTCTAGCCCCTACTAGCTCTGGCCTCATTAAATTCTATTCTCGCCTCACTCACTGTGCTCTTGTCATATTAGTCACTTTGCTATTCCCATATGCAATAAGCAACTGTGCATATCTAAGCTGCAATTCTCTCTGCCCAGGACAGTCTTCCCCAAGTCAGTAGTGTGGTTTGCTCCTTCCCATCATTCATGTTTCTGCTCAGATGTCACCTCAAAGAGGCTTAAGTTTAACTGACAGTATATAGAAATGCTTCTGTGGAAACACTAATATAGTACTTAAATCTAGGATTCCAGGAAGGAAAAATATAAAATTCTGGACTTCAGTCTTGAAAAGATTCTTATAACCTAATGAGGAGAAAAAATTAAAACAGACTAATACTCTGTGATGATACAAATGTACCCAATCTTGTTCTTTGCTTTATTCCCACCTCTTACCAAAGTGCTTGGTATGTGACAGTGCTCAATAAAAAGTGGGGGAACAACAGAGTAACTAATTGTGATGATGATCATAAGAGTAATTCAATAATACCATCCAACCAGTCCATTCTGAAGGAGATCAGCCCTGGGATTACTTTGGAAGGAATGATGCTAAAGCTGAAACTCCAGTACTTTGGCCACCTCATGCGAAGAGTTGACTCATTGGAAAAGACTCTGATGCTGGGAGGGATTGGGGGCAAGAGGAGAAGGGGACGACAGAGGATGAGATGGCTGGATGGCATCACTGACTCGATGGACGTGAGTCTGAGTGAACTGCGGGAGTTGGTGATAGACAGGGAGGCCTGGCGTGCTGCTATTCATAGGGTCGCAAAGAGTCGGACACGACTGAGCGACTGATCTGATCTGATCATTTATTAAGTGCCAGAAACTACATTAAGCACTTTACACAGATTATCTTGTTTCATATCATAAATAATTCCAAAGTAGGGACCCCACAATACAGGCTTAGAAACCTAGATAATGCGGCCAATGTAATGTGGCTAACAAATGGTAAGAAAGCAGTCAGAGAAGACAAAAAACACAGTGAAGTTTACTATCACAAGAAGGGAAGGAAAAATTTGGTAGGGGAAAATGTCTTATAAAAGTCAGAGGTTGTCCACAGACTTAGAAAAGAAATCTATGGTTGCTGGGGGGAAGGGATAGTTAGGGACTTTGGGAAGGTCATGTACACACTGCTATATTTAAAATGGATAACCAACAAAGACCTATAGTACAGCACATGAAACTCTGCTCAATGTTATGTACCAGCCTGGATGAGAGTATGGTTTGGGGGAGAGTGGATACATGTATCTATATGGCTACAGAGGTACTCCACTGTTCATGTGAAACTATCACAACATTGCTCATCAGCTATACCACAATATGAAATATTTTTGGTGTTAAAAAAAAAAAAGTTGGAGGTTGCTAGTATAAGTAAATGTGACATCTTCCACCACTGATGTCTGCCTTCTAGGAGCATATTTCTTAGGCCTAGCTGAAAATGCTGGTTTAAAACTAAACATTCAAAAACCTGAGGTCATGGGATCCGGTCCCATCACTTCATGGCAAATAGATGGGGAAACAATGGAAACGGAGGGACTTTATTTTCTTGGGCTCCAAAATCACTGCGAATGGTGACTGCAGCCATGAAATCAAAAGATGCTTGCTCCTTGGAAGAAAAGCTATGATAAACCTAGACAGCGTGTTAAAAAGCACAGACATTACTTTGTCAACAAAGGTCCATATATTCGAAGCTATGATTTTTCCAGTAGTCATATACAGATGTGCAAGGACTATAAGAAAGGCTGAGTGTAAAAGGACTGATGCTTTTGAACTGTAGTGTTGGAGAAGACTCTTGAGAGTCCCTTGGACTGCAAGGAGATCAAACCAGTCAACCCTAAAGGAAATTAGTCCTGAATATTCGTTGGAAGGACTGATGCTAAAGCTGCAATACTTTTGCCACCTGATGCGAAGAGCCGACTCATTAGAAAAGGCCCTGACACTGGGAAGGATTGAAGGCAGGAGGAGAAGGGGACGACAGAGGACGAGATGGTGGGATGGCATCACCGACTCAATGGACATGAGTTTGAGCAAGCTCCAGGAGCTGGTGATGGACAGGGAAGCCTGGCGTGTTGCAGTCCATGGGGTCACAAAGAGACAGACACAACTGATGAATAACAAATTTCTCCAAAAGCCCTTCAAGATATGAATCAAACTGTCCTTTACCTGGACACATCAGTGTCCAGCATCACAAAGAAAGATCCTCAGAAGATCTTCTGAACAAAACTCTGGACTTACTTAGGATTTTTAGAAAGGACTGCTGTGAACAAGAAGCAAGAATCTCCTGTAATAAGTGACATCCAGAGGATATGCATGGGAGAGTCGGGTAGGATAAGGTGGGGAGGGAAGCCACACTACAGGTACATGAACCTCACTCAACAAGAAATAAAAACTTCCCATTCAAGTCCTATAGACACAATGCAACAGAAACCCATTTAGATACATTTCAGGGCCTGTTCCTATGGGTAATTCTTCATTAAAAACGTATAATTTGTTTTGTACTGGCAGTGGATTTCTGCCACAAGTACATCCCTTCACCAGATTGGCCCAAATGCTCACATTACAGCCTACCTGCTCTTAGAACAATTTTGTTTAAAATGTCATACGTTATAGCATATCTTTCCTTAGAGCCAAACTTCAAGCTTTTTATCAAAAAAAGGCTTTGAATCTGTTAACTGTAAAAGAAAATTGATTTGGAAGAATATATTGAAAAAATAACTGATATGGAAAAACGGCACTTTTTGTGTATGGAGAGAAATAACACTGGGTTACCAAAATAGTGAGGAGTATTGACCCATTTGGGGCTTCCCAAAGTTACACCCAAATCTGAGGATACAGGCTGTGGCATGTAATATGAATAGGGGTTGGGGTCCATCCCCCTCCCCCTTTTATTATGAAGTCACTGGACATGGGCCTGGGAATCTGCAAACATGAGGCACATCACTTTGTGCTACAGAATCAACCTGCCACAGAAAACAATCTTTTCTAGTAAAGATTACTATAATTTAAGATACCAAAGGTATTAAAAATCCTACTTCAGAGAGTGAAATGTTGAAATTTAAATATTATGAGAAGTTTCCATAATTGATCAAGAGTGAAAAATGAAGACAGGCTTCTGAACTACTTTTCTCCAGAATTTGTTACTAAATATAGTCTCACAAATGAGGGACATTGCAGTTTTGCATTTGGTCACAATTTCTAGAAGCTGTTGAAAGTATTTCCAAGCTATGATTCACTACATAAATAAAAATGTGTCCTGCACTGCAAATAAAAAATGAAATCACCTAATGGATTATCATTCCCAAATATTACACTAGAATAAATGGAAATATTTGGCTTCAAGGATGAAAGTGAAGTTAAATATATTCTTTGATTATATATATACTTTTGACATATAATAAAATCCTTCTGATAAATTAAAAAAAAATTCTATTTAAGTCAGTGATGGGAATTCTAAGAAAAAAACAACTGAGGGTCATATAAGCAGAAAAGTACCTTGTGTGAGTTTGTTTTTATCTTTAATTGAGAAATATACATTTCAGCTAATTTTTTTAAACAGAGCTAAAGAATAAAAAATTATATCTAATAAATACTGAGATTTAACACAAATTTGGTACTGCCAGTATCTCTTCACGAACCTAGAACAGTATAGGGGTATAGGGAGAGGGAAAACAGACTGAATGGATACAGATCTATACTAAATAAAATGGAATAGAAAGAAAAGATGGGACAGGCCCATAGAAGTTCATTCAAGTATACGAAATGAGAAACAGACAGATATAACTTCCTGCCCTTCCAACCCAGATATCCAGTGACCAGTGGAATGACTGACCACAGGAAGCAACAACACATGGAATGACATACACAGACAGAGGAAGCAAGGTGTGCACAGTGCACAATGTCATGAGAAGGCTGGGGCAGAAAGCACTGCACGCAAATAAACATGATAAATGACAATTCATATAGGGAAGACTGTTGTTCAGTCGCTAAGTTGCGTTCGACTCTTTGCAAACACATGGATTATAGCACGCCAGGCTCCTCTGTCCCCTTCATGGATCACAGCTTTGTTATGTTGAAGGGGCTTGTGTAACTCAATGAAGCTATGAGCCATGCCATACAGGGCAACCCAAGACAGACAGGTCATAGGGAAGAATTCCGACCATTTACACTGGAGAAGGAAATGGCAACCCACTTCAGTATTCTTGTCTGGAGAACCCCACGGACAGTATGAAAAGACAAAATGGGCAAGATTAGCATTTTAAAAATTCACTCTTTCTAAAGGCCTATCACACCTAATGGAATTAAAAACTATATTTTATTTTTAACTCTACATCTCTAGTTTTCAAAAATCAGCTTTAGTCTCCCCTCAGCCTTCTCCCATTGTAAGTTAGCTCTTACCTGCCTCCTTCAAAGTGACTGATGAGATCTGATATCTTACTGGGTTTTTCCTTTGAGACACAAGCAGAGGCAGGTTTAACTTCCTCCATCCTTGGTTTTGCACTAGATAAAGCTTTATGCCTAGGAGTTTGGTGTATACTGGTCGAAGGTAAATTCTGCAGGTGTAGTGGCTTTGGAGGCACTGTAGAAAAAGAATTCAAAGAATTCAGTATTTCACTGATATTTGTTCCTAAGCAAAAAATCCTAGTGTTCTTGGTGCAAAAATCTTTACCATTACCAAATTTTTGTTAAGAGATCTGTCAAATTTGAGCTGAACCTTAACCAAGAGACCTTTATCTATCTTGGACACTTGTTCTGTGTCCTGTAGAAGCCCGATATCCAAGATTCAAGAGGTTCTTTTAATTTTAAGTGATTTTAAAATATGGCTTTAGTAAACATCTATGGATCTACATATGACTAAGGCATTACAAACTCTACTAGAGATGACATAGCATCATAGAGATGACATAGCAACATAGAGATGACTTTTTTATCTAAACAGAGAAAGTACTAAATTTGAAACGAATTCCAAAGATACAGTGCTTGCTATAAAAGAGATTTTGTAATAATTAGAGTGATAAAAGATATATTAAAATCCAGAGGTGTTAGGTTAGACATAAAGCCAACAAAAAAACCAACAAATGACATTAATATAATGTTGCATTACTTAGAGCATCTTCTCAGTTAACAAAAGCACTGTATCTCATTTGATCTTAGATGAATTTTTTTCTTTACAGACCTCTGAGATAGATCGTTATTTGCCTCCTATGTCTATGAAAGCTTAGAGAGCTTAAGTGATTATTGGCCTGGGGTAACAAGGCTGATCAGATTTTATAACTGGTACCCAGACTCTAGCTTCTTCCATTATTAGCACTGCTTCTCATCATAAATCTGTAAAAGGTGGTTACAGAACTTAGACTGCTACATTAATAGTTGCCTAGCATTAATACACCACATATAATGAGCTTACTAATAAGTCATCCACTCAATTAACAGAATATGAACAGATCATTTCCAAAATACTAAAAATCTACAGGTTTTCTCTAATAGATGAGAAATTCTGTATCTGAGAAAACATAATATGCCATAAATGCTTAATCAGTACAAGAATTACTTCAATTCTGAAAACCAGTACAGTATCATTTTTCTCTTCAATTAACATTTTGGGTAAAATAATATATAACTATACATGTTTCAATAAATCAAGCAGAATCATCTCCATTTTTTAAAAATCTTTTTCCTAACTTCCTGAAAACGAGTGGAGAATCATGTCTTCTTCTAACTACATGCCCCCTTTCCTGGAGCTGGTTACCCTGGTTTTCAGTAATTTCATCTCTTTTATAAACTCAGCAAGCTGACAGTTGTCTGATGCTTACTGGCCTAGATTTCATCATTTCTGTTTTAGTAATCAATTCTTACAGAGAGGAGGGAAAACATATATATAACACAATGTGCTATAGGTATAACAATCTACCTCTTTCTCTGTCGACACAAACAAGAAAAAAAATCCAATGAAAAAAATGACATTTTTTTTAATGAAAATGATACCATTTTCTAAGATATAATAATATTTGGGGGTAGAAAGAATAGTATAGTAACCACTGAGAAGGAAGGGGCTTAAACAAGTGTGATATTGGTTCATTTTAAGGAAAATTTTTCTGTGTAGAACAAATATATACCAAAATAGTAAACCAGGACAATATTCCACCTCCCCACCAAATAGTTTTAACATTAGTAATAATTTCAGTACTCCTAACTAGAATATGCAAAGGAGAAAGTGAATGTGTTCTTTATCATTCTGTGTCTAAAGAATTATAAAATAACTCTTTCATCTATGGTTTACTCAGTGAACATATCTTCTTTGATACTTGTTGTTCAGTTGCTAACTCGTGTCTAACTCTTTGTGATCCCATGAACGGCAGTATGCCAGGCTTCCCTGTCTTTCACTATCTTCCAGAGCAAGCTCAAATTCATGTCCATTGAGTCGGTGATGACATCCAATCATCTCAACCTCTGCTACCTACTTCTTCTCTTGCCCTCAATCTTTCCCAGCATCAGGGTGTCTTCCAATGAGTCAGCTCTTCACATCAGGTTACCAAAATATTAGAGCTTCAGCATCAGTCTTTTCAATGAATATTCAAGGTCGAATTACTTTAGGGTTGACTGGTTTGATCTCCTTTCTCTCCAAGGGACTTTAAGAGTCTTCTCCAGCACCACAATTCAAACGCATCAATTCTTCAGTGCTTCATGGTCCAATTCTCATATCCATAGGTGACTACTGGAAAAACCATAGCTTTGACTATAGAGCAATGTCTCTGCTTTTCAACACACTGTCTACGTTTGTCATAGCTTTTCTTCCAAGGAGCAAGCATCTTTAATTTTGTGGCTGCAGTCACCATCTGCAGTGATTTTGGAGCCCAAGAAAAGACAATCTGTCACTGTTTCCATTTTCCTCCCATCTATTTGCCATGAAGTGATGGAACCGGATGCAATGATCTTCGTTTTTTGAATGTTTAGTTTTAAGCCAGCTTTTTCACTTTCCTCTTTCACCTTCATCAAGAGGCTGTTCAGTTCATCTTTGTTTTCTGCCATTAGAGTGGTATCATCTGCACATCTGAGGTCACTGATATTTCTCCGGGCAATCTTGTGAGTCTTCCAGTCTGGCTTTTTGGGTGATGTACTCTGCATATAAGTTAAATAAGCAGGGTAACAATACATAGCCTTGTCCTACTGTATATTTCCCAATTTTGAACCAGTCCATTTTTCCATGTCTGGTTCTAACTATTCCTTCTTGTCCTGTATACAGGTTTCTCAGGAGACAGCTAAGGTAGTCCGGTATTCCTACCTCTTTAAGGATTTTCCACAGTTCACTGTGATCTACACAGTCAAAAGCTTTAAGTAGTCAATAAAAGAGCAGTAGATGTTTTTCTGGAATTCCCTTGCTTTTTCTAGGATCCAAGGGACATTGGCAATTTGATCTCTGGTTCCTCTGCCTTTTCTACATCTAGTTTGTACATGTGGATGTTGTTGGTTCATGTACTATTAAAGCCTAGCTTGAAGGATTTTAAGCATTACTTTGCTAGCATGTGAAATGAGCTCAACCGTATGCAAGTTTTATATAACTAACAACTGACAGCATAGGTTAAGCAATGTTTGGCGAGATCAGTAGTCTAGTCAAGGACATGGCAATGACATGCTAACTTTGAGGTCTCTCATTGATGATAAGTAAAATGGGCTCCACTAGAGTTAACTGTACAGATACTAAATAGAACAAAAAAATTTTAATTATTAAAAATTTCCAAATATGCAAAATAATTAGAGAATGAAAAAGAAAGTATCTGCCACTCTCAACTGAAAGAAAAATATACAACAGAAAAGTTGTGAGTTAAGTTTTATTCAGGGACCTTACTGAGGACTACAGCAGGGAGACAGCCTCTCAGTTAGATCTGAAGAACTGCTCCAAAGAGTTAAGGAAGGGGCCAAGATAAATATGAGCTTTTTTTGCTGGGAAAAACATGTAGTCAAGCACAAAAAGATTACTACTGATCGCAAAGAGTCAGACACAACTGAGCGACTGAACTGAATCACGAACAGAAAGATATCTTAAGGTAATGACTTTAATGCTTTTCTTTGTAGGGAAGATTCAATGATCTGGGGTCACTGAAATTTTTCCTTAGACAGGTATCTTACTACCTTGGGGATGGCATATCCAAAGCAAAGAATGCTCCCTGTTTTTCTCCATCACGAATTTTCCTCCGGGAACACATTTAGTGGGATATTAGCATGGATGGAGGAGCCTGGTGGGCTACAGTCCATGGGGTCGCTGAGAGTCGGACACAACTGAGTGACTTCACTTTCACTTTTCACTCTTATGCATTGGAGAAGGAAATGGCAACCCACTCCAGTGTTCTTGGCTTGAGAATCCCAGGGACAGGGAAGCCTGGTGGGCTGCCATCTATGGGGTCACATAGAGTTGGACATGACTGAAGCGACTTAGCAGCAGCAGCAGCAGCAGCAGCAGCTTGATCCCTGTAGAACTGGAATGGCAGGTGACATTTTTTTTTCCTTTAACACCGGTTTAAATTTGCAGATTACCAGTAGGTTTCTATTACTCTTATTTTACTTAATATGAAAAACAGCTGGCTATATGGCTGGATGGCATCACTGACTCGATGGACATGAGTCTCAGTGAACTCCGGGAGTTGGTGATGGACAGGGAGGCCTGGCGTGCTGCGATTCATGGGGTCGCAAAGAGTCGGACACGACTGAGCGACTGATCTGATCTGAACCGATCTATTAATGCATTACAAATTTATAACATACGTTAAGAATGAAGCATTATACATAGAATGCAGCATTATATATAGAATGCTTTACTTTAGAAGCAGATGAAATGAATTACTCAATTGAGTAAATCAAATTATTTACTTAAATTATTGAAACAATAATGTGACTTTCAAAGATGAAAAATTTTTAAACATTAAAGTTTAATGATTGAGAAGGGACAGTATGTGGGCTTTATCAAAATAATTAACTATGGAGAATGTTGTGGATCAAAGTTCCTAAGAGAAAAAGTATGACTATCTTTAACTGCTAAGGAAATTCTTTTGAGTTATGTCTAGCATGGCAGAAAATAGGCCAATATTAGAAGTGGTGAACAAGAAAGACTTAGTGACTGGGGTTGCTCAGTAATTTGATTTACTAGTAGGACTGGTATGAAGCGAATAAACCATTGTTTCTCAAGGCCTTAGGGTATTTTCTGAGGCAAAACAACCTCTAACTATATTACTACATAATCACTACTAATAAAAGTTGTAAATATTCTCTCCTTTTAAAAATCACCATAATAAATTGCAGCCATGATATTATTAACACTTCACATGACAAACGAATATGATTTAATTGGTGTGTGTGTGCGCGCTCAGATGCGCCCAACTCATTGCTACCCTATAGACTGTAGCCTGCCAGGCTCCTCTGTCCATGGGATTTTTCAGGCAAGAATACTGGAGTGGGTTACCATTTCCTCCTCCAGGGGATCTTTCCAACCCAGGGATGGAACCTATATCTCCTGTATCTCCTGCATTGGCAGGCAGATTCTTTACCACTGAGCCACCTGGGAAGTCCAAGATTTAATTATGAGCTATTTTTAGGATCTAGATCAAGTTTCTCACACTAATGCTACTTCAGGTCAGATCATTCTTTGTTAGTAGGGGTGGAAAAGGCTGACCTGTGCATTGTAGAATGTTCAGCAGCAGCGCTATCCTCTGCCTACTAGATGCCAGTAGCAAATTCCAAGTGTGGCAAGACAAAAAATGTCTCCAGATAATACCAGTTAGCGCTGGGGTGGGTGCCACAGGCCTGCAAAATTATCTCCAGTTGAGAATTACTGATCTAGAATAAGAGTCTTCAACTGAAGTAAAATTACATAATGGCTCTTGAAGCCTTAGCAGCAGCATCATGCATAATTTATAAAGGATGTGCCAGGAGGTGGGCATAAAGGTGTCAGTGTGATAATCCCTCAGTCTGAGCAGGAAGTCCCCACTGGTATCACCTTCATTTCTCAACCAACCTCAGTCACCCAAATGTTCTTAAGGATTTGGAGAAATTAAAAGTGGCTTCTCTCTGCTAAAGGGTGGGAAATACTATCAATCAGTCAAGTTAATAAGTAGTGATCTATATGGCAGCTGATCTGACAATATCAAGATATAGCCTCATTTCAGGACACTGGTCTCTATGTAGGGGCTTCCTAGGTGGCCCAGTGGTAAAAACTCTGCCACCAATGCAGGAGACTCGGGAGATGCTGGGTCAATCTCTGGGAAGGGAAGACCCCCTGAAGGAGGAAATGGTAACCCACTCCAGTATTCTTGCCTGGAAAATCCCATGGACAGAGAAGCCTGGTGGGTTGCAGTCCATCAAGTCGTGAAGAGTTGGTTCGGACATGACTGAGTGACATAGCACAACAGTGTCTACATGGCATACATTCTAAGTTTTAAACAAAGAACAGCAGAAACAAAGTAAAAGAAACATGTTGATGGAGCAAGATTCACTCAGTGAGTATTACTGAAGGCCTGGTACGCTGTGTGCGAGATACAGGGAATACAGTAGTGTAAAAAGCAGAAAAAAACCAACACGGATGAGTTAAATAGCAGACCAGTCTGCAATCAATGAGAAAAACCAAAGAAGAGATGATTAAATGTGAGATTTAAGGGGTGACAGTAGAGCTAAAAGTTTAGCCCGGGCAGGGAGGGGGTCAGGAAAGGGCCAAACAATGAGAATATTTTGGAAAAAAGTATACTCTATGTTGTTTATTTTATATCTGGAAATACTCTGTTGTTATGCAAAATATATATATATATATATATATAAATCCATACTCAAGATAGAAAGTAATCACATATGTTTAACTAGCAATACACAGACTTCAACAGAACTACAAACAGCAAAGTTGGTGTTTTCTCCCTAAGGAGCAGGGTTATTTTCGCACACGGCAGCTCAGAAAAAACACAGCTATAATTTATCTCAATGAACTAAAAACAATGAAGTGATGCAATACATCTTTCCAAAACAGTCTTTATCAATAATTAAATTCTTGCTTTTTATCTGGGGAATTACATAAAATTGAATTGCATTTATTTCTTATATTTTTTATTTGAGGTCAGCTTACAACTAATGAGCAAGGTTGAATTTTGTATTGTACAAATAAAATGGCTTTAATCATAATCAGAAAATTTTCTATTTTCATATTCACAATGTTATAAAGGAATATGGTCAAAGATTGAGGTTATAAACTCATCAATGAGTTACTCACTTGAATTTCCAATTATCTGACCTTGTTTGATAGCCCATATTTCATACCATCACCAATATAACTAATAGTAAGAACAATAAGAAAAATAGCCTGTGATTGGGAAGATTCCATTCTAACCTCCCTTTAAAGGTCTCTTTCAGAAAAATTTAAAACATAAGAACAAGAAAAGAGACCAAAGAAAATACAAATAATCCAAACAGAAATTGATTTTTTCAAAATATAGTGATATGAAAACGCCTAGTGTTGTTTCCTGATTTAATGTTCAGCATTTGATATAAATGAAAATACATTTAAACAAACTACACGTTAAGCCAGTGTAGCATAGTTTTGTGTTATACTTCAAAAGACCTTGTTCTCAATCACCAAATCAAAATTATAATTTTGTGCTTCTTAAAGTTAATTACCACTTACTAGAAATTTACTTGTAAAATGAAATGGTTACTGAGCAAAGCATTTAGAGATTTTCATCACTAAAAATTTTCCCCTTGTTGGATGCTCAATTTCTGGATGAAGGGACTCAGTTTTTGTGGATGACTTTACCAAGAAGCTTGAAAAGCCCCACTTCCTTAATATTTTAAAATCACATTCTGTTGCTGCTGCTGCTGCTGCTTCAGTCGTGTCCAACTCTGTGCGACCCCATAGACAGCAGCCCACCAGGCTCCGCCGTCCCTGGGATTCTCCAGGCAAGAAGACTGAAGTGGGTTGCCATTTACTTCTCCAACGCATGAAAGTGAAAAGTGAAAGTGAAGTCGCTCAGTCGTGTCTGACTCAGCGACCCCATGGACAGCAGCCTACGCTAAGTATATTAAAGCACTGTTTTAGAATGATGTTTCACAGACCCTCTCACATTTATAAAGTCATGACAACTTTGACAGTACTTCTAAGTACATATTAATTTATTACATATTTATTATGCAAATGGTAAGTTAGGCTCTGTAGTATGTCAAGCATAGTGCATGAAGAGATCACATTTCCATTAAGGGGACATATAAACAATTTATGAAAAGAGCTATAATAGGGAAATATAGAAAGTATTTTCAGAGTAGAAACCCTGCCTGACTTTTCTCCTGAAAAAACAGATGCACCCAATTCCTCAATTTATAGCTTAAAACTCTTTCTGAGTGATCATCATTCCTTTGTGTCACTTTCTTCAATAAACAAAGCACCCAACTTGATCAAAACAACCCCAACAGCATACCTTGTGGCTTTGGACTTGCAGCTAAGTGTTTTGCTGGCGTCTTCCCATTTATTCCCTGAGCCTCTTCATCAGATGCATTCTGATCAATCAGTGCGGTTGTGCTGCTTTTCAAGCAAGGTGGAACTATAGTGATCTTTGGACAGATACTGCTGCCTGGGAGAGTTCAAAAAGAAAAGACAGGTAAATAATGATGTGGAGCATAACCATGTCTTGTGATTTAATTTCTTCTGGCCCCATAAAACAAACACAGTCAGTTACAAGACTAAGCACCGAAATACTTTTCCCATGTGTGCAGGCCTTGACAAGAGTTTTCCTAAGAAAAATCTCTTTCCGTGTGCTTGAGAAACCTTATATGCTGACAAGAGATTGCTGACTTCTACTACAACACACACACACACACACACACACTCTCACACTCACTCTTTCTCTCTCCCATCCCTTTCCTTGCAGGGACACAGACAGGACAATATGTAGCTGCTATGATGCAGGCGAAGGACAGGATCAAAGGGCCCAGCACGAATCTGCTAAAAGAGTTCCTTTTCAAGGTCCATTCAGTTGCCAGTCATCAAGTGGCTCAAAAGAACAAAGGAGGAAAGCACGAACATGACAGTTGACTTGAAGACTCTAGAAGAATGGCTTGATTACAAATGAAGAAATACATACACACACACCATGTCCCTCTTTTTACTAACTTACTCAGACTCCAAATCAATGTTATCAATGCTCATGTTTTCAAAAAAGATGAGATTATGTAGGTAATACTCATATTTAGTTACAACTCAAAATCTTTAAAACACTGCAATGCTTTAAAATACTGAAATATATCATGAGACACAGAGAACAGATCAATTCTCAGTTCAATTTCTGATAAATACTGAATTTCAGAGACTTTTAAAGAAATCATATGCCCGTGTTTTTATACAGATATTAAGTTTTCCCTCCTTCCAGCTGCACAGTGGTATTAACAACAGACTGAACCTGTTTAGGAGAAAATAAAAGTATGTATGCCATTTAAGAAACTATAATGTAAGAAAGTTTATTTTCATACAATCCAAATATCTAAAATGAAATCTATTAAAGATAAAAGGCCTTAATTATTACTCAAAACAAGAAAAACTAATAAAACCCAACAACTTTCTACTGAGTAAAAAAATTCCCTTTTCCTTCAACTGATTATTGGGTAATACTGACTAAAAACTATAATACTGCTTTATTTTCTGGGTACACCTTAAAATGTATCTAGGTAAAACAAGTTTTAGAAGATTTAATAGTTTACAAGTATTGTCTGATAAGTTATTAGAGACCAAATGGTAAAACACATTAAATGAGTTTCATCAGGCACCCTTCTGCTAAAATGGACTGCCAACTAAAAGCATTGTTTAGCCAAACATAACAAAGGCCATGAATGCAAGGTTTAAGGAACATTATGTGACAGCATATTGGTAAAATTATAAAGAAAGAAATAAAAGCTAAGTTTTCAAATGTATGACCTTATCTACCTTCTTAGAAAAATCAATTTAGTAGTCAAAGTATATCTGGTAAAACCCACAGTGTACCATCTAGCCACTTAGTCTTTTAGGGGCATTAGAATTTTTGTTTCACAAATAGCCCAAGAATGGTTTAGCATCTGAAAGACTACCTGCTGGGGTCTAGTGAAGGATGGCCTTGAGGCAGAAACAGTGAAAATCTGCAACCCAACTACAAATCAGAGGCAGAAACTGTAACCTAACAGTAAAATGAGACACTGTGAAATCAAGAATACAGCTTTAGAGATGATTTATGGCAACAAAACAATAAAAGGGGGCCAGCTGGAGGGGGTAAATGAGAAAACAAATTAAACTGAATTTTGAAAAAATAGACACCACTGCTACATATTAAAAGATGAAGCTACTTTAATAACTAACCTATTTAGAAAAACAAAACATGTCTTGAATAAATAATTTTTAACTGAAAACTAGGCACTTAATTTCTGAATAGCAAACTTATATGATCTGATGGGTTTACATTTATTCATCTCAGATGAATATGATGAAATGCCTACCGTAAGAGATCAACTACACATCTATTTTCTTTTAAATCCATTCAAGTCATGATTACAAATCTTTTGCCAGTGATAGTAAATCCATAGCCAGAAACTTCATTATAGATCATTATTTAAAGCCCATCTTTCAACCATTATCACAAGGTATGAAAATAGAGTGAAAGATGCAGAAAACACATACTTAAAAGGTGTGTGTGTGTGTGTGTGTGTGTGTGTGTGTGTGTGTCTGTGTGTGTGTTTAAAGCAAAGACAAATATGCAGCAGAGACCATGCAAAGTTCAAAATCTTTACTATATTTATTATCTGGTCCTTTACAGGAAAAGTTTGTTGACGATGGTCTAGGTCAAACACATCATGGTAAAGGAAGTTTGACTAAAATTAAGCAGCACCATTTCATTAAACACTTCATCTTCTAACATCTTGGATATTAGCAACACAGAGGAATATTTCTTTTTGCTTGTTTATGACTGACTCAGCCTACTTACATTTGGAGACACTCCGTATTTGGGTACCAGTTGCATAACAAGGACTTGAAACCAAAATTGTAACCAGATGGCCAACCATCCAAGAATTTTTATTATTAACAATAGAGGCTTTCAGATTCCAACTAACCAAGAACCAGGAGGGGTGATTAAACAGGTATCTTGGGCACAGATACAACATTATGTTAGCATGGGGAGTGGGGTCCTAACCATTTTGCATTCCTCTGTCTCATGCTTGCTGGGTCATATTTCCTGTAAGAAATGTCTAGACATGTAACTGCAAGGTATCATCAGATATCCTCTGTTAATCCAGCCTCATCTGTGACTGCATAAACCTCCCTGTTCTAACTGGAAAGGTTCCCACTGTGGCTTAATTTTCATTTATTGTCTTCTGCATGATACTTGTGAGTGGCAGATAATCTTTCTGACTGGTTAGTGTGACTTTGTCTCCTATTTGCAAAACTTTGTGCTGGGTTGTTATATTTTGCCAACTTACTGTTGAATGGATCTTCCACAAATTAAGGCTGGATTTACTTCAAAGCAAAGTCCACTCATTTCCTGATTCTTCAGGCATAATCTCTTGTCATTGGATCCATGACCTCAGATCACTCTTTATGGCCTTATTATAGCCTTGTCTATACTGCCTCACACAACCAAAACATCTCTTCAACTGTGGCAATTCTCTAGCCTAGAAGATCTTCATGGGCTGACCACCTCTCAGGACAAGAGGATCTCTTAACTTACAAGCACAGAGTAATTTTCTAAGGAAGACAATCTTCCTAGGATTATATTGCCCAGAAGGAAAGAGATAGTTAAAAAAGACAAGACAAGGAAAAAAAAAAAAACAGAAAAAAAAAACCCCTTTATTTTGAAATAACCTTAGATTTACAGAAGAGTTGCACTCAGGTTCTTAGGTTAGCATCTTATATAACTATGGTATGTTAAAAAATTAAGAATTTAATATTGGTACAATATTAAATCACAGATTTCATTCAGATTTCACCATTTTACCACTAACAGTCTTTTTCTGTCACAGCATCCAAACCAAGATACCATGTTGCATTTATTTCTCCAATCTGGGAGAGTTACTCAGTCTTTGCTTGTCTTTCATTTCCTTGGCACTTTTGAAGAGTTCTGGTAGGTATTTTGTAGAGTGGCCCTCAAATTCTTTTCTCATGATTGGACTGGGTTTACATGTTTGGGGAAAGAACATTCTAGAGGTGCTTTACCCATCTCACTACATTACATCACTGCATGATATTAACATGATTAGCACATGTGGTGCTAAATTTGGTCACTGAGTAAGGTAGTCCAAGGTAGGAGATAGATGGGTTCCAGGTTGGACATTTACAATCAGTCAGCCTCCTCTTTGCCTTTCCTGAGATAAGAGATAGGTGGGCTGCAGTTGAGGAATTTACAACCAGCTCCCCATTTGCTCTTGGAAATGGAAGTAACAACAGACACTGGGTAAATAGCTAGTCTTGTCTCTTGTTAACACATGATTATTGTTAAGGCAATAATCATGGCAAGGACAAAGAGAGGCAAAGATCCTCCTGAGTAAAAGATAAGAGAGACACTATACATGTTCAGAAAGGCTCCTTAAAGTCAAAAGTCAAAGGATGATTCGAGGCCATAATGAGTCTTGCTTCTCCCAGAGGCCTTCACTTCAAGATCCATCTTGACTGCGTGCACACCCCAAGGCAGGGTCCCAAGTAGGTCAGGTGTGGAAAACGAAATCAGAAGGTCTTCCTTGGTCTGAAGGAAGACTAAGGTCAGTTAGTCTTAAGACTGACCGGAAGAACTGCCTTTATATAAATGATTTAACACCACTCTTTATAGTGTTCCTCCTCACTAGGGGGGATGCCCACACCCTTTTTCTTCAGTAGGGAACCTCTGCCTTGCTTCTATCTCAACTAAACAAACTGTTTCTCTATGTGCTCTCCCACTTATTCTGCTATGTCTTTAATAATAAACTTTGTATCTGGTATTTATAGTTTCTGCCTCTGTGATAAACACATTTTTCACTGGGGACAAAGATCCAGGGAAAATTAGCTTCCAGCCCTTGCTGCCTTGGTGGCTAGGATTCCAAGTTTTCATCCAGGGTACCCAGGATCAATTCCTGGGCAGGAAATTAAGATTTGACTTCATGCCACCTAACGCTGCTGCCTTGCTGAGATTAGTATCTGCCAAGTTTATCCACAGGAAAATGTTCTATCTGTTATAAGACATTTTTCAACAGTCTTCTCCTATCATCCCTTCAGGACTCTCCATTTGTCTCACAGATTCTGGATATGGGTCATATCTCCCATGTGCTGTTTAAAATGCCTAGACTAAGACATCAATTGCACTTAAAAAAAAAAAGTCATTAAAGTTATAAAACTCATGGCTTACAACTCATTTGCCAAGGGTAACACATCTATAGCAAGTACATTTATTTCAGAAAACTACTTTAGTTTTCCAAACTTGAAGAACTCAATAACAAAATCCATACCCACGCCCACCCTACCTTGCCAAACAATTAGCAAATCACAAAAAGAGAAGAATTTTCTTCTTGGAGGAGAAAATATATGCACAAATTTAAGAAATTTCCTTGGATCTAGAAAATCGAAACCTAGGAATCCAATCTACAGAAAAAATCTTGTGTGTGTAAACTCATATGTACATGGATATGCAACATACACAGTTATGAAAAACAAAAATAAGACTGGGAAAATCTTCAAGGTACTATTAAATAAAGGACCAAAAAAACTAGAGAAGTATGTATAATATAATCCAATTAAAAAAATAAGATATATACAAACATGTATAAATGTACTGAAAGGAATGGAAGGTAACATGACAAAGGGACAAGGGTAGGGTGAGAGAACAAATGAGAACTTCTGTGTTTTGCTGTCCATAGAGCAATATCATTAAAATCACTTATAACAAAAATATACTTCTATAAAAAAGAAAATCTATGAAAGTAGCCAAGTAAATGTACTACAAATTATTTTTAAAAGAATATCCTTTATACGTCATAGCTCAGTTGGAAAAGAATCCTCCTGCAATGCAGGAGACTCCAGTTCGATTCCTGGTTCGGGAAGATCCACTGGAGAAGGGATAGGCTACCTGCTCCAGTATTCTTGGGCTTTCCTTGTGGCTCAGCTGGTAAAGAATCCGCCTGCAATGTGGGAGACCTGGGTTCAATCCCTGGGTTGGGAAGATCCCCTGGAGAAGGGAAAGGCTACCCACTCTAGTATTCTGGCCTGGAGAATGCCATGGACTGTATAGTCCATGGGATCACAAAGAGTCAGACACGAATGAGCAATTTTCACTTCACTTCACTCATAAGTGCACACCTATGTTCATAGCAGCATTATTCATAATAGCTAAGCTGTGGAGGCAAACCAAGTATCTGTTGACAGATGAATGGATACATAAAATGTGGAATATATATATAATTGAATATTATTCAGCATGACAATGAAGGAAATTCTGATACATGCTACAGAATGGGTGTCCTTGAAGCCATTATGCTAAGTGAAATATGTCAGCTAAAAAACACAAATACCTTATGATTCCATTTATGTGAGTTACATAGAGTAGTCAAAACTGGGGACAGAAATTAGAGTAGTGGTGCCAGGGACTAGAGGAATGGAAGAACGAAGTTACTATTTCACAAAAGTTAAGTTTTATAAAATCAAAGAGTTCTATGGAAGGATGGTTGTCATAGCACTACAACAATCAGATCAGATCAGATCAGTCGCTCAGTCGTGTCCGACTCTTTGCGACCCCATGAATTGCAGCACGCCAGGCCTCCCTGTCCATCACCAACTCCCGGAGTTCACTCAAACTCACGTCCATCGAGTCAGTGATGACATCCAGCCATCTCATCCTCTGTCGTCCCCTTCTCCTCTTGCTCCCAATCCCTCCCAGCATCAGAGTCTTTTCCAATGAGTCAACTCTTCGCATGAGGTGGCCAAAGTACTGGAGTTTCAGCTTTAGCATCATTCCTTCCAAAGAAATCCCAGGGCTGATCTCCTTCAGAATGGACTGGTTGGATCTCCTTGCAGTCCAAGGGACCCTCAAGAGTCTTCTCCAACACCACAGTTCAAAAGCATCAATTCTTCAGCGCTCAGCCTTCTTCACAGTCCAACTCTCACATCCATACATGACCACAGGAAAAACCATAGCCTTGACTAGACGAACCTTTGTTGGCAAGTAATGTCTCTGCTTTTGAATATGCTATCTAGGTTGGTCATAACTTTCCTTCCAAGGAGTAAGCGTCTTTTAATTTCATGGCTGCAGTCACCATCTGTAGTGATTTTGGAGCCCAGAAAAATAAAGTGTGACACTGTTTCTACTGTTTCCCCATCTATTTCCCATGGAGTGATGGGACTGGATGCCATGATCATCATTTTCTGAATGTTGAGCTTTAAAGCCAACTTTTTCACTCTCCACTTTCACTTTCATCAAGAGGCTTTTTAGTTCCTCTTCACTTTCTGCCATAAGGGTGGTGTGATCTGCATATCTGAGGTTATTGAGATTTCTCCCAGCAATCTTGATTCCAGCTTGTGTTTCTTCCAGTCCAGCGTTTCTCATGATGTACTCTGCATAGAAGTTAAATAAGCAGGGTGACAATATACAGCCTTGACATACTCCTTTCCCAATTTGGAACCAGTCTGTTGTTCCATGTCCAGTTCTAACTGTTGCTTCCTGACCTGCATACAAATTTCTCAAGAAGCAGATCAGGTGGTCTGGTATTCCCATCTCTTTCAGAATTTTCCACAGTTTATTGTGATGCACACAGTCAAAGGCTTTGGCATAGTCAATAAAGCAGAAATAGATGCTTTTCTGGAACTCTCTTGCTTTTTCCATGATCCAGCGGATGTTGGCCATTTGATCTCTGGTTCCTCTGCCCTTTCTAAAACCAGCTTGAACATCTGGAAGTTCACGGTTCACATATTGCTGAAGCCTGGCTTGGAGAATTTTGAGCATTACTTTTCTAGCGTGTGAGATAAGTGCAATTGTGCGGTAGTTTGAGCATTCTTTAGCATTGCCTTTCTTTGGGATTGGAATGAAAACTGACCTTTTCTAGTCCTGTGGCCACTGCTGAGTTTTCCAGATTTGCTGGCATATTGAGTGCAGCACTTTCACAGCATCATCTTTCAGGATTTGGAATAGCTCAACTGGAATTCCATCACCTCCACTAGCTTTGTTCATAGTGATTTTTTCTAAGGCCCACTTGACTTCACATTCCAGGATGTCTGGCTCTAGGTCAGTGATCACACCATCGTGATTATCTGGGTCGTGAAGATCTTTTTTTGTACATTTCTTCTGTGTATGGAATATACTTAATGCTAGTGAGGGCTTCCCTGGGGACTCTGTGGTAAAGAATCCACCTGCCAGTGCAGGAGCCTGGGGTTCAATCCCTGGGTGGGGAAGATCTCCTGGAGAAGGAATGGCAACCCACTTCAGTATTCTTGCCTGGGAAATCCCATGGACAGAGGATCCTGGCAGGCTACAGTCCCAGGGGTCACAAAAGAGTGGACATGACTTAGAAAATTACAATACCAATGAACTATACACTTAAAATAGGTAAGATGTTAAAGTTTTTATTATCCATTTAAACAAAAAAGTAACTAAAAAAACATATTTCTTGCTTAATAAAGAAAAAATAAATATTAATGCATTCAACTGCCTACTTAGCATCTCCACTAGTATGTCTAAGAACTAATTAACACTTGACACACCCAAATCTGACTCTGTTATTTCCCAACTCTCACTCAAAATAAACTGCCTTTACCATCTTCTCCACCTCAGTAAATAGCAACCTCATCTGTGCTTAGGACTAAAAGCTTGGAAGTATTCTAAATTCCTCTTGTTTTCTCTCCCACTCTATATCCTACTGAAAGTCGTTCAGTTGTGTCTGACTCTTTGCAACCCCATAGACTATACAGTCCATTGAATTCTCCAGGCCAGAATACTAGAGTGGGTAGTCTTTCCCTTCTCCAGGGGATCTTCCCAACCCACGGATCAAACCCAGGTCTCCTGCATTGCAGGCAGATTCTTTACCAGCTGAGCCACAAGGGAAGCCCAAGAATAGTGGAGTGGGTAGCCTATCCCTTTTCCAGCAGATCTTCCCGACCCAGGAATCAAACCAGGGTCTCCTGCATTGCAGGAGGATTCCTTAGCAACTGAGCTATCAGGGAAGCCCAAAAAGGGATGTAACCACCAGGAAATTCTGTTGACTCTATCATCTACCATTCCCACCTGCACAGCTACTATTCTGGTCTAAATTACCACAACCATTGACTGGATTACAACAAGACCCTCCATCTGGTCTCTCTGCACCCACCCTTGTTCTCAGTATGTGTGTCCTTAGTCGCTCAGTTGTGTCTGACTCTTTGTGACTCCATGGACTATAGCCTGCCTGGCTCCTGTGTCCACTGCATTTTTCAGGCAAGAATACTGGAGTGGGTTGCCATTTCCTCCTCCAAGGGATCTTCCCAACCTAGGGATCAAACCTGTGTCTCCTGCAGCTCTTGCATTGGAGGCAGATTCTTTACTGCTGAGCCATGGGGGAAAGTACTGTACTCAGTACATGTTTTCAAAGATGCCAGACAGTCCCTTTTAAAACCCAACTCAGATCATGTCATCCCTGTGCTTAATATTCTTCAACAGCTCCACATTTCACTCCATAGTTTAACAACTGAACTGTTAATTGCAGCTGACAGGCTTTACATGATCTGGTCTTCAGTCCCTTTAGCAATGACCTCATCGCCTAGTATTACCCCTTTGCTCACTACAATCTAGTCACACTGGTGCCCTGCTATTCCTGCAACAGGAAAAGCATGCTTTATAGGAATTGGTTTAGCTGTTTTTTGCTGCAATGCTCTTCCCCCAGATTAACTGCTTTCTTTTCACATCTTGGCTCAAATTGCATCTTGTCAACATGGGCTACCCTGACCACTCTTATCTAGTATAACTGCTACTCAAAGTTATAGCAGTTATACTTAACTGTTATAATATATAGTTATCAGTTCAGTTCAGTTGCTCAGTCATGTCCGACTCTTTGCGACCCCATGGACTGCAGCATGATAGGCTTCCCTGTCCATCACCAACTCCCGGAGCTTGCTCAAACTCATATCCATTGAGTCGGTGATACATCCAACCATCTTATCCTCTGTCGACCCCTTCTCCTCCTCTGTTCAATCTTTCCCAGCATCAGGTTTTTCCCCAAAGAGTCAGTTTTTCGCATACGGTGGCCAAAGTACTGGAGTTTCAGCTTCAACATCAGTCCTTCCAATGAGTATTCAGGACTGATTCCTTTTAAATGGACTGGTTGGATCTCCGTGCAGGCCAAGGGACTCTCAAGAGTCTTCTCCAACACCATAGTTCAAAAGCATCAATTCTTTGGTGTTCAGCTTTCTTTATACTCCAACTCTCACATCTGTAAATGACTACTGGAAAAATCATAGCTTTGATTGGACGGCCCTTTGTTGGAAAGTAATGTTTATGCTTTTTAATATGCTGTCTAGGTTGGTCATAACTTTTCTTCTAAGGAGCCAGCATCTTTTAATTTCATGGCTGCAGTCACCATCTGAAGTGATTTTGGAGCCCCCAAAATAAAATCTGTTACTGTTTCCACTGTTTCCCCATCTATTTGCCATGAAGTAATGGGACCAGATGCCATGATCTTAGTTTTCTGAATGTTGAGTTTTAAGTCAACTTTTTCATTCTACTCTTTCACTTTCACCAAGAGGCTCTTTAGTTTTTCCTCGCTTTCTGCGTAAGGATGGTGTCATCTGCATATCTGAGGTTATTGATACTTCTCCTGGCAATCTTGATTCCAGTTTGTGCTTCATCCAGGCCAGCATTTTGCATGATATTCTCTGCATTTAAGTTTAATAAGCAGGGTGACAATACACAGCCTTGACGTACTCCCTTACCTATTTGGAACCAGTTTGTTGTTCCATGTCCAGCTCTAACCATTGCTTCTTGACCTGCATACAGATTTCTCAGGAGGCAGGTAAGGTGGTCTGGTATTCCCCTCTCTTAAAGATTTTTCTGGGGTTTGTTGTGATCTACACAGTCAAAGGCTTTGGTGTAGTCAATAAAGCAGAAGTAGATGTTTTTCTGGAACTCTCTTGCATTTTCTATGATCCAAAGTATGTTAACAATTTGATCTCTGGTTCCTCTGCCTTTTCTAAATCCAACTTGAATATCTGGAAGTTCTCCGTTCGTGTACTGCTGAAGCCTGGTTTGGAGAATTTTGAGCATTACTTTGCTAGTGTGTAAGATAAGTGAAATTGCATAGTAGTTTGAACATTCTTTGGCATTGCCTTTCTTTGGGATTGGAATGAAAACTGACCTTTTCCAGTCCTGTGGCCACTGCTGAGTTTTCCACATTTGCTGGCATATTGAGTGCAGCGCTTTCACAGCATCATCTCATTGTTTTCCTCTGTCTCTTTGCTATGATCACTGAGGAAGGCTTTCTTATCTCTCCGTGCTATTCTTTGGAAATCTGCGTTCAAATAGGTACATCTTTCCTTTTCTCCTCTTCTTTTCTCAGCTATTTCTATGGCCTCCTCAGACAACCATTTTGCCTTGTTGCATTTCTTTCTCTTGGGGATGGTCTTGCTCACTGCCTCCTGTACAATGTCACAAACCTCCATCCATAGCTCTGCAGGCACTCTGTCTATCATGTCTAATCCCTTGAATCTGTTTGTCACTTCCACTGTATAATTGTAAGGGATTTGATTTAGGTGATACCTGAATGGTCTCGTGGTTTTCCCTTCTTTCTTCAACTTAAATCTGAATTTGGCAATAAGGAGTTCATGATCTGAGCCACAGTCATCTCCGGGTCTTGTTTTTGCTGACGGTATAGAGCTTCTCCATCTTTGGCTGCAAAGAATATAATCAATCTGATTTCAGTATTGACCATCTGGTGATGTCCATGTGCAGAGTCTTCTCTTGTGTTGTTGGAAGAGGGTGTTTGCTATGACCAATGCGTTCTCTTGACAAAACTCTGTTAGCCTTTGCTCTGCTTCATTTTGTGCTCCAAGGTCAAATTTGGCTGTTACACCAGGTATCTCTTGACTTCCTACTTTTGCATTCCAGTCCCCTATAATAAAAAGGACATCTTTTTTTGGTGTTAGTTCTAGAACGTCTTATAGGTCTTCATAGAACTGCTCAACTTCAGCTTCTTCGGCATTAGTGGTTGGGGCATAGACTTGAATTACTGTGATATTGAATGGTTTGCCATTCAATATATAGTTATAGTTAACTGGTATAATATATATATTATATAGTGAGCTGCTATATATATATATATATATATATATAATATATATAGTTAACTGCTGTAAGATCTAGTTAACTGTTATAACTGCTTTACACATTGTACCCCCTCCCATAGTATTTATCACCTTCTAACAAACTGCTTTATTTATTTTGTTAATTGTCTCTCTGCCCTGGTTAGAATGTAAGCCCTAGGAACATCTCATGAACATCCCCTGCCAAATTAAGTAGATGTTCAGTAACTAACTGTTGAAGGAATAAATTCTAGACAGTTTAGGCAAGTTTCTCTTCATCTGCTTACATTTTCATTTTCTATTTCATGAGAAGTGTTTTCTAAATTCCAACAATAAGGAAAGATGGAGCTGCTTGAGAACTCAATCTATACAAAATTTCAAACATTTCCATTCTGAGGTAAAATTTAAACATTCCAAGTTATTTATATACAAATTCTAAATGTCTAGGGGAGGGGGAAACTTTACCCAATTCATCTTCCTGAATCCAGGAGATTTCTAAACATCTGGAATTGTGGAACTATCTAGATGTTTGTCTTGATTAAAAAAAAAAATGTAGCAACAAAAAGTCCCAGCAATGGACTGAAATATTTTCTGTAATTTTATTTACATTTATTAGACCAACTAAAATGAACTACAGCTGCCAGTGTTTCAGACTCAGCATCTGATACTACCTAAAATTATAGAATAGCATAGAGTTGAACTGTTAGGAAAAGTAGATTGCTTCAGATCTTTGAAATTCAAAAGTAATATGAACTTAAAATAAGCCTTGAAGGTAGGTAACTGTAGATATTCCTTATTTTTAAAGGTTCCATTGTGTGGGGAAATTAACAAGATGGCACCAGTCAAGGTCTCTCAACCCATGCTCTCAAGCCCCTCTCACCCCATGTTCTATAAGCAATGACTCTGCACGGTTATGTATGGCTGAGATCACTTACAGAACTGCATGCGTGTCATGAGGTACTAGCTTGGTTACGGGCTACTTTTTGCGGTACACCTGTAAGAACTTCACCCTGGAAGCCCTGGCTGCTGCTGCATCAGTCTACACTGGAGTGACATCATGGTTACGTCATATGAGTTTATGTTATGGCTATTTATGGTTATGTTATGACTGCTGCTACAGATGCTGCATTGGCCAGAAGAGAGGCTGTATTATGGCTGCCATGCCAGCCAGGAGAGAATATTCATGTCTGTACTTCCTACGGCTCCTCAAGTCTCCTTCCAGCCTCTTACCTCGAGCCTTGCCTACCCTGGATTCAGCAAACAGTGTGGTCAGTGTGAACAGCAAGACATCTGGTGTAACAAATAGGATCAGCAGTACACACTGCTTTATGCTACAAATAAAATATGTATAAAGGTAACTGTTACTACTGTATCTAAGGCAAATCCAGCAATATATGTAATGACATAAAATAAATGCAGCCTCTGAAAACACAAAAATGATTTGTTTTCAAACTAGTAACAGTTTATTTTCCTGAAACATGTTTCATAATTTTATTAAAATTTTTGCTACTCAAAAGTAATGGAAACGTTAATAAAATTTGTAAAGACTGCTATAGTGACTAATCCTTTCAAAGTTAACAACTCACTAAGACTGAGTTCCAGTTTTGATGGAAGTTTTGAGCTTATAGATGAGGCCCACAATCATGGTACCTGTTATATATATGTACATATGCTGCGGCTACTGTTCAGTCGCTCAGTCATATCCAATTCTGCAATTCCATGGATTGTAGCCTGTCAGGCTTCTCTAGCCATGGTACTTCCCAGGCAAGAATACTGGAGTGGCTTGCCATTTCCTTTTTCAGGGGATCTTCCCGACCCAGGGATCCAACCTGCATCTCCTGCATTGGCAAGAGGATTCCTTCCCCTGAGCCACCTGGAAAGCCCAATACAGCAGACTGCATATATCGCTGCAATTCAATCATGAGTTCTAGGGGTCTGAATCCCACTCCCCACTTTCAGAGTGACCATGTGTTAGGTGCCATGAATCCCCACACAGAAAGTGCTGAAATCACATTCCACCATGCCTTCTGGGTTGGTGCTGGGGCTGCTTGATCAGTGTGTTCTGTTGTGCTTTGGTATAACGTTATTTTGGGTAGAGACCAAACTTCCTCTGCATCATCCTGCGTGGGCAAGGGAGCTAGAGGCAGTTTTTCCACCCCCAACCATACACTGATGGAGGTTCCCCTTTTGGCGATAGTTAACAAAGAATGTTGGTCAAGATTACAGAAAAACTCTTGCTATTTAAAGCACAAAAAAACTACTCTGTGTCTACAGCCATGACCAAAGCGGAAGGTGAGAGTAAAGACAAACCACAATCAATTACATGTTGTTCTTTTGCCTACTTGCAAAGGGCAGCTCTAGTCGACACCATTTGAGCTGGAGGAGGTTCATAGCCTGCTGTGCTTTATCGGATAAAGTGCTGCTAATTTATTTGTTGTTCAGTGGCTAGGTTATGTTTTACTCTTTGGGACCCCATGGACTGCAGCAAGCCAGGCTTCCCTATCCTTGACTATCTCTCAGAGTTTGCTCAAATTCATGTTCATTGATTCTATGATGTTATCCAGTTTATAATAACACCCATTTCTTGGTTCCTTCTTCTTTATAACCAAGTGGAAGAAGCTGAGCCCTAGATTTATCAAAACATCCTGCGTTACTGCTGTAGTGACAATGAGAAATATACCTCAAAAGCTGTCCAAGCTAATCAAGTAAGCGCTGAGTTTTGAAGTCATCACACTTTTTACCAGAGTCTAAGGTTTATAACAGTTTTAAGTTTTGAAACTGATGAAAATACCATGAAAGACCTCTAAGTATATTAATGTGCAGATGGGCCTGCTAACTGGTATTAGATTTCCCCTTAGGATCTGATCAGATGCTGCACACATGCGCACCTAGGCAACTTTCCTTGATCCCCAGAAGCATAACATATGGCTGTTTCTGGTCCAGTTGTACTAGTTTTACAGCTAGTTTACTAAACACGCCCTTGGGCTTTCCAGGTGCCACTAATGGTAAAGAACCTACCTGCCAATGCAGGAGACATGAGATGGGTGTTCAATCCCTGGATCAGGAAGATCCTCTGAAGGAGGGCATGATAACCCACTCCAGTATTCAAGCCTGGAGAATCCCATGGACAGAGGAGTCTAGAAGACTAGAGTCCATTGGGTTGCAAAGAGTTGGACACAACTGAAGCAACTTAGCACATATGCAAACACACCTTTCCAGAAATTTAAACATTCTTCAGGGTACCTCTGTCATACAACTCTCATTTGCCTAGGTTCAAATCCTGGCTTTACCATTTAATAGTTGGGTGACTGACTTACATAAATTTCTTTATCTGTAAATGAGAATTCATAGAATTTACAATAGTACCCCTCTTATAAGGTTGCTGTGAAAATTATGATTTAATTCTAGTGAAAATACTAGAGCAGTAGCTAGCACATGATAATTGCTATATAACTATTTGCTATTATTTTTATAACCCATATAATACTCACAGCTGTGTAACTGTCAGGGTAGTGGATCAGGGGACCAGATCTTTACTCTCTCCTCACTCTAATCTCTTAAGGCCCTTCCCTTTTGCCTCCGCCTATGCCTGGCATTCTTATATTTACCCTTACCAAGGCCTGAATTTTGATTTACCAGCACTTGCTCATGCTTGCTTACTAGCAGCTGCCATTTGTTTCAGTGTCTCTGCTATTTTCAGGGATTCCCAATAGGCCATTTTGGATAAATTATGACCAGTTAATGACTCTTTTGCAAATTAATACAATAATGAATTATTTACAAATAAGTGGCCTGGTACATTAAACATAACAGTATTAGTAATGACAATGTGATATCTGATTTTTTTTTTTTTTTTTGGCTGCCCCATGAGGCTTGTGAGATCTAAGTTTCCTGACCAGGAATTGAACCTCAGCAGTCAAAGTGAAGAGTCTTAACCACTGGACTGCAGGGAATTCCTTGAGCCTGACATTTGACGCAGAGTAGAATTTACTGTAGATTATTTCAATCCCAAACAATTTAATGATTAATCTTCACCTTTTATCATGATTATAAATACATATCCTGGATTCCATAACTTTTTTCATTTTCCTTCCATTTTACATTACTCACAATCACTAGTTTTTAACAATCATTTTCTGAAAAGCACCTTTAACTGCCCATAACCCCTTAAATTCAGTATTTAATAGCTCTCATCTTTATGCCTCCAAAGTACAAACTGGTTTTATAAGCTCTGAGAATATCCAATGGTCAACTGCAAAATGAATAACAAAACCTTCTACTTTAGTCTTTTTTTCTTTGGTTCCTCCTTACAGGTACTAAGCGATAACTCCCTAATTAAAAGTGCCAGGTACTCTGCTAATTACTGGGGACAGGAGGACAAATAAGACATAATTCTTACCCTTGGCTAATTTTGAAAGAGATATGTATAGTCCCATAGGTGTCAGTCCCCTTGCCCCCATCCCTTTGCTAACTGCCATTAGGAGGCAACTGGACCATTTACCCTATCAGCAATGGCAGAGGATGGAAAGGAGAGAATTAGTAAGGGACTGACTTAAGAAGGGAGGGACAGAGAGGAGGAAAGGACAACGCTTACTTAGGCTCCTGACTAACTGTCAGGGAAACAGTGCCTTTCATTTTAAGAATGCAAGAAGATTAGAGTTCTGCATGCAATATTTTAGGAGTCTGTGAGACTGTGCAGGAAGAACAGTCTGCCCTGTTCACTCATTAGGTTTGGCCAATCTTAACACTCCACCTGCCTCATTTTCCAATCTCATTGTTAAACTTTTCAGATATATTCCCTCTGAAATTTTCTTTAAAATATCATTTCAATGCTTGTTAAGGTAAAGGGGAAGGAAAAGCCTATTTGCCCCATGCAAGGTCAGTTAAAAGAGACTCTGACCTGTTTTTTTTTTTTTTTGGTCCCAGTAATTATGGGTTAATCACTTGTCTTTCTTCAGAAGGGCTGATTTCCTTAATTTTATCAGTAACAATAACAAATATCAGTCAAGGGATTAGGCTGGAGGGAGGGAAAATGCACTTATGGAGAGCAAGGCCAAGTTTCTGGGTGTTTGTGGGTTCCTTCAGGACTCCACAGGGCTCACAGAAGTCCATTGAAGAACCCAGGTGAAAAGTAACAGCAGTCTTCACAGGAGGTGTCACATGTCCTAGGAAAACTTTCACCAAAGTGTGTCCTGTGAAAAAGATCTCTCAATTCCCCCCCTACCACTCCACCACAACCAACCAACTAATCATGATTCGATATGAAATATTTGTGACTTGCCAAATTTGACAGTTTTATCTTGCAGACTCATGATACCAATAGGCATATTGAGGCATCAAGAGCCCTACAGTAAAAAACGAAAACAAAAACCTGTTTAACTTTGAACCCAATTTATGTCCAGGAAACATTTTTATCATTTATTACAAGTGAAAATCTCATGGCGCTTAGAACACATTTTGGGACAAATTACCCCAGGGACTCCTCCAGTTCTAACAACTATTGTTCAGGCTACTTCCCATATTTTCCTAACTCCACTGCTCCTGACTTCCTGATAATCCTTTTGGCTGCCCACATGACCATAACTCTCAAATTATGAACTGAAACTCCAGCCTGGCCTTGGCTTTTAGACATGACCCTACTGTCCCCAGCTTCAATGCTGCACAATCCCACAATGTGCTGACCACAAAAGCAGCGTTAGGGTCAGATCCAGGATGCTTGAGTCCTGCACATGGAATCTAAAACTGGAGTAGCCTTCAGCTTAAAAAAAAAAAATTAGATGAAATGACATTGTGTAATTCTGCCATTCTACTTCTACTTCCTTTCCATTCTCTCCATCTCTCTTCCTCTCACCTACAAAATCCCACAGCCCAGCAGACAAATGCGCACTATTTAGTAAACAGTTCAATCCCTGGGTAGGGAAGATACCCTGAAGAAGGAAATGGCAAGCCATTCCAGTATTTTTGCCTGGGAAATCCCATGGACAGAGGAGCCTGGAGGGCTACAGTCCATGGACTGGCAAAAGAGCTGGATACAACTTAGCAACTAAACAACAACAAGGCATTTTAGTGTCCATGACAAAGATGAGTCAACTGAGGTGGTGTTAAGTGACTAGGCTGGTGATAGATGTCATATCTACATATAGTTCGTAAGTACCTTCTGGGCAGGGACTCTAGCTGATTATCTTTTGGTTTTCACTCAGCAAGTAACAAAGTGATTACATCTGTTATAGTATAGCTATTAGCCCTGACTCTGTGCCTCTATTTCAACGAATACTGTGCAGCCAGGAGCTTCCAAATACCCAAGACATTAAAAAAAAAAAAAAAAAAAAAACATACTAGATTAAGAAAAATGCAAGAGTGAGAATCTTAGTTGGAGTCACTGAACATAGACAGACTCCCAGACTTCCCTTTTCCCAGCTTTGAACCACCTCCTTACTTGTTCTTCAGTCTTTTGATTTCCGTTATCTTTGCTCTAGGATAAGTCTCTTTAGTAGACTCTTAGATATTCCCTCTGGAAACCAATAGGTAGAGTCCCTTAGGCTCACTCCATGCTAGTCTAGTCTTGCTTAGCTTTCAGCTACACAGCTGTCGCTTCTGCTAAACCTGACCCAGGCCTCTCCAATAAGGCGCTTCCACATATGTCATACCATGTGAAAAGTAACAGCAGTCTTCACCTTCAGCATCCATAAAATGTATGTAGGACAGATATCTGCATATTATGGTTGAAGAAAGTAAGGCAATAAGGCACTTCCACATATGTCATATCATGTGAAAAGTAACAGCAGTCTTCACCTTCAGCATCCATAAAACGTATGTAGGACAGATATCTGCATATTATGGTTGAAGAAAGTAAGGTTAGTAAACAGTGATAAATACAAGAGTCACAAAAAGGTTTTTGATTCCGAGGTCAGTGTTCTTTCCTCTACAACTCATGGCCCTGCTGTCAGGCTTGTTTGTATTTTGCACTGGAAATAAGCTCATGATTTGGAGCTGTATTTCCAGTATTTCCGGGGCTATGAGGACTCATTAGTATTCAATCTGCTTAGCCAAAGATTCCATTAACGACATACAAGCACTACAGTGATCTTAAATCCAAATGAAGTGAAATATTGATCTGAGAAACTAAACATACCCTTTAAATCATTAATGACCCCCTATTTGTCACAAGACCAAGTTTAAGAAATATTTTGAGTTTTTAAATAAAGTCTTGCTATCTACTCTAAGAAATTAAGATAATAATAAATGACCTCAGGGAATCAGGTCTCTATTCCATTCAAAAATTCTACTAAATCCAGCAATCACAACTTGCTACAGACTTCAAAGGCCTAAAGTGTATTTCTTCTTCATAAATGGAATACAGGCCAACATTTTTCCCTACCTGAAGACTGATTAAAACTGTGGGTTGGAAGTAAAAGTTAAGAGTTAATAAAGTTTTATTGGAATACAGCCACACTCCTTCTTGTGTATACTGTCTATGATGCTTTTTGCTAGGTTGACAGAGTTAAGTATCTATAACAGAAACCATATGGCCTGCACAGCCCAAAATATTTATTATCTGGCCCTTTACAGAAAAGGTTTGCAGAACTTGACCTAAATAATCAAGGCAACAAACCACAAATTAGTACTATAAATGTTATGATATTATATGATAACACTATTATTATAACACTATTGTTATGATATTATGACACTATTATTATAGCACTATGTTATAATACATTCGTACTATCACTTTCCAGAATTAATCTTGGTTCCATTCCCAGCTAGCAATGTGATCCCAGGCAAGGAAAAACCTCTAGGTTTCAGGAAACTCACTGGTGGCACAATTGATCTAGCACATTTGGGGTTACAGATGACCCTGGGATGTATTTGGTAAATTAACAATGTTACAAGGTATAATCTTTGGTTTGTTATTGGTCTAAATCCCACATGCCCAGCATCCTTGTAATTCAGTTGCAGTTGCCTTCCTATTTTTCACAAAAACTATCTTCCCCAGGAATCTACTGCATGTGAATTAATAAGCCAACAGGTCATGCTTTTTGGTCAGTGCTGCTCAACCATGAATCACCTGTGGAGCTTTAGAAAAGAAAACTATAATACCTTGGCTGAATCCCAAGCCAATGAAATCACAAACTCTAGGGGTTGGAACCCAGGTATAAGTGTGTTTTAAAGCTTCCAAGGTGATTCCAATGTGCCGTCAAGGTTGAGAACCACCATTCCTGGTGTCCTGGTAACAGGCTTGGATCAAATTAGTATATTCAGTGGAAGCTGTATGAAATATATTTCATGATTTTAAGCTGTTGAGCTAAATTTATATCACAAAACGTGGATTCCATGAAGACTAAAATTTTAATAAAACTGGTTTAGGCTTGCAGCATCAATTGACTCCTGTGTAAGTCATAGCCAAAACTTATGTGTTGAGCATGAGGCCCTCTTCAACATCTGGTTGATAAAGATTATCTCATTTTAGAACCCAGTACTGAAAAAAAAAAAAAAAAGACACCCGCTGGGTTTACATGAAAAGCTAACTTGAAAATCCAGAAGGAGATTATTTCTGGCTGATGGAGAGTATGGCAAACTTTGCTATGGAAGAAGAGACTTCTGAAAATAACAAAATTAAAAAATTTTTTTGACTTCATAAACTCTGAAGAAATAAAAACAGATGTAAGAAATGAACCTGAAGGGCAAAAGATGGTTTTTCTCCTAAGAGCTATAGCCAGCTCATTTATTCAAGATGTCTGGTTTATAAATTAACCAGAATCTTGGCTTTTCCTCTTCCTTTTTACCCACTGCCAAACTATTTTCCATTTATTCACAATAAATTTATCTGCAGGTCCAGAGAGAAGACGAAAATCAAACTGGCCAAAATGTTTCATAAGGTTTGACAAGGATATTGCTAAAACCAAACAGAATTGTTTTTCACAATGTCAATTACAGCAACCAAGACTGGAGTACTATTTCTCTACACAAAGGGGAAGATACATCCTTTTCATAAGCAAATCTTTCCTGACCTAGTTTGATTTTCATTCATTTTGTATCTGCTTTTCTGGTTTATTTTTCTGAACTTGATTTCTCTAAACCTGGTTTCCAGCACCCAAAACATTCCAGCCTAATGGTCTCTGAAAACTAAGTTCAGAAATTTTTACTGCTCTAGTGCTTTATTGCTCAGGCACAGATCACAGGTAGATGCAGACTTCGATTACTGACAGTTTTTTAAAAAATCTGACAAGGTAGGTGGTTTTCCAAAAAGGGCATGGTGACAATCTGTGATCTATTCCAACTCTTTTTATCTTGATACTCTTTTAAGACAAATATTAACATAAACATCATTTGACTAAAATTTTAATGCTTAACAGCTTATGTCAATATTTGCTTTCCTTATTCCTGGTTGTGTAATCAGACCAGCAGGCCTCATATTTTTCCCCAGGCTACACTTCTAGACCAGGAGCACAACAGCATTGTGTTTAGCTTCTAACACTGTGGGGGATTGTTCCAAGTCATGCAAAACTTAAAAAGCAAATACTGATCTAGCTTATCTTTTATTCCTTGTATGTATTTTTTGGTTGATAGAGGAAGGAAGTTAGGAAGAAAAATAATCCAATTTATCAAATATAACCATTTCTCTAATTCTGAATTTTAAAACTGTATTACATAAGTCATATTTAGTTATGTCTAACTACAAAGAAAAAGTTTATTCACTCAGTGGTGAAACCAATCTTATTACGCTCTTGTTTAAAATTCTACAATAGTACTGAAAGATCTATAGGAAAAACTCTCCGTTGTTTCCAAACAGGACCCTTAATCATCAGACATAAGCCTGTAAAGGCTTCATATCTGCCTACTCACAGTCATGCACCCCTAATGTTCTATCCACATTCTGATCTTCTCCATTCCTGTAACACACTATACCTCTTTTCATGTCTGTATGATTTTGCATATCGGTTCCCTTAGCTCAATAGTCTATCTTTAAACACATTAATCTAGTTTCAATGTCACCATTTTTGAGGAAATTTCCCTGAGTCAAAAGAACAGTCAGTTGCCCCTCCTTTTCTATTCTCCACACACACATTTTTTTTTAACCTATACCATGACACCTGTCATGCACAATCACTGCTTTTACTGGTTTTCGACCCTTTCAAATCAAGTTTTACAAGAACTGTTGAAGAGGAAACATTTCTAAACTGCTACATTTTATTCTATCTCCTTTCTTTTCCTATCATTTTCCTAAGGGGAGAATTTCAAAGAGCTAAATGTCTTAAACAGAGGAGGGGAAAAAAAGAAAAACAAAAAAGGGAAGGGAGTACACCCTTGGAACTTAGCAAAATACCTTAAATAGTTTCTCTTCATCTTGCCACAATTTTCTTCATGCAAACTATTCTCTGAATGTCTTAGTTTCAAGAAGAGTGATGGAGTGCTTTCTGTTTTTAAAGGAGTACTCAGGCTGCTGGGCGGAGAACAGAGTTCAAGAGGTTAATAATCTAAGGGAAAGTTTGATATCTTTCAAAGCAAGACTGATTGACAGACTGGATTGACAGACTAGGGAGAGGGAAAAAAAGATTCAAGAAGACTAGTTTTAGGCTTGAGCATAAGAAGTAATGGTTACTACATAATGATATGGAGATAACTGGGCTACAAAGGTTTAGGGGTTTTTTTATGAGAAGAAAGAGAGTTTTTCCCCAGGCTAAGTTATAAAAACCACCATGCAGAATGACCAGCTTCCATGACTAACATTATTTTTCTTCTCAGAGGCACTTTCCTGTGGCCTGCTTCAAGATATGACTTAAAAACTACAGATCTTGGGTCAATTAGCAGAGGAAAAATCCTTAGAAGGGTCTGATCTGAACAGGGCTTAACAGGGACTGTGGGAAGGAATAAGTTAGAAAATGTATTTAAATCAGAGTGAAGACCTTCAAAAATATATTTCAGACCAATAAAAATTTGTGGGCTTCCCTAGTGGTCCAGTAGCGAAGACTCTCTGCGCCCCATGCAGGGGGTCCAGGTTCAATCCCTGATCAGGGAACTAGATCCCACATGTCACAAGTAAGACTCAGTACAGCAAACTAAAAATAAATGTGTGTTTGTTTTTTTTTTTTTTTTTTAATTAGCTTCCTGGACTTCCCTGCTGGCTCAGTGGTAATGCAGAAGACACGGATTCCACCCCTGATCCAGGAGGACCCCACATGCTGCAGAGCAACTAAGCCCACCACAACTACTGAGCCTGTGCTCTTAGAGCCCAGGTGCTGCAACTACTGAGGCCTGCACACCGTAGAGCCCTTGCTCCACAGCAAGAGAAGCCACCACAACGAGAAACCTGCACGCTGCAACTAAAGCGTAGCCCCTGCTCTCCACAACCAGAGAAAAGCCCGTGGAGCAACAAAGACCCAGCACAGTCAAAGTAAAATTTTAAAAATAATTTTTTTAATTAGCTTTGATTTTATATATAAGAAATAGTACAGAGTAAAGAAGACTAATAGAGCGGTAAGCATCTAGGAAAAATCCTTTTTATTTTATGAATGAATGGTATTCCAGTGTCTAAGGAAAATTGTTCAGGTTTAAATCTTTCTTTTCTTAATTTTAAACAAATTTTTATCTTTATTATGTTACAATTATACATATTTGAATCCATGTAAACACACAATACTGTCATTCCATTTGTCCCCACTTTATATTAAGTGATCTTTACATTAAGCAGAAACAGGACATGATATTGGAAACTTCACCATCTGTACCTTCTTCAGTCAGCTTTCCTCCCCACAGTCTAAAATGAGGCCATACCAAACTGCTTATGTGTCACATAACATGAGAGACCTTGTGGTTTCTCTTCTGGAAACTTTGCACATTTCGCCTTTCCTTTCTCCAGGGGGTCTTCCCAACCCAGGGATCAAACCCAGGTCTCCCACATTGCAGGCGGATTCTTTACCAGCTGAGCCAAAACGGAAGCCCTCCTTCTGCCTGGAATCCTTTAAATATGCCTTCCCTCATATTTCCCCATTCCATGAAGTTGACTTCTTAATTCTACAATTTGAGAGCACCCCAAATCGTGTGCTCCCACAGCCCATTATGCACACAGTCCTATTTTCCCATCTTGTATTTTTTTGTTTGTATGTTTGGTGGTCCATTTGCTCCAAGAGAGCACAGATCATCACTTGTTGTGCTTTCTTATGTACCCCCACTGCTTACCAATAGGCCTAGCCCACTGAATACCTATTAATATGAAAGTACTCTGGGGATTTTTGTATTGACTACTCCAAAGCCTTTGACTGTGTGGATCACAACAAACTATGGAAAATTCTTAAAGAGATGGGAATACCAGACCACCTTATCTGCCTCCTGAGAAATCTATATGCAGGTTAAGAAGCAACAGTTAGAACTGGACATGGAACAACAGACTGGTTCCAAATTGGGAAAGGAGTACAGCAAGGCTGTATATTGTCACACTGCTCATTTAACTTATATGCAGAGTACATCATGTGAAATGCCAGGCTGGATGAAACTAAAGCTGGAATCAAGATTGCCAGGAGAAACATCAATGACCTCAGATATGCAGATAACACCACCCTTATGGCAGAAAGCAAAGAGGAACTAAAGAACCTTGTGATGAAAGTGAAATAGGAGAGTGAAAAAGCTGGCTTCAAACTCAACATTAAAAAAACAAAGATCATGGCCTCTGGTCCCATCACTTGATGGAAAATAGATGGGAAAACAATGGAAACAGTGACAGACTTTATTTTCTTGGGCTCCAGAATCACTGCAGATGGTGACTGCAGCCATGAAATTAAAAGACACTTGCTCCTTGGAAGAAACACTATGACCAACTTAGACAGCATATTAAAAAGCAGAGACATTACTTTGCCAACAAAGGTCCGTCTAGTCAAAGCTATGGTTTTTCCAGTAGTCATGTGTGGATGTGAGAGTTGGACTATAAAGAAAGTTAAGCGCGGAAGAATTGATGTTTTTCAACCGCAGTATTGGAGAAGACTCTTGAGAGTCCTTTGGATTGCAAGGAGATCAAACCAGTCAATTCTAAAGGAAATCAGTCCTGAATATTCATTGGAAGGACTGATGGTGAAGCTGAAGCTCCAATACTTTGGCCACCCGATGCAAAGAGCTGACTTACTACAAAAGACCCTGATGCTGGGAAAGATTGAAGGCAGGAGGAGAAGGGGATGACAGAGGATGAGATGGTTGGATGGCATCACTGACTCGATGGACATGAGTTTGAGCAAGCTCCAGGATATGGTGATAGACAGGGATGCCTGTCATGCTGCAGGCGACTGGGGTCACAAAGAATCAGACACGACTGAGCGATTGAACCGAACTGAACTTTGGGGATGGTGAAACAATAGATGATTTTGTCTCTCAACTTTCCGAACTTTCTGCACACTTGTTATACACTCTTCATAAAAAAAGACTTTAAATCTCTTTCTTAAAAACGACCCCACCAATTGAAATTACCACCAATTTCAGATCACAGTGACTTGAACCTGGTTGAATTTGATAGTTGGAATAACTAACACAGTCCTTTATTTCAGTGCTTGAATTAACACAGTCTTTTCTGAAACAGCTAAAAGCAAAACAAATGAAATCTCACCTCAAGTAGAGATAATACTCAGTTTTATGCAGCTGAAAGTGGAAGAAATGAAAATCTCCCTCAAGAAGAGACAGATACTCAGATAAACTGAGAAACAGAGTGAAAGTACAGTCCAGCTGTCTGTATCCTAGAACACAGAAGCTGTGCGTCCTGGGTGCTGATTGTACTATGCCATTTGATATAAGGGACTTGCGTATCCCTGGATTTTGGTATTTGCAGGAAGTCCCCTGCAGATACCTAGGGACAACTGTACCTCACTAGATCTACGCCAGCCTATCTGTAGACTGGATTTTAGAGAGTTCTAAGTGGGGTAGAGAATTTATTTTTAATCCTAGTCTTTTCCAAGCTGGTTATATTAATATTACTCCAGGAGATGTTGGAATTATAATATAATTATATATTCTGTATATTAATATTCTGCATATAATTATATATAGTCTATATATAGAGTAACATAATTACATATAGAAATATAATTATAATTTCATATTCTAGGATTATAATACCCAGAATATGAGAAATATCTGCTACAACTAAATACATCAGAAAATTGTATATTTGCTAAAAATGTTTTACATTAGTTAAGTCCATTTGCTCTATTAGCAGTAAGTATCAAACTCAAAACATTCTCCCTCTCCCCCGAAACTCTCCTCACAAGTTTATGTTGAATAAAAGGTGAATATAGGTTCCATGGGGCTTGCCTGGTGGCTTAGATGATAAAGAATCCATCTGCAACGCAGGAGATCCAGGTTTGATCCCTGGGTTGGCAGGATCCCTTGGAGAAGGGCATGACCGCCCACTCCAACATTGCTGCCTGGAGAATTCCATGAACAGAAGAGCCTAGCAAGGCAACATCCATGAGGTCACAAAGAGTCAGACATGACTGAGCAACCAACACTTTCACTTTCATAGGTTCCATAAGAAAATTAAAGGTATTTTTCTGATGTCTGTCTTAAACTCAAATGTGTCCAGGTTCCTAGCTCTTGAAGAGCCCAACACTCCTCTTTAACACATAAGTTCTCATTCTGCATAAAAGCAAAAAGTTCCCTTTCTCCCTACGTTTTGGAGTCCTCCTGGGGAAACTTCCTCAAACCCTCCCTGGTTGTTGCTTGTTGCCTCAAACTCCTGGCCCAGTAGCACAGGAGCTAAGAGGATGAGCTGTAGCATGAAATTCTGATTTGCCTCCTGGTTCCATCACATGTTAGCCATGTGGTCTTGAACAAATTTCTCAACCTGCCTAAGCACCACTTTCCTTGTTTATAAAATAGATATAATCACAATGCCAGTCTCATATAGTGCTGCTATGGGGATTAAAGAAATGGGAAGTATACTGCTTGACATATGACAAGCAACACCTACACACACAGAATGTCTATTATGCTTTGTTAATTGCTTCTTAACATTGTAAACTACTTCTCGAAAGGTCTTTTGCTGTCCCCATATTAATTTTCTAAAAAACATGGATACAGCCACCTCCTCTAATTCTCCCAGTTTCTGCTAAAGACTAGGAAATAACAAAGAGAAATTACAATTAAAAAGCAAAAAAAGGATGAGGAGGACACAAGGTAAAATATTAGCTGGCTTCTTCTAGCTTACTGATTAAGCCCTCTTTCTGCTTAGCCCTGGCAGGCTGTCAAGCTTGTAGACTTCACCTTAATAGCATATTTGGGGGAATAGAGGGAGGAACAAGGAAAGCTCATGCTTTCTCAGTACTTACTGCCCCAAAGTGCTGCTTTTTCCTTTCTTTTTTTTTTTTTTTGCTGCTTTTTCTTAATTAAAATTTGTTAACATAGAGGAAGTAGTTTGAAAGTGAGAGACAGTCCATCAAATGGTAGAAATATCAGTTAGTGAGACATAAAGAGAAGACAACAATTTGTGTTATTTGCTACTGCTAAGTCGCTTCAGTCGTGTCCGATTCTGTGTGACCCCATAGATGGCAGCCCACCAGGCTCCCCCGTCCCTGGGATTCTCCAGGCAAGAACATTGGAGTGGGTTGCCATTTCCTTCTCCAATGCATGAAAGTGAAAAGTGAAAGTGAAGTCGCTCAGTCGTGTCCGACTCTTCCCGACCCCATGGACTGCGCCCATCAGGCTCCTCCATCCATGGGATTTTCCAGGCAAGAGTACTGGAGTGGGGTGCCATCGCCTTCTCCGTTGTGTTATTTAGTAAACGCTTTTTCTCCCTAATGTTAGATCTTGGCTATGTTTCTGAGCCAGCTCCCTTCCCACTCCCCTCAAACCATTTCCCTACTACCGCCACCTCAGAATTGTAGCTTTACCCTTACAAAACAAAAAAGCCTGTCACAACATTAAGTGGTTTTTCACGAAGTGTTTTGGTCCCCACATAGCGCTGCCACTGCCGGAAGTCCCAGTTCTATATCCCCCAACCTACACCCCAAATCTGACCCTTATCAAGACCCTCAGACTTTGACTCCTATCTCCCTTTTTATTTTTTTAACTTATTTATTTTTAATTGGAGGATTGTGTTTGTTTCTGCCATATATTAACATGAATATAACAGCCATAGGTATATGTATATTCTCTCCCTCTTGAACCTCCCTCCCACCTTCTACCCCATCCAACCCTTCTGGGTTGTCACAGAGCACCAGATTTGAGCTCTCTGTATATTACAGGAAGCTTCCACTGGCTATCTAATTTTACATATGGTAATGTATATGTTCCAATGCTACTCTCTCAATTCGTCCCACCCTGTCCACAACTCTTTCTCTCTGTCTGCATCTCTACTACTCCCCTACACATGAGTTCTTCAGTACCATCTTTCTAGATTCCATACATATGCACTAATATATGATATTTGTCTTTCTCTTTCTTTTAATAGACTTCACTCTGTATAACAGGCTCTTAGGTTCATCCACCTCATTAGAACTTTCTGACTTCACTCTGTATAATACACTCTAAGTTCATCCACCTCATCAGTTCCTTTTAATGGCTGACTAATATTCCAAACTTCTTTATCCATTCATCTGTCAGTTTACACCTAGGTTGCTTCCATGTCCTGGCTACTGTAAACAGTGTTGTGATGAACACTGGGGTACAGGTTTAAATCTTAATCTTGAATTATAATTTAATTTACATATCATTTGAATGAAAACCATATTATCATTCCTGCAAAGACTGACAAATACTTCCCATTGAATCATTCTTCATGTTCCATTTTTCTCTTCAGTTTTCATGTGTTTGTCTACAAGCAAAAGTTTTTAAAAAGGAAAGTTTCTTCAAGTCATTAAAAAAAGATAAAACTTTTACAAATAATATGTACACTAAATGCACATACTCAAATTTTTTCTTGAACAACTTAATAGCAATAAAATAACCAGTGGTGTGGGCAGGAAGCACTACATTATTGTCTTTTCAGTTTAAAAACCATAAAAGGAACTTCTAAAACTCACACTTATAGTGGCCCCTCACTATAGGGAGTTGTCCATTAGAGCAGAAAATTCGAGTAGCACTTCTCTCCAATGATCCTTAACTATTTGAAGGTGTAATGAGAAGAAACAGATGTTGTGTCAGAGAAAGAAAGAATTCACTAACCAAGAAAGGAAATACTTCCCTTTTGCTGCTTTAAAAAAAAAAAAAAAATCATGTTTAGAGTGTGATGGTAAACCATGTGGAGATCACAAAAACTTTAAACTTTATGCAAGAAGAGTAGAACCTCTGCAAAGGAACTGAGGCTTCTTCCTAGATAATGGAGAGAGCCAAGGCAGACATGAAGTGGGTTACTCAATCTCTAGCAACTACTAGAACCTGGGAAAAGAGCCAGCCAAGACTGTGCAGCTGCAGGAGGGAGCCTCAGCTTCCTGGCTGCAGAACTGTGACCAGCCCCACCCTTGGACTTCCATACTCGGTGCAACTCCCTCCCCCGTGCCCCTCCACCCCCCCAAGGCCTAAAGAAGGAAAGAGTGACACCGCAAGGAAAAGAATCCTGATAAACTATGAAGACTACCTGTTCTAAGGTTCAGTTCATTTTATTTAACAGTGTAGACAGCAGTGTAGACATTCCTCAGGAAGGTTAATAGATCCATGCAGACAGTGGGAAAATAGCATCACAGAATTAAACCCATCTCAGTTTTAAAAAATATTTTTAGCAGAAATTTCCTGTCACATGATTACATTTCTACCACATAGAGTTTCATTCCTCTTTGAAAGAATCAATTTTTCATTAATACACTCCAGAATATTGGAGGAGAAAAACGATGGCTGAATACCACTAACAACAACAAAAATACTTCCATGCCTGTCTCTATTTGCTATCTCATATTGAAAAGCAGGTAATATTCACTCTTCTGAACTCTGCTAAAACAAGAAGACTGGGATGGTGGATGATTTGTTTGCTTGAACAGAACAGTATTCTGTGCAGTAGTACTTGAAAATGTTTAGTAGCAAATATTTCTTAGCTTTGTTCACACCAGAAATGAAAGAAAAAAAGAGAAAACTCTGATTTTCTTTCTCTGCATCCTCCCGTCAGTGACTAAATTTTCAAATTTCTAATGTTAGTAAGAATGAGTCAGAGAAAGAGAACTATTAAACTTGTATTTTGCTAACCCAGAAACAGCCTCCTGGAAGAAGCAGAAACCATAAATAGAGCACATATTTTAATGTTAAAGTTGAAAAATAATGTGAATCTTATTCTTAACTTAAACCAAACTCTGCAACTTTCATGCCCTTTAAGCATCCTGTTGTAAAATGACCCACATAAACCGAGGGGAGAAAAAAGAAAAAAAGAGAAAAGACACACTAGAAAATGAAACTACTTACCGTCATCAGTGGACATCATTTCATATATACTGAAAATTAGTCTACTTTGGTTTGATAAGAAAATATTTGGCTTTACTCTTTTAAAGTTCATGTGATAAAATCTCACTCCCGGCTCTGAAGCCTCTCGCAGCCACAGGTCAGCCGGGAGCTCTGATGATGCACTGCTTACTTCAGGACCTTCTCAGACCTCACTGCTCACGGACAACCTCATGCATAATATGCCACTCCTCCCCAGAGGAGGGTTGCTGCAGTGTTCTTCAAAAGACCAAGTATATGAGGATGGAGAGATGTCTATTTATTACAGTAAACAACAATGAAAGCTCATAGGAGCATAAAATGCACTAGAAATACACTTGGGAATAGGACAGTTTATAAACTGGCTAATTCCTGAACTATTAGTAATGCTCTAAAAAAGCCAACATGAAAACAGTTTGTTTCCACTTGAACTGGGTCCATGCACTGGACCAAAGAGGTTTACAGATTCAGGATTCACAGGCTTAAGATGTTAAAATGTCATTTTGAAAGATCTCAAATGCTATTTTGCCACTGAAGACTTTCTATTTTAGCATAGTTCACTGACCTTGGTGCAGGGTGAATAACTACTACTCATAAATTTCCTAAGGAAACCAAGTTTTATGTGATTTCAGAGCACTGTTTACTTATTTTTATACATCTTTATAAGTTTATATCATTTACCAGTACTTTCAAAATTTCTCATAGCCCTGAAAAATCAGAAAGTGTCAATTAAAATATGTATAAAATTACAATAAAGTAACAGGCTATAGACATCACTCTCACAGTTGAAAGAAGTGTTTCCAAAACCCTCCTTTACTGTGTCCAGATGCAGTGGTTCTCACACACCAGATCACCTGGATGGAATTTTAAAACTCACACTGCCTGGTCCTATCTCAGTTGAATTCAACCCCAGAATCTGCACTTCTAACAAGCTCCCAGGTGATGCTGACACTGTTGGTCTGGGACTACACTACAGGAACCACATTTGGAGAACTGCTGGGGCAGAGACTTGATACTCAGTGGCAGCCTAAAGCTCTGACTCAATTGCACCTGCTTAGGAACTGCTTAATATCAGGGCAGGTAGGAAACACTCAAGGTGTGGTATGAGGGAACTATGTATTACACACTCAGATAAGGCTCATCGGGAAGTAGACTTATCAACTTAATTCTTAATAAAAGAAACCTGCATATTAGGGATGAATAGACAATTACAACATGGAGAAAAGGAGTCAAAGAGAAGACACCAGAATTGCCTTTTGTGTCCTTCACAAACTTCACCTGTCTGTTTAAAATTCACTGTGTCAGGAAAACTCTTTATATTTGATACCAAAGATCACTTAGCCTTGGCAAATTTCAGTAATGCAAAAAGCAGAATGTTTCCCTGTCATAAAATGCTCCAATTTTGTGCTTGCTGAATTTTGATAGCCATATTTAAATTATAATCTTAGGTTTGGTTTTCAAACAAACACCTTTTCTTTTTTTATAGCTAACCTTTACTTTGTGCCTGGTGCTCTGGTAAGCACCTTCCATGCAGCATTTCATTAAATCCTCACTGTGAGGTAGTAATAATTTATCAATATTTTACAAAAGAGAATGCTCTTCTGCAAAAGGAATAAATAGTATAGGTAAGGTATGGAGTAATAATTACCATTCTGCAGAAGAGAAACCTAGGTTTAACAGATTAAAAATCTTGGCCAGTAACACTAGTAAAATAATAACCTTTAAGAAATTCAATTCTCTTTTGCACAATAAAGATATAATAAAATTCATGTTTGAATCTATATAGTAAAAACCACAATAAGACTTGTAGCTGCTGCTGCTGCTAAGTCGCTTCAGTCGTGTCCGACTCTGTGCGACCCCAGAGACGGCGGCCCACCAGGCTCCCCCGTCCCTGGGATTCTCCAGGCAAGAACACTGGAGTGGGTTGCCATTTCCTTCTCCAATGCATGAAAGCGAAAAGTGAAAGTGAAGTCGCTCAGTCGTTTCCGACTCTTAGCGACCCCATGGTCGGCAGCCTACCAGGCTGCTCCATCCATGGGATTTTCCAGGCAAGAGTACTGGGGTGGGGTGCCATTGACTTGCAGCTAGAAGTGATAATTACAGTTTTAAACAAAATATCATTGACTCTTATTGTTCACAACAGATAATCTGAAATTATATTCGGCATATACCACAAACTAGTGACTAAATTTAAGCTACTCACTAGCAGCCATGGCTGCTGCTGCTAAGTCGCTTCAGTCGTGTCTGACTCTGTGCGACCCCATAGATGGCAGCCCACCAGGCTCCACCGTCCCTAGGATTCTCCAGGCAAGAACACTGGAGTGGGTTGCCATTTCCCTCTCCAATGTATGAAATTGAAAAAATAAAGTGAAGTCCCTCAGTCGTGTCCGACTCCTAGCGACCCCATGGACTGCAGCCCACCAGGCCCTTCTGTCCATGGAATTTTCTAGGCAAGAGTACTGGAGTGGGGTGCCACTGCCTTCTCCGAGCAGCCATGGCCGTTTCTTATAAAGTTAAACCAGCACTTCCATATGACCCAGCAATGACACGCCTAGGTACTTACCCAAGTGAAACTAATACTTACATTAACAGAAACATGCAAATGAAAATTTTATTTCTTTTAATTGGAGGATAATTACTTTACAATATTGGGATGGTTTTCCTATATATCAATGTGAATCGGCAACACATGTGTACATGAATATTTACAGAGGCTTTATTCATAACTACCAAAAGCTGGAAAATACACAATTGACCTTCAATCAGTGAATAAATAAGCAAACTGTGGTAAATCTGTCTTTACAACCCTCAAGAAATGAGCTAAGGATACTTGCATGTGTGTTAGTAAGGAAGCCAACTTAAAACACTAGAGGACTTCCCTGGTGGCACGGTGAGTAAGAATCCCTTGCCAATACAGAAGATATGGGTTCAATCCTGGTCCACAAGATTTCACAAGCCACAGAGCAACTAAACCCATGGGTCACAACTACTGAGCCCGTGCTCTAGATCCCAAGAGCCACAACTACCAAGCCCATGTGCTGCAACTATTGAAGCCCAGGTGCCTTGAGTCTATGAGAAGCCCACACACCAGAACTTAGAGTAGGCCCTGCTCACCCACAATTAGAGAAAGCCCACACGCAGCAAGGAAGACCCACTGAAGCCAAAAATAATAAATAAATGCCACACATTTAAGATTCCATATGACATTCTGGAAAAGGCAAGCACAGTTCATTTCAGTTACTCAGTTGTGTCCGACTCCTTGCGACTCCATGGACTGCAGCACGTGAGGCCTCCCTGTCCATCACCAACTCCCAGATGTTACCCAAACTCATGTCCATTGAGTCAGTGATGCCATCCAACCATCTCATCCTCTGTCATCCCCTTCTCCACCCGCCTTCAATCGTTCCCAGCATCAGGATCTTTTCAAATGAGTCAGTTATTCGCATCAGGTGGCCAAAGTACTGAAGCACACAGGGACAAAAACTAGACCCAAGGTTGCAGGAGGGTGGAAGAACTGATTTGATTACAAAAGGGTACAACAGAATTGCCAAAGGTGATGGGAATGTTTCATATCTGCATTGTTGTATATGTTGTATATGACTGTATGCATTGTCAAAACTCACAACTGTACCCTAAAGAGGGTGAATTTTACTGTATATAAATTATCCAATAATTAAAAAAAACCAAAGATTTTTGATATTATCTATTGCCTTTCTCATCATCAATAGTAGAGATAATTACTGGTTCATTGTATTTGTTTCCTGTGATTTTTTTAAAAATCTTGAAAAATTAAAAAGTAACCTAATTAGCTTCCCACACAATGTCCATTTGTGAACAATGATGTTTATAACAATATATTTAAAAGGTTCTTTCAAATTAATGTTTAATTTAGTTAATTAATAAGATTATTTGTCATTGACATCAGTCTTGAAAACTATCTAAACTCCAGGCTAACCAACTCAGTTATTCACTTTAGTTATGTATTAAAGACTTTGAAGCAACTTAATATGCACGCACAAAGACTTAGTGGGCTGTCACCCTGCTATCAGGCTTCTCCTCCTCGTAGAGTCGTTATTTCTTTACAAATTCTGTTGGGTAAGGAAGTCAGAAAGTTCTCCCAGTCACAAGGTATTTCATAACCGCTTGCTTTATCACTATATTAAACTTAGTTTACTTTTTATTAAAGGCTGCTAGTATTTTCAATAGCTTACCATTTCTAATGTAAATGATCTAAAACAAAAATTTTACCATGTAACCTGTGCTTCTTGAATTAAAATTTACTAATTTATAATGTCTAAAAAAGAGGGGAGAGGGGCAGGAACGAAGTTGTCTGACCTTGCTTTTTTTTTTTCTGGCCAAGCTGTGCAGCACAGGATCTTAGTTTTCTGACCAGGGATTAAACCCGTGCCCTCTGCGGTGGAAGTGCAGAGTCTTAACCATTGGACCACCAGGGAAGCTCCTCTCCCAGTAATCTGGTTTATAGCTACCTAGCATATCATCTCGGAGAAGGCAATGGCACCCCACTCCAGTACTTTTGCCTAGAAAATCCCATGGACGGAGGAGCCTGGTAGGCTGCAGTCCACGGGGTCGCTAGAGTCGGAAACGACTGAGCAACTTCACTTTGACTTTTCACTTTCATGCATTGGAGAAGGAAATGCCAACCCACGCCAGTGTTCTTGCCTGGAGAATCCCAGGGATGGGAAGCCTGGTGGGCTGCTGTCTATGGGGTAGCACAGAGTCGGACACGACTGAAGCGATGCAGCAGCAGCAGCAGCAGCATATCATCTAACATATAATTGAAAACTTCCATGTACTAATGGCAAAGTTGGCTTAAAAAATTATTTACTGATAAATATATTTTGGCAGTATAAAAACAGGACAATTATACCAAGTGAAAGTTAGTATTTCACTTTGTTCAAACAGAACAAGAAGTTGGAAAAAAATAATTAAAGTACTTCTTACTTTCAGTTATTAACTAAGGAGTAAAATCCTCAAATTGATTCTCCAATGATATTTAACTGGGAGACAATCTCCATTTTCATAGAATGAAATATGAATCTTAATCTATTTTGCACACTTTAGTACTCTAATAATCATCTAATAAAATCAATTTGTTATTAAAATGATTTCCTCATTGACTTAAAAAAAACTATAATTAAAAAGCCCAATCAAATGATGTGTAATTTCCATTTTGTATGTCTCTGAATCTTAATGAAGTGAAGCCTATAAGTTCTTGAATGCATGCTAAGGAAATCGTGGGGGATGTTTTGTTTCTTTGTGGCCATGCCATGCAGTATGTGGGGTCTTCCTCAACTAACGACTGAACCGCCCCCCTCCCCTGCATTAGAAGCATTAACTGTTAACCACTGGACCACCAGGGAAGTCTCTAAATCTAGTTTCTTGAATATTCTGTCCCAAACTATTTTTATACAGATCTTCAAAACAAACCAATTATCCCTCAATCTCTATTCTTTTAAATTAAAACAATTTTAATATATATTTAAAGATTTATTTATTTACTCTTTGGCTCTGCTGGGTCTTTGTTGCTGTGCGCAGGCCTCCTTCAGCTGCAGCAAGCAGGGGCCACTCCCTAGTTGCCGGCTCTCACCGCAGTGGTCTCTCTTGTGGAGCATGGGCTTTAGGCACAAGAGCTTCAGTAGCTGCAGCACCTGGGCTCCACAGTTGTGGCTCACAGGCTCTAGTGCTCTGGCTAAGCAGCTGTGGTGCACAGGCTCAGCTGTCCTGTGGCATGTGGGATTTTCCCAGACCGGGGATCAAATCCATGTACTCTGTATTGGCACATGGACTCCTTACCACTGAGCCACCAGGGAAGCCTCTTAATATATGTATGTATGTCTGTGAAAGTTGCTCAGTCGTGTCCGACTCTTTGCGACCCCATGGACTATACAGTCCATGGGATTCTCCAGGCCAGAATACTGGAGTGGGTAGTCTTTCCCATCTCCAGGGGATCCTCCCAACCCAGGGATTGAACCCAGGTCTCCCACATTGCAGGCGGATTCTTTACCAGCTGAGCCACAAGGGAAGCCCCTTTTAATTCATTTTTTATATTAATTAGTCACTTAAAGTCCCAACCACACAGTATCATTAGACAGTCCCCCAAACTAGGGTTTCCTGATGGACGACAATACAATCGTTAGGTTAAACTGTTGCTCATTCTGGGTTTTAGCTCAATTCTATTAATATTCTTCTACTTTGGAAGACTATGATGAGAAGCTATACCTCTCTCTAACGGCATGTGAATAGGAATAGTTTGTATATTTTAGGTATGCAATTTAGAAGAAACAACCTTGTATCTGAAGTGTTATATGACTTTAACAATGCTCTTCTGGTTAAAAACATTTAATCTTGGATTAGAAAGCCATTCCTTATGAGCCTAAATTATGGAATTGATCCTCATGCCCCAATTTATAGTTTGTTTGACCTCACCTATAGATTTCCTGCATCACACCAGTCATTTCATCTGTTCACATACACAGCTCAGCAGTAAACACAATTTTAGGTTGGTAATATTTCAGCATTTCCCCTATCATGCTCCACTCTTTAAGATAAAGGCATGCTTTTCATCTAATTTTGCTTTGTACTAATCCCAAATCATCGATATTATCTAAATTCAAAGCAGGAACAAAGTTAATTGATAAATATGGTGTTTCTTCTTTCATTATGGCCATTATTGTTTTTACAGAACTTCTTTGGATTCCACTTGAATACCAAGTAACAACCCTAGACTGGATGAGCTACATATTTCCTGTAAGTCACATCACTTCATCAAGAAGTGAATTCTGAGATTTCAAGTTCTACAATTCCAGTATTGCCACCAGCTAGATTTCTACCTTTCTTACTCTAAACTCCTGAATGAATCCATTCTTAGCTATGCTTCATTAAAGAACATATACCAAGCACTTAATATCATACTGGGCAAATAACAGGTGCCCGATTCTCTTCTCTGTTCAGTCGCTCCGTATCCTTCTGCCTTACGCATCTCACGACGGAGTCACTCTTTACAAACGCCCTTACTCTAGCAGTTTAGTGTTCTTTACCTGCATCTCTTTCATCTGCCAGAAAGCCTGAAGGCAGGAGGAGAAGGGGATGAAAGAGTACGAGATGGCTGGATGGCATCACTGACTCAATGGACATGGGTTTGAGCAAGCTCCAGAAGATGGTGAAGGACAGGGAAGCCTGGCATGCTGCAGTCCATGGGGTTGCAAAGAGTCAGACACGACTGAGCAACTACACAACAACCATGATGATGTCCAGTGATAGGGTTCTAGCACTGTGGTTGTCATGTATCGTGAACAAAATATTTCTGCAAGTATTAAATGGGTATATTAAATAGGTACAGAATTTCAGTTAGGAAAAACAAAAGAAATTCTAGACATGGATAGTGGTGATGGTGGTAAAACAATGTGAATGTACTGATGCTAGAGAACTGTACACTTAAAAATGGCTAAAATGATCAATTTTATGTTGTGTATATTTTACATATACACATATGCTATTCCTCAATCTATTTGTTCATGTTCTCTACTGCCTGTACTGTTTCTCTGCATTCTTTCCTTTCTTCAGGGTCTACCTTGAACAAACTATTCACTCAAGGGTCCAACTCCTCCACTAAAATATCTAATTCCAGTACCAACCTCTCTTAAACAACTTCCTTCACTGGAGAAGGGAAGCTTAAACTTTATCTTGAGGGATGAAGATTTCATTATGCAGCAAAGAGAGGGAAAGGATCTTATTTCAGATTCTAAATTGAGGAAACCTGTAGCAGATTCACAAATTTCATTGTGGCTTGCAGAACTATTCCTCACTTGTCAGCTGATATCCTCAATGGCTACTTACTGCATTGAGAATGAAATCCAAACTCCTTATAAGGCCTCAAGGCACTGTCCCTTGCTTACCTTTCTAGTCTCATCTCTTGCCACTGTTTTCAAAATATGTTTCCAAACCACGTTCCATCAATCATGGGTTTTGAGAAGGAAGTTAAGAAAAATGCTTTCTTTTCATAAATTTCCACAGAAACTTTTCCCCCCCGCCCCCAACTTTGAAATAGCCATGCAGTTTCCAGAAAAGGCTCCTCTGAGGCTTTAAGAAAATAAAACTTGAGCTTTGCCCTGGCCAGGTCAGATAAAGGGTAAATAAAATACAGCCAGTTACTTGCTACTAACTTGGGAGTAAAAAGAGAGCGCTTTCATTTCTCTCTCTCTCTCTTTTTTTAAAATTAATTTATTTTTTAATTGAAGGATAATTGCTTTACAGAATTTTGTTGTTTTCTGTCAAACCTCAACATGAATCAGTCATAGGTATTATCCCCTCCCTTTTGAACCTCCCTCTCATCTCCCTTTCCATCCCACCCCTCTAGGTTGATACAGAGCCCCTGTTTGAGTTTCCTGAGCCATACAGCATACTCTCTTTTTGACCAAGATTTAAGTACTGTCTTCCTTTCCTGAAGACTCTAATGTACTACTTACTGGGGTAACAGCTGCTGCTTAGGCCTTTTGTGTTGGCCCAAACATTCCTAAAGGACAAACTCAATGTAAAGAAAAAATAAATATAACCCTAAATATAACCAGCACCTTATCTTTGCAAATTATCCACTCTACTTATTATTTCTTCCCTTTTATCCCACGGTAATATGGCACAATTAAAACACGCAGTTTAATTTCTGATGCAATCTCAGAAGTGTATAGTAAGTCCCCTACATACGAATGAGTTCCATTCCAGGAGCACATTGTTAAGTCCAAGTTTTGTTCATTAAGTCCAACAAAATTAGCTCAGGTACCCAACTAACACAATTGGCTACATACTACTGTACTGTACTAGGTTTATAGTAGTTCTCACACAAATAATATATTAAAAAAACAAATACATAAAAATAAAGAAAACATTTTTAATCTTACCATACAGTACCTTGAAAAGTACCGTAGTATCAGCTACATCACCATTGCTTTTATGCTTGCTTCCAGACATCCTGGGCCTCCAATAAAGATACTTCACTACTGTACTCTATATCCAGTACTGTAAAGTACACAAAAGCACAACCACTTGCAGAGGATTCACACAGGCAAACGTATGTTTGCATCTTTGAAAGTTTGCAAGTTGAAAGTTTGTATGTAAGGGACTTTCTGTATTATAGGAATAAAGAAAACTCCAAAGAAAAAAAGAAAAATTTACATTTAAATTTCAGTAAGCTTTTCGATAACTTTTCTAAGTTATTGTCTTGGTGGCAGAAAAGATGACCAAGGATAAAAAGGCAACGAATTATTTTAATTAAAAAAAAAAATTTAAGGTCCATTTCCATCATATGGGCCTTAAATGATAATTGGTACTTGATAAATTACAAATGTACTTGTCAAAATTTTTTAATTATTATTATAGCAATCTATATATTGTGAACTTTACAAATAATGCTCAGATTTTAAGTATTCTACTAAGAACTAAAAATATCCATATAGTCTTTTAGACACAATAGTTTGAACATTAATGACTAATAGAACTCAAGATAAATTACTTTATAATGGTCAACAACTTACTATTAATGGAGTATGGAGTATTTTTATCTTTTACATAAGGTAACAGGGACAAATGTATTTAGCATTCATGCAGATAATGCAAATGGGTAAGCATACAGGTTTAAAACAGTATGAATTAGTTAAATGGCAAATGAGAGAATAATTTTTTATTTTTAAATTTTAAAACTCAAAAACCATTGTGTGACTCAAAGAAAATTTGGAGCCATCAATTTGAGGTCCCTTTTAAAATGATTTAACCCATTTATTAATAATTACAAAGAAATACTGAGTCCTTACATGGGATTCAATAGAGTTCATTGCTAAGAACTTAGGAATCTTTTTTAGAAAGTTCTGATCATCACTTTTATGGAATCTCATTTTTCTTTAGCCACACTACCCTTTTCAATTCCTGTGGCCTTAAGAATCTCACATATGACTAATCTCACTATCTTCTGGATTTCCTTTGAGCATTTATAACTTCTCAGCATTTGTCATCCCTACTACTGCCAAAGCTTCTGGAAAGCAAGGACCATAAGTGTCCCATTCACTATTATGGGTCCCGTGGATGTTGTGTCAAACATAATAAAACTTCACTAAATGGTCTCTTCTAAGAAGTCAAAGAGAAAGCAGACAAGCAAAATGGTGACTGACAAGTTTGGCCAGGGCCCTGTTACTGTTACTGGTGCACAGAGGAGGGTTAGGGGAGACCTTCCAGAACAGTGGTCTCCAAACTTTTTGATGGCACATCCTCTCAGTATAAAATGTGGGCACTGCACTCTCAAATATAAATGTATGCACAGACACATGTAGGAATGTATATACATTAAATACAAGCATGATAGTCCAAAAATGAATACTATAAAACAAAAACAACTTAAAATAGGATGAGGTGAAGATAAAATGGCTTCCCAGGTGGCTCAGTGGTAAAGAATCCACCTGTCAATGCAGGAGATATGAGTTCAATCCCTGGGCCAGGAAGATCCCGTGGAGAAGGAAATGGCAACCCACTCCACTATTCTTGCCCAGAAAGATCCCATGGACAGAGGAGTATGATGGGCTACAATCCATGAGGTCGAACAAGAGTCAGAAACGACTTAGCAACCAAACAACAATAAAGATAGAATACCATTTTAGGAAAAACAATGTGATTCAATCTGCTTTGTTTTTTAGAAATATCTTGCTTAAATATTTCATGGTACAGACATTTGAAAGAGTGGAACTAAGTCAATTTACTTCTGTACATGGTTTTAATGATTGCCAGGGCTGAGATTTGCTGTTCTACCGGGAAGAAGTATATCACTGGCTACACTTACTAAATCATGATATATATATTTTTCAATCTTATCTACCAATTATGCAAAGGATTTCCTTGAAATTCTTCTAGTAAATGTCCATCTTCCTAGATGTCTTGAAAGCTGTTGCATTTTTTTAAAATTTGGTCTAATATTTTAAAACTACTTACAAAAAATTTAAAGAAGATTTTTAAAAAGACTTGAATTTAATACATACTACTATATATGATTGGAGAAGGAAACGGCAACCCTCTCCAGTATTCTTGCCTGGAAAATCCCATGGATGGAGGAACTTGGTAGGCTACAGTCTGTGGGGTCGCAAAGAGTCGGACATGACTGAGCGACTTCACTTCACTTCACTATATATGATATAGATATTAAGAACCTACTGTATAGCAAGCATAAGGAACTCTACTCAATATTCTGGAATGGCCTATATGGGAAAAGGATACACACACACACACACAGAGTAGATATATGTATATGAGTAACTGATTCACTTTGCTGTATACCTGAAAAAAACACAACATTGTAAATCAAGTATGCTCCAAAAAAACTGAAAACCGTACTTAAGTTTGGGTGTAAGAGGGTGTTGTATTTTTTTAACTTTTAAAAGGAAAAGATATATGTCATTTTTGGTGGTAAAATGAAAGAGTAATGGAAACATTTCCAATCATTCAAAAAACTTTCTGTCCACAGAGCACTTTTCCTCTGCTGACTGCAGTTACTTTCTCACTGATTCAAATACCACCTTTACTTGAAAATGACACGCTGTATTTATTTCTTCAAATATATCTACTAGATAAGAACCTGCAAAATATGTACGGTGTCTACTTCTCTCTTTTTTAAAAATAACTTTATTTCTGGCCAGCTGGGTCTTTACTGCTGTGCAGGCTTTTCTCTAGTTGAGACAACTGGGGGCTACTCTAGTTGTGCTGTGCAGTCTTCTCATTGTAAAGGCTTCTCTTGTTGCAGAGCACGGGCTCTAGGCATGCAGGCTTCAGCAGTTGCAGTACATGGGCTCAGTAGCAGCATCTTCACAGCTCCAGAACACAGGCTCAAGAGTTGTGCCGTATGGGCTTAGCTGCTCCCCTGCATGTGGGATCTTCCTGGATCAGGGATCGAACCCGTTTCTCCTGCATTGGCAAGGGGATTCCTTACCACTAAGCCACCAGGGAAGTCCCCGTGGCTACCTCTCTTTACATGAAGGGCTAGTAAATAGGGAACAGTTGTGTTTTTTGTTAAAAGAAAAAGACACACAGTCTTTAGTTTGACAACTCATTTAAATACTATGCCATGTATAAAACTTAACATTCAAAAAACTAAGATCATGGCATCTGATACTATCACTCCATGGCAAATAGATGGGGAAACAATGGAAACAGTGAAAGACTTTATTTTATTGGGCTCCAAAATCACTGCAGATGGTGACTGCAGCCTGAAATTAAAAGATGTTTGCCCCTTGGAAGAAAAGTTATGACCAACCTAGACCGCATGTTAAAAAGTGAGACATTATTTTGCCGACAAAGGTCCATATAGTCAAAGCTATTGTTTTTCCAGTACAGATATGAGAGTTGGACCATAAAAAAGGCTGAGTGTCAAAGAATTGATGCTTTTGAATTTGGGTGCTGGAGAGGACTTTTGAGAGTCCCTGGGACTGCAAGGAGATGCAACCAGTCAGTCCTAAAGGAAATCAACCCTGAATATTCATTGGAAGGACTGATGCTAAAGCTGAAGCTCCAATACTTTGGCCACTTTATGTGAAGAGCCGACTCATTGGAAAAGATCCTGATGCTGGGAAAGATTGAAGGCAGGAGGAGAAGGGGATGACAGAGGACGAGAGAGTTGGATGTCATCACTAACTCAATGAACATGAGTTTGAGCAAGCTGCGGGAGATGGTAAAGGACAGGGAAGCCTGGCATACTGCAGTCCATGGGGTCACAAAGAATCGGACACGACTGAGCGACTGAACAGCAACATATAACTTACAAATCTCTGGGTGGTACAAAAGATGCTTGTACCTAAAATGTCAGGGCAGAAAGGAGGCAAGTAAACTTGCCACTGCCTACCTGCCACTTTCCCCTCAGAATTCCTCACCTGTCCCTGAAATACGAGCTGTATTCAACACATAAACTGAATGAAAGTGTACAAATAAGTCTAGCATCACTGACTCAATGGACATGAATCTTAGCAAACTCCAGGAGACAGTGAAGGACAGAGGAGCCTGGTGTGCTATACAGTCCATGCGGTCACAAAGAGTCAGACACAACTTAGTGAGCAACCAGTGCTTTTGTCCCCTACCCCTTAGGCAAAATGTTCCAAGTTCTAGGATCTGCTTCCTACACTACAATGATTTATTTTTTGTATCCTCAGGGCACATAATGGTTTCATAGATGATTCCTTTTGAGAAGGAAACTTCTAGAAGACAGGTAGTTTTTCACAGGGATCTTATATACATTTCATCTAATAACTCTTCAATCTTCAGGTTACTCCTGAAATGAAGTCATGTTGACATAAATGTACTGTATCAGTGTTAAAATTATGACTAAAAGTCGGCAGCATAAACAATAAATGCATTAAAATAAATTTAAAAATAAATACTCTGGACTTCCCTAGTGGGTCAGTGGTTAAGAATTTACCTGCAAACGCAGGGGACACAGGTTCGATGCCTGCTCCAGGAAGATCCCACATGCCACGGAGCAACTAAGCTGCACCACAACTGCTGAGCTCGCATTCTATAAGCTGAGAGCTGCAACTCCTGAAGCCCATATGCTCTAGAGCTCTGCAATAAGAGAAGCCACCACAATGAGATGCTCGCTCACCACAAACAAGAGTAGCCCCTGCTCGCTACAACTACAGAACCCACACACAGCAACAAAGACTCAGTGCAGCCAAAAATAAATAAAAAAGAAAGAGCAAAAGGGCTTTGAGAGGTCAAACAGCTGTATTAAAAAAAAAAAAAAAGGAAATACACTAATTTGGAAAATAAAAATCTCCAGAACAATTTTAACTTGAATTTTTCCAAAATTTTAATCACATTCTCTATATCAGTCTAGATATGAAGACTACCCAACACTATCCAACAAGGATAACAATTATGATGATGAAAAATTAAGAAAATTCCATGATTCTATTTTCATCTAAAAGTAACTGTGGTGATAATATTGGTAAATAAATATTTGAAACAGAATGTCATCATAATAAAAGATAAAAATTTAAATAATACCATTTTTTATCACTGGGTTAAATGCTTTTAAATTATAAGATTCATGCTAAAGAAACTGTTATCTCAAATACTGGAGCAGCAAGCGGCCAAAAGGAGATACCCCACGTTCAAGGTCAGGAGCGGAGGCTATGAGGAGATACCCCACATCCAAGGTCAGGAGCAGAGGCCATGAAGAGATACCCCACATCCAAGGTAAGGGAAACCCCAGTAAGATAGTAGGTGTTGAAAGAGGGCATCACAGGGCAGACAGATTGAAACCACGATCACAGAAAACTAGCCAATCTGATCACACGGACCACAGCCTTGTCTAACTCAACGAAACTAAGCCATGCCGTGTAGGGCCACCCAAGATGGCCGGGTCATGGTAGAGAGTTCTGACAAAACACGGTCCACTGGAGAAGGGAATGGCAAGCCACTTAAGTATTCTTGCATTAAGAACCCAATGAACACTATGAAAAGGCAAAATAATAGGACATGAAAGATGAACTCCCCAGGTCAGTAGGTGCCCAATATGCTACTGGAGATCAGTGGAGAAATAATTCCAGAAAGAAAGAAAGGACGGAGCCAAAGCAAAAACAACACCCAGTTGTGGATGTGACTGGTGATACAAGCAAGGTCTGATGCTGTAAAGAACAATATTGCACAGGAACCTGGAATGTTAGATCCATGAGTCAAGGTAAATTGGAAGTGGTCAAACAGGAGATGGCAAGAGTGAAAGTCGACATTTTAGGAATCAGGGAACTAAAATGGACCGGAATGGGTAACTTTAACTCAGATGACCATAATATCTACTACTGTGGGCAAGAATTCTTTAGAAGAAATGGAGTAACCATCATAGTCAACCAGAGTCCGAAATGCAGTACTTGGATGCAACCTCAAAAATGACAGAATGATCTCTGTTCGTTTCCAAGTCAAACCATTCAATATCATGATAATCCAAGTCTATGCCCCGAATAGTAATGCTGAAGAAGCTGAAGCTGAACGGTTCTATGAAGACCTATAAGACCTTTCAGAACTAACACCCAAAAAAGATGTAATTTTCATTATAGGGGACTGGAATGCAAAAGTAGGATGCCAGGAAACACATGGAGTAACAGGCAAATTTGGCTTCAGAATACAGAATGAAGCACAGCAAAGGCTAATAGAGTTTTGCCAAGAGAACGCACTGGTCATAGCAAACACCCTCTTCCAACAACACAAGAGAAGACTCTACACATGGACATCACCAGGTGGCCAACACTGAAATCATATTGATTATATTCTTTTCAGCCAAAGATGGAGAAGATCTATACAGTCAACAAAAACAAGACCGGGAACTGACTGTGGCTTACATCATGAACTCCTTATTCCCAAATTCAGACTTAAATTGAAGAAAGTGGGGAAAACCACTAGACCATTCAGGTATGACCTAACTCAAATCTGTTATGATTATACAGTGGAATTGAGAAATAGATATAAGGGACTAGATCTGATAGACAGAGTACCTGATGAACTATGAATGGAGGTTCGTGACATTGTTCAGGAGACAGCGAGCAAGACACGCCCCCCCCCCCAAAAAAAAATGCAAAAAAGCAAAATAGCTGTCTGAGGAGGCGTTATAAATAGCTGTGAAAAGAAGAGAAGCAAAAGGCAAAGGAGAAAAGGAAAGATATATGCATTTGAATGCACAGTTCGAAAGACTATCAAGGGGAGATAAGAAAGCCTTCCTCAATGATCCGTGCAAAGAAACAGAGGAAAATAGTAAAATGGGGAAGACTACAGATCTCTTCCGGAAAATTAGAGATACCAAGGGAACATTTCATGCAAAGATGGGCTCAATAAAGGACAGAAATGGTATGGAGCTAACAGAAGCAGAAGAGATTAAGAAGAGGTGGCAAGAATACACAGAACTGTACAAAAAAGATCTTCATGACCCAGATAATCACAATGGTGTGATCACTCACCCAGAGCCAGACATCCTGAAATGTGGAGTCAAGTCGGCCTTAGAAATCATCACTACGAACAAAGCTAGTGGAGGTGACGGAATTCCAGTTGAGCTATTTGAAATCCTGAAAGATGATGCTGTGAAAGTGCTGCACTCAATATGCCAGCAAATTTGGAAAACTCAGCAGTGGCCACAGGACTAGAAAAGGTCAGTTTTCATTCCAATCCCAAAGAAAGGCAATGCCAAAGAATGCTCAAACTAACACACAATTGTACGCATCTCACATGCTAGTAAATGCTCAAAATTCTCCAAGCCAGGCTTCAGCAATACGTGAACCATGAACTTTCAGATGTTCGAGTAGGTTTTAGAAAAGGCAGAGGAACCAGAGATCAAATTGCCAACATCCACTGGATCATCGAAAAAGCAAGAGAGTTTCAGAAAAACACCTATTTCTGCTTTATTGACTATGCCAAAGCTTTTCACTATGTGGATCACAATATATTGTGGAAAATTCTGAAAGAGATGGGAATACCAGACCACCTGACCTGCCTCTTGAGAAATCTGTATGCAGGTCAGGAAGCAACAGTTAGAACTGGACATGGAACAACAGACTGGTTCCAAATAGGAAAAGGAGTACATCAAGGCTGTATATTGCAACTTATATGCAGAGTACATCATGAGAAATGTTGGGATGGATGAAGCACAAGCTGGAATCAAGATTGCTGGGAGAAATATCAATAACCTCACATATGCAGATGATACCACCAGTATGGCAAAAAGTGAAGAACTAAAGAGCCTTTTGAGGAAAGTGAAAGAGGAGAGTGAAAAAGTTAGTTTAAAGCTCAACATTCAGAAAACTAAGATCACGGCATCCAGTCCCATCACTTGATGGTAAATAGATGGGGAACAGTGGAAACAATGGCTGACTTTATTTTTGGGGGCTCCAAAATCACTGCAGATGGTGACTGCAGCCATGAAATTAAAAAAGACACTTACTCCTTGGAAGGGAAGTTATGACCAACCTAGACAGTATATTAAAAAGCAGAGAGATTACTTTGCCAACAATGGTCCGTCTAGTCAAGGCTATGGTTTTTCCAGTGGTCATGTATGGATGTGAGAGTTGGACTGTGAAGAAAGCTGAGCGCCGAAGAATTGATGCTTTTGAACTGTGGTGTTGGAGAAGACTCTTGAGAGTCTCTTGGACTGCAAGGAGATCCAACCAGTCCATCCTAAAGGAGACCAGTCCTGGGTGTTCATTGGAAGGATTGATGCTGAGGCTGAAACTCCAATACTTTGGCCACCTCATGCGAAGAGTTGACTCACTGGAAAAGACCCTGATGCTGGGAGGGATTGGGGGCAGGTGGAGACGGGGACGACAGAGGATGAGATGGCTAGATGGCATCACCGACTCGATGGACGTGAGTTTAGGTAAACTCCAGGAGTTGGTGATAGACAGGGAGGCCTGGCATGTTGCAGTCCATGGGGTCGCAAAGAGTTGGAAATGACTGAGTTACTGAACTGAACTGAAAATGAAACAGGCACTGAGAAGGCAAAACAGTAATGCATATCAAATACCAGAAAACTTTACATTATCTACCTTTGCCACTTGGGTGAGCTATCCTAAACCAAGTATACACATAAAAATGACTATATAATGTTATTTGGAAAAGGAGAAAATTAGAAGAAATCTAATAGTTTAATAAGTTATTTTTTATAAATATAGTCCTTCCCCCAAGATAAGGTCAGCTCAAAGTATTTAGGGGCCACACAATATTTGCTTATTTGAATGAGTTAATAAAGAAGCTTACTAAACATTTAAGTAATTTTGGGGCTACTCACAAAAAAATACTGACTTGAACTTGCCCAATTTAAATTAGGGTAATTTCCAGGCCTCTTATAGTATTATATAATAAAGGTCCCAGTATTATGTCACAGATCTCTATTCATTAGATAAATTATCATCTCAAACTAAAATGATAAGTTTCCTATTCTTTTTTTCATTTAAATAATGGATTAAAGTTTTGCTATACCTAAAACTTTCTACTAGAATTGTCTAATAATTCTCCTGGAATTTGAAATGAGATTTTTTTTTCTATTAAGATAAACATTATTATATTTTAAATGTAAGAGTTCATACTAAAATATGACTTTATGGAGAAGGAAATGGCAACCCACTCCGGTACTCTTGCATGGAAAATCCCATGGATGGAGGAGTGTTGTAGGCTACAGTCCATGGGGTCGCAAAGAGTCAGACACGACTGAGCGATTCTACTTTCACTTTCATATTCAGAATAATAAAATAAATTTCACATAAGAACTTAAAAAATAAATAAAATATCACTTTATAATTTACATAACTTGTAGTTATGACGTACATCAATGTAAGCAAGCATATATGCTTACAGTAGATTACCTTTATTAACCAGGATGGTATCTAAAAAATCTTGCATATTATGTACAAACAGAAAATGCTAATGATATTAACCCCGATTCTAGAGACAGACATCCTGGAGTGTGAAGTCAAGTAATCCTTAGTCAAGCATTACTACGAACAAAGTTAACAGAGGTGACGGAATTCTAGCTGAGCCATTTTCAATCCTAAAAGATGATGTTATTAAAGTGCTGCACTGAACATGTCAGCAAATTTGGAAAACTCAGTAGTGGCCACAGGACTGCAAAAAGGTCAGTTTTCATTATAATCCCAAAGAAAGGCAATGCCAAAGAATGTTCAAACCACTGTACAATTGTGCTCACATCACATACTAGCAAGGTAACGCTAAAAATCCTTCAAGCTAGGTTTCAACAGTATGTGAACTGAGAACTTCCAGATGTACAAGCTGGATTTAGAAAAGGCAGAGGAACCAGAGATCAAATTGCCAACGTCCATTGGATCATAGAAAAAGCAAGAAAATTCCAGAAAAATCATCTACTGCTTCACTGACTACTCTAAAGCCTTTGACTGTGTGGGTCACAACGAACTATGGAAAATTCTTAAAGGGATGGGAATACCAAACCACCTTACCTGCCTCCTGAGAAACCTGCATGCAGGTCAAGAAGCAACAGTCACAACCAGACATAGAACAACAGACTGGTTCCAAACTGGGAAAGGAGTACGTCAAGGCTGTATATTGTTACCCTGTTTATTTAACTTATGCAGACTGCATGAGTGCTCAGTCGCTTTAGTCCTGTCCAACTCTTTGGAACCCTATGGATAGTAGCCTTCCAAGCTCCTCTGTCCATGGGAGTCTCCAGGCAAGGATACTGGAGTGGATTGCCATGCCCTCATTAAGGAGATCTTTCCCGCCCAGGAATCAAACCTGCATCTTTGCATTGCAGGTAGATTCTTTATGACTGAGCCACTGAGGAAGTCCTATATGCACACTACCCAATGTGAAATGCCAGGTTGGATGAATCACAAACTGGAATCAAGATTGCTGGGACAAATATCAACAACCTTGGATATGCAGATACCATTCTAATGGCAGAAAGAGAAGAGGAACTAAAGAGCTCTTGATAAAGGTCAAAGAGGACAGTGAAAAAGCTGGCTTGAAACTCAACATTCAAAAAATTAAGATCATGGCATCCGGTCACATAACTTCATGGCAAATAGATAGGGTAGGGGGGGAATGGAAACAGTGACAGATTTTATTTTCTTGGGCTCCAAAATCACTGTGGATGGTGACTGCAGCCATGGACGCTTGCTCCTTGGAAGAAAAATTACGACAAATCTAGACAGTGCATTAAAAAGCAGAGATATTATTTTGTCAATAAAGATCCTTATAGTCAAAGCTATGGTTTTTCCAGTAGTCATAGTGCTGAAGAACTTACATTTTTGAATTGTGGTACTAGACAAGACTCTTGAGACAAGACTCTTGTCTCCTTGGACTGCAAGGAGATCAAACCAGGCAATCCTAAAGGAAATCAACCTGAATATTCATTGGAAGGACTGATGGTAAAGCTAAAACTCCAATACTTTGGCCACCTTATGCAAAGAGCCAACTAACTGGAAAAGACCCAGATGCTGGGTGTTCTGATTGCTCTCTTTTTCAATTTCAGTTCTGTACCACTTCACTCAGTCAGTAGAGGATGAACAAGAAAAATGCTCTCCCATTTGTCAAGCCAACTTGGGTACTCTCCCTTATCCATAAATGCCTGGTAGAATCTTAAATCTGCCTTAGTATCAATCACTGTAGACCTTAAAAGAACTTTCACATAATCCAATCCTAGCCTATCACCTCTTTCAAGATGTGACTCAAATTCATTGCCTCATGCTTTATCCCACAGACTCTGGCAGCCCCTCTATTACAATTTCATATCTCTTTCACAAAAGCTACTTGCTTTGCATACCTTCCCCTAATATCTAATTGAATTTTTAAAAATAATCATTCCAAAGTAAATCACTTTTTCTAACACAGGGGTTGAAAAGGACTTTAGAGGTCATCTAATTCTTCATACCTGATAGATGAACCTATTCCGTAGTATCTCTTATCAATGTTTATCTAATTTCTATTTGAGTAGTACCAGTGATAGGAAAAAGCTTTTGAACAGTGCATTCTACTTTTTAAAAATTTATTATTAAATCCATCCATAAGTTTTTATTATACAATTTGTAACACTACTACATATTAGCTTAGTTACTATTACTTAACCTAGGACAAGTTTATCTTTCCTGCCAGATTATAATTTGCTTTTTTGAGTATTTTTTATAAGTATAATATTATATGGCCACTGTAAATCATTTAAAATCTAAAGAAAAATTATAAATACAACAAAAGTGATTCTAAAATCTAGTGTTTGGTGTAATTCCCTCTAGTATTTTTTTCTATGTATTATATAAAATGCAACCTTGTACAGCGTACACAACATAATTTACATTTCATTGTATCTTCTTACATGTTTAGAAAACATGTCTTTAATATTTGCATAACCTACAATCTCATGAAGAGTCATTAACCATTTTCCTATTTTTGAACATGTTAGTGGTTTCCCATTTCTTCCCATTCCCACCAGAGAATGTGATGTGATGTGATAAATGATTCACTAGATCACTCAGTAACTTCCTACTGGCAGATTTCTAAAATTGGGACTGTGAGGTCAAAGAACATGAACATCCTTAGCTCTGTTGATACAAGTAACAAAAAGTGTGTTCTTCTATTTGCTTACTTTACCCCGCTTAGAGTTCTGTTTCACAGAACTTTCTGAGTAGGTAGCTAAGCCAAGTGACCTTGTATTCTATGATCACATCTGATGGGACCAAAGGTAAGTGCTGACCAAAGCTTAGCCCATCAGAGTCTAAGTCCAAGGTATCAGTAATTGGAACTTCTGTGTTTCTACCAGGCACTGGTACTACGAAGTGGTATAATCAAGATTTGCAATAGCCATGTTTTGTTTTGGGTTTTTTTGTTTGTTTGTTTGTTTGTTTTTGCCATGCACACAGAAATGCGGAAGGGGTTATTCTGAAGAACAGGGAGTTGTAACAGTCCTGTTTGCAGGCTCCTCTGAGGCCTAGATGAATTTACTGCCCCTTGGCTCCTGGAGACGCCTTTTATTTTTTCTATACACCCCTCTTTTCTCTTGAGTTATATTTTCTTCTATTCCTTGCCACAAAGGGTTCTCTAGTTAAGATAAAATATATTACTACATTGTTTCCCCAAAAGTTAAATCAATGCATACTGTAATCTGAAGTTACATTGTTATTGAAGCATATGGGGGTGCCAATGGAAAATACAACCATTCAGTAAATTTTTTGCCAATGTAATAAAAGAATATTTATTTTGTATATTTTTTTGACTGCCAGTTATATAAAACTTTTTTTCCCATATATCAGGCATTTGTGTTTCCTCCTTTTTGAAGTATCTGTTCATGTTAGATATTTAGTTAGCTTAGTAGCACAGTTGTGTCCGATTCTTTGCGACCCCATGAAGTGTAGCCTGCCAGGCTCCTCAGTCCATGCAATTTTCTAGGCAAGAACACTGGAGTGGGTTGCCATTTCCTCCTCCAGGGAATCTTCCCAAACCAGTGATCAAACCCGCATCTCCTGTGTCTCCTGCATTGTAGGTGGATTCTTTACCCACTGGGTCACCTGGGATGTACCTATACAAAACTTTTTTTCCTCATGTATTAGGCATTTGTATTTCTTCCTTTATTGAATATCTGTTCATGTTCCTAGATAACGATTTAAAGACTTCTTAAACACAGTAGTCATTTATTCTCTCCCTTTATCTCTTTGGAATCTTGTTTCTACAGCACTGGTATCATAACATTTGTTATATTTTTCTGTCTAGGTTAATGCAATGGCTTTCTAATTGAAACTGAGCATAATAGCTAAGATTATAGGATTGAAGTTGAACCGATCAAGGTTTTAATCCCAGTTAATCATTTAATTATTAGTGAACTTGAAAATAGTATGTAGCTAATAGGAACAGTTTTATTTATTCAATAAAGATAAATTCCAGTTATTTCAAATGTTTAATAAAGGTTAAATGAGATGATAAATGTATTCTGCACGGTCTGACATATAGAAAACACAAAAAGTTGGTACTGCAGTTACAGCAGTTGTACTGTAAGTGCATTTAAACTGGCTTGAACTGAACTATATGTTTTGCAAATAGAAAACACCTGTACCAGAAAGCACACAAACACAGGTGCGGCAGTTAAAGGCAACAATGCTCATGGTCTCTGTTGTGGGAGTCAGACTGAGAGATCATGAGCCTGCTGCTTCCTCTTACTGCATGCAGCATGACCCCTGAATACAGAAGGAATTATTTCATCTGGTGCCCAAGCAAAACAGCAGCAATCTATTCCAACCCTGTGTGGGGCCGGGGGGAGGGAACACATGCTGGATTGGACTTAATGAGAGAGTTGATCTCCAAAGTTATACCCTCCTAAAGGAATTCTCAGGGACTTTTTGGACTCTATGCGAGTCCAAATTATATTGTGGTGGTAATGACAACATAAGAAAAATCTTGCCTGGTATGGATGAAGATGAAGATGAAAAAAAGAAGAACTCAGGCTGCCTTGGAAGTTGTTCTCTCCAATGTTTTCATCATTTTAACTACCAGTTATCTTTTTAGATGACAAAATTGAAGATTTATTCCTCAGATGTTTAAAACTATTCAAAGGTTCCTCATTCTTTATAGGATACAGTAAAAAACTTCTATGCAAACCAAGGTTTCCATTCTCAAATCCTGTCCTACAGTACATAGCTCAAATTCTACACTCAGCCACCAGCACGCCTCCCTGCATTTGCTGCTGCAGACTAGAATTCCAAGCCCACGTTACCTGTACAGTCGACCACCTGTTCCTCTGTCTCCCACACCACTCCTGCACTGTGTCACCAATCATACTGAATGCAACTGACTGGTTAACAGACTGTTAGTCGAGTACCAGGTGAGCACAGACCTGTGAGAACATGTCCAATCATGTTCTTTATGCAGAATCTAGCAAGGAGAGGTGGATGTGCAAAAAGTCTTCTTTTGGAAGTGATGAATACATCATGGCATAGATTGCAGTGATGGTTTCACACGTGTACACGTGCACGGGTGCTAGGTCACTTCAGTTGTGTTCGACTCTTTGCAACCCAATAGACTGCAGCCTGCCAGGCTCCTCTGTCCATGGGACTTTCCAGACAAGGGTACTGGAGTGGGTTGTCATACCCTCTTCCAGGAGATCTTCCCAACCCAGGGGTCGAACCCATGTCTCTTACATCTCCTGCATTCAGGTGGGTTTTTTACCTCTACTGCCACCTGGGAAGCCCCTTATAAGTGTATACTTATCTTCAAAGCTCTTGAAGTTACACACATTAAGTACATACAGTTTTTTGTACGTCAATCATGCCTCAATAAAGGGTTTTTTTTTTTAAAGCTTTTGTTAAAATAAATGAATGTAAGGGATGAGAGGGGAATGAAGAGATCAAAGAAAAATTATCCTATAGAGAGAAGGCTAATAGTACTCCTAGGTTCTCACTACCAACCATAGAAAATTATTTTAATATTCATGGGATTATTACTGAAGCCCCTTAGAGAACCGAATGGTTTTTTAATATTATCTCTTTTATATCCACAATAACTCCAGAAGTTCTAACAAATGGGGAGACAGGTTTAAGTAACTTGCCTAGAGACCTCCAGAGTAGACAGTATGTGAGATGGGACTAATCTAGGTCTGCTTGTGTTCTTAGCCATTGTACTGAAGTAGACACTACTTCCTATGCTCTCCCATTAAATTCTGACTTTGGAAAAGAGCATATAGTCAACATTAAGTCCTGAAAGAAAAGACAAGTGGTATGGTTTTGCAGCACCAGGTCAACAAGGAATGGTCCTGATGACAGGCTTTCCTCAATTTCCATGGGAATAAAGTGGGGATAACAACACATTCCTAGCTTTCCTGGATCAACCTGGTGGCTTATCATTTGTGACTCAGCTTATATGAGATCTCCTCCACTCAACATAAAATTTGTTGCCCTAAAATCCCTTAACACATTACATTTTGTCTTCACATACTCGTCATTATTCAAAATCACACTGTTCATTTATTTTAACTGTGTATTATCTGTCTCCTTCTGTATTACGTAAGTCCACGAAAGAAACTGACCATTGTGTTCCACGTCCTATCCTCCACACCTGCAACACTGCCCAGCACAGAGTAAATGTTCAATAAACATGTGATAAGTGAATGATAACAGTAACAGAGCCAAAGAAGCAATGTCTCAGTGGACAGTAGGGGGATCCTGAGCAAGGTGAAGCAGGTGGGTGGGGTGAGCACAACAGAGCAGGAGGAGGCCAGATAAGCAAACAGGTTTTATGTCTCCACCAATGTCCACAGAAGAAAGTGCATTAACTCGGAACAGAAATATGCTAACCAGGTGACAACTGGGCCCTGGGATGGAATGGTATTTGCCCTCAGGCTGTCCTTCCTCAGTGCTCCACCCCCACCCACTCTGGGCTCCAAAATCACCAAGCAACATCCTGATCATGAGTTTACGACTATAAACACAGATACAAGGGCAAGAATCTGCAAACTAAGAAACACAAACATCTAGTTGACCTGGCAGTTACTTTTTTTTTTTCTAACGTTTAGGCATTTATGAAAATATATATTTCTTATGACCTTGATTATCGAGGGAATTATCTTTCAAAGTTGCCCCTCTTTGGGCACATTGAAAACTGTATCTGTGAGAGTTTAGGGTGATACCCCAATGTTCTGCTCCTCATGAAGCTAACAATGTAGGAAGTAAGTTGGCTTTGCCCGTATCTTTGTACTCAACACGCGATAGTCAACATTAGCTGTTTTTGCAACTCAAGTTCTGTGACTCTGGACAGGCTGCTTAATTCTTATGGGCCTCAAATTCTTCTGACAGATCTAGTCTTTAAATTACGTGAAAATAAACATCTAGCAATGTATAATAGGGATCTAAAAAATCTAACAGATTTCATCTGCTTGCCTTATGGAAATACATCTTGCCTCATAATTCATGAATGTGGGGTCAGGGCCAGGAAATTGGCAAAAATTTAAAAACAACACAGGAATTAAGCAAACAGGGAAGAAGGAAACAACTACTTACAGGGGAAGTTGGTAAGTCAACACTTTTATTACAAAAGAACAATGTAGCCCCCACAGATTAGGGTTATCTGTAAAACTATGGAAGTTTTTTCAGATAAGGTATCCCTAGATACTTTCATACAACTCCATCAAGTCATCACTGGGCTTTAAGTGGCGACAACTGAATGAGAAAGGCATGAGTATATTACACAAAACTGTTCCAAGGATCTGCTTCTGCCTACATAGATCCATGCACTGCCAATGTACAGAAAGTTTGCCTTTTTACTTTACAGAAGCATAGAAGCAGTTATAAAAACAGAAGAAATAGCTCAGAAGAAACTGATGATAATCAACTATATGGCACATTCACAGGAAGAAAAGTCCTGCCAAATGGAAGCACCTTTGAGCACAGCTTTTGGGTGAGTTTACATCTTTCATGTGCACATTTTACAGACATCACACCCTGCAGCTCTATATCTAACACAGCAATGCTAAACTGTACTGAGGCACAATGTTAACAACTCATTCTAAGCACTTCTTGAAACCATGACGATATGGAATTGTGGGAGAGGGCAAAAGAAGGCAATTTTCAGTACATCTATTTTAAAAAGTCACATTTTTATGCAAATGGCTTCAATATTACCAGGAACATGAGAACAAAGCAGCATCAGTGATGACAGCATAAGCCGGTTCTTCTTCCCTTCAAATCCCTAGCGCTCCATCGTCTGTCCAAGGGCCAAATGGACCATCATGGCCAAAAACAGTTAACAGCAAAAACAGATTATAAATCAGTATCTCAAAAGCAAAAGACAGAGTCAATTTATAAGTGAGACTGAATGTGGTAATAAGAAAAATGTAAGAATTTAACTGATGTTTATGAGCTCTGTGGTCTACTTGAAATAGTTGTCAGGCAGCCTTCCAGCATAAAGTGTCAAAGAAGCAGAAAGACTTGACTGTTCATACTGCATCAGTGGTGGATTGAGATGCCATCTACTCAGATTGCTATGGATTTGAATCATTCCAGGTACTTTATTCAGTTTCCAATTTTTTATCTATAGAATAATACCCTTATAAGAAATAACTCGGAATAAGGGTTGCTTTACATATTTACAAACATAAAGCTAAATTTTCCATTTAGTAAAATCTTAAGTTGTATTGAAGGAGACTGAAAAGCCTCATGCCATTGAGAAGTTGGAAGAAGGGTCAGAAAGCACTGAATCTAGCACCTCCCGCCACCTTCAGAGACAGGGAGAGTGGGAACCAGGAAGCAATGCTTCCCAGCTGACCTGACATTTTCAACTTATGGTGGTAGGTGTCACCACTGACAATGTTTGTGAATGGAAGTGAACATCTCCCCATTAGCAACACCAGGTCCAAAGACCACATTCCCTCAAAGGAACTACACATCGTGGGACTGTGCACTCCTGTCCCCCAGGCACCCTACTAGGAATCACAAGTGTTCCAGGGACTATGCCGCTGCCCACTCCTCTTCACCAATTTTAGAAAGTAAAACCCTAGGCTTCTTGTCAGTGGCTGATGGACCAAAGTTTTTCAACACTTTTTGAATACCCTGTGGCTTTACTGTTTACTACTCAGAAAAATTCAGCCAAGAAACATATTAATAAACATGTTTACAAGTGAAAACAAATAAATGCCTGCCAATACCTATAAATGCTGGGATACATTCTGCATAAATACCCACTTAAAAAAAAAAAAACACAATCTTATAACTTTAACTCAGTAACAGTCGTAACAGTAAGGAAATCCACGAATACTTAGGGAACTTGAGAGGTGTCCTGATTTGCCCAGTTCACTTCAACTGCTTGAGCAATCACACCCCAGGCACACAGAATACTCTAGTACTTCATACCCACTCACTCACAGGCCTTTTCAGGTTTCTAAGATACAAGGTAATTAAGGTAACACAAACAGCCTAAATGTACATGCTTTTAAATTATCTCATTTCCTCTCAAAACTTATATTGCTTATGAACAATTGTTTTCATGAGTGAAAATTTCATCCAAATAATACAACATTCACTTAAAATTTTTTTACAGATGCTGCTAAGGAAATTTTCAGGCAGATACATGTCTATTGTTAGTGGAAAAGATGCTTTTTAGAGGTAGTATGTACCTGATCTGATTTTGCATATTAAAAAAACTTGAGAATAGCCCAGTAAGCACAAAAGAAGGTAAGAATTTTAACTACAATAAGTCAACAACAATAAATACCAAGAACCCATAATTAGCAGTCAGGCTTGAAAACCTGAAGTAAGAACATGAGTCCTTGACCAGTACAAGGTTATCTAATTTTATTCTACAATCAGAAAAAGAAAATCAAAGTAAGGCCTGTTAACAATGACCTGTTCCAGCTCTCCCGGCAGCCACTGACCCACTGACATGAACGTCCAAGATGACAGCAGAACAGCACAATTAGAGGAACTAATGCTGCATTAGCAAATCCTCTCTTTGCAACTCCTTCCCATATCAAATAAAAATGGCAGACCCAGCTAGATGCACATATCCCTGGCACTATGATTTAAATGACAGGAAAACTTACACAAAAGAAGTATCCAGAGTACAGACAGCACTCTTTTTGTTTTTCACTTTTATGTTTTAGGGCACAGTTTTGGGGAAGGGTATATACAATGCTGCCTCACAAAGGATATAGAAGTCCCTTGTTTGAGCTACCAACCTCTTAGCCACACAGAAAAATGTCAGTCATCCATTTGTTAGCACCAAAATCTCCTTCTGCTGCTTACAATATGCAGCACACATTTTAAGGGGCTGTTCAAACAGAAAAACAAAGGAAGCCCTTGAAACAGAAGCAGATCCTCCGAGCTTTGCCCTTTCCTTTATCACTATGCCTATACGCCTGCTGTTAAAGCACTGTCACATTGTCTCCACATGCTCAAGCCCTCAAAACTTGTGCAAAAGCATTGCAAAATTAACTGCATAAACCTCACATTACAAAACATGAGCTAGTAATGTGAAGCCAGTCACGTGGGCCAGAATAATGATGAATAAAATCATAACCTACAAATGTCCCTGACCTGAGACATTTTCTTATTTGAAGAAGACATTGAACACGTTGTGGCCATGAGTATATTTCGAGTACTGGTACAATTCACTCTGAGAAACCATTAAAATTACAGTCTTTTTGCCACTTTCAGAAGTCATATTACAATTTTGACTAAATTTTTAAAGATTAAAAAATAATTATTTGATTTTTCAACATCAACATGTAACTGTACAGGTATAACTAAGCTGCTTAAAATCAATACAACAGAAGTGTGTAATGCTGGAGGCTCCTTCCAGAAGAGCTTACAGCTCCCTTTCCTGGAACCACATGGAGATAATGCCCCACACCAAACGTAGTACAAACGGGATACATAGTACTTGAATTACTTACCTTATAAAAGCTGAATTTATTCCTCTTGGTTAGTAGTCACAAATGGTTAAGAAGTAAAACTCCCTTCATCTGTTCTTCTAGTGAGCCAAATCTAGCTCCCATTAACCCAGTCCATTGCAGATAATTCCACACTGCACACGCTCCCAGTTCCCACCCCAGCAAGGATAATCACATTCCGACGGGGAGTGAACAGATGGTGGATTCCATGGTAACCAGCCCTCCTAAGGCGATTGGTAGAATTGTGTGACTACTGCTTATTGGGTAACAATTGCTGTCTTTGTGCTCCAGCCTCGCAAATCCTAACGGAAGGAACATATAGCCACTCACATGTGCAGGGGCTTGCCTAGCAGGTGTTTGGCTATTTAAACAAGGCAATGCAGGCCAATTAAAAGCTGTCCTGCAAATCTACCCTTGGAGGTACAAAGCGCTAACATGCCAGATAGTGTCCACTGCTCATTCACAGAAAAAGGTCACATGAGGCTTAACTTGACAAACAGAAAAATAAAACTTGAAAGTAAACTTGAAAATTCAAGATAACGCATTCCAGAAATCTAAGCTGTATCAGCAAGTCCTTTCTGTTGATTTACAATCCACATCAGAAGAGAAACTGGTTTTGTATTTAGACTTTTTAAAATAAAATTTTCAAATTTGTAAAACTTAGCTTGAAAATAAGTTTTCAAAAGCAACTGTCCTATAAATATACACGTATTAATTTTTTAAACTTATATGAATTCATTTTTATTGTTTTTGTTTTCGGGGGGAGAGGGAGAGGCTTCTAAACTTCACATTTTCATTAGGACCTTATCCAATTATATGACTGAAATCTCTTGGTTACGTACTCTCTACGGGCTTTAATTTGGTTCTGCATCCATGAAAGTTCAATGCTGATTCAGCAGGAAAAGAGCTTCCCCTGAATTCATGGTATTCAAGGAATCAAAGAATATGTCCTTGGAAGAGCAAAATGACTGAAAACCAAATATATACCCCATCAAGACCAACTACTGGAGATAATGTATAAATGTAAAACAGACGAACTTTGGGCACTCAAATCCAACAGAAATATATTTTTCAAAGGCAAGGAAAAGAAATAATTAGGATAGGCCTAAAGCAAAAACAAAACAACAACTGTAAGCCATAACTAGACTTTTATGTCTTAATTACCTCCTTGCTTTATAGTTAGCCACTATCTTAAATTCAGGACTTCTTTTCTTGGAATGAACAGAAGTAAGACACAAATGTTGAAAGGAAAAAGACAAAATCATTATTTGCAGATGATATGATTGTATTGCTAGGGGGAAAAATTAAAATCAAAGAGATTATTTATATCATCTGAAATTTAATGATGTGGCTAAATATATCAAAATAATTCCTTTATAAGGCAAAAACATCAGAACATCAATAAAATGAAATTTACTAACTACAGCAACAAATAGTGTATTGGGTTGGCCAAAAAGTTTATTCTGTTTCTTCTGTGACATCTTACAATACTTTGGAATAATACTATCAAGAACTGTGTATGAACTATTTGGGGGACAAAGAATGAACTATCAGAAGAAATATTAATAAAAGAAAACTAAATGGAGAAAAATAATGCATTGCTGGATACAAAGATCCATTTTAAAGATGCCAACTCTTTTCAAATTACCAGTCTTTTAGTAAATTTATATATAAATATATATGTAATACATATGTACATTTTTCTAGTAAAATGTCCAGCATACTTTACAAAATGAATTTAACAAAGTGATCCTAAAGTTTATTTGGATTTTTAAAAAATGAAAATACCAATGAAAATTCTATGAGAGGAGTAGTAATAGGTAAAATAACTGTACCAAGTTTTTAAAATACTATAAATATATAGCTATCTCCCAAATTTATAATTCCAGGATAAACCTCTCTTTCCAAGAATTGCACACTTCTATGTCTAACTATCTATTGAACATCTCTGCCTGAATGTTTAATAAAAATCTCGAACGTAACATCCCAAAACTATCTATTGAACATCTATTGCATGAATGTTTAATAAAAATCTCGAACGTAACATCCCAAAACTTAACTCCTGATTTCTCCCCCAAATCAGCTCCTCCTGCATCCTTCCTTGTTTTTGGAAACAGCAACTCCACTCTTCCAGTCACTCAAGCTGAATGCCTGAGAGCCCATCTTTGACTTTTCTATTTCTTTGACATCTTCGCATCCAACCTGACAGCTCATGATGTGAGTTATTTCTTCCAATATGGCCACTTCTTACCACCTCCACCATTTCCACCTGGTCGAAGACATACCATCTCTCACCTAGATTCCTTAATAATTTCCTAAATAAACTCTCTACTTCCACTTCGCCTTGTATAGGCTATAAAACCTAAGCAGATAATGCAAATTCTCTTCTCAAAACTGACTTTCCCTTGCACTGAGGATAAATGCTGCATTCTGTATAAAGATTTAAAAGCCCTTAATAACCTGCACCTCACCTCCATCACTTGATTCCTCTCCCACAACCCTCTCTGGCTTTCCGTGAGTCTCTCTAAGCAGAATCTCACATTCTGTCCTCTCCTCAGCACTTTTTCAGTAATTGGACAGTGCCAACGTTTACCACAGGCCAGAGTTCTCTTCACGTATCTCCACTTACACACCGAGAGCCCCTCAAAGCTAGGGACTTTTCCACTCTGAGCTCTGTGCTGCTGCTGCCAAGCAAAGGTCCTTATACACAGTATTTCCTGAATCTGCTGAATAAATAACAGCTTGCTGAAAAATCTTTTATTCTACGGCAAATTTAGAGGAAACAAGAATCTAATAATAGATTAATGGTTACACAAACTGGAATATACTCAACTTGATAGAATATCATGCAATTGTTAAAAATATGGTCACAAGAACTATGGGGCATAAGGGAAATGTCAACTGGTATACCAATAATGATATTCTATTTGTTGGGTCCCTAGTCTGTGCTAGGAACTATAATAAGCATTTATAAATATTTTATTTAAATCTCACAGGGATTATGAAGTAGGAATTACTATAATCATTTTTTAGTTATGGAAACTGAGACTCAGAAACTAAGTTCTTTGCCCTACATCTCACTGCTGAGACTAGAATCTCAAGTGAGACCAAAGCTTGGGTCTGATCATTATGCCACACTACCTCCTGGAAGTACAGGGGAAAAAAATACATAACTGAGTATTTGCTATGAACAACTGCAATAAAAAATGAGATTCTTAGAAACCAAAGCCTAAGCCTATCTATCTCAAAATTATAAGAGCAGTTGTGAAGAAGAGATTTTACTGATATTTTCCTTTCTGTTTTCCAAAAATCTTAATGTCACAAATGATAATTTTCTAAAAGTAATATTTATTCTTCCTACACATATTTTTCAAAGTTTACCCCACTATATTCTTGGGTGGATCTACTATCAAGACAATAGAAAAAAGCAAAAATGAATCTGGCTCACCACTTCTAGGAAACTGATTCTGTGGGAATCACTCAGAAAGAAAAAAAAAAAAGACAGATCTAAGAAAAGGAAGTAGGCAGTAGTGTCCTTTTTAGCTTCATGTTCACCTCTGGCTGTTCTGACATTGTCTCCACAATAGCACCTTAAGCCACACTGCTCAGAGTGTAATAATAGGGTCCCCATACTTAAGCGGTAGGGCACGTGACAAAGAGTCAATAATCCCCATAAAGGTTCTCAAGATATAAAGTTGTTGGGAACAGAGAAGCCTGATATCTTCTTCAAATACTGGGCAGTTGGCAATGTTGCCTACAAGCTGTTATAGTAGTTACTGTGTCAGCTAAGCAGTGATCAAATAACCCTGGGAGTACTACTCTATCTCCCTTCACTACTGAATCTGCCCACAGACACATATTTTTGTAAGGAAGTTTTCAAGTCCTTAGCTTTTGCAAAACTCAGTGACAGAACCACTGTTTAGAATTTAAGAAACCTGGACTCTAGTCCTTGCTTAGCCACTGGTATGACATGGCAAGCCATTGCCGGCTCTGGTCCTGTGCATTTCAATTGCAGAAATGAGAGAGCTGAGTTAGATCATCTTCAAAGATCTCTACCATTCTAAAATAATGAGAATGAATGTTGGAAGGAGGGTTCCTCTTCATTCTTACTAGTTTCAGCGGAAAGGGAGAAAAAAGCATTACAAGAGCAAGAATAAATGTTTATTTTCCAGAATGAAATGGCATAGTAAAAGTTTCTGGGTACAACCCTTGGCTGTGGTAAGACTCAAAGTTCTGAGCAGCAGGTATCACTAAAGTACCAGGTGAGATGGCAACTGTACCTGCACAAAGATGCCCCAGGTAGGCACACTGAGTAACACTGCCACCAGTTCTGCTCTTCCCACATTCTCTTTTCCTTGCTGAAACCACTTTTTGACAAGTAGCTTATATTATGAGGTGACTGGATATTGTTAGGGTTTTGTCTGTGAATATGAAACAGACTTAAATTATTCTCAGTGTGTTCACAATTTAGTTTCCTTGTGTTACAAACTCAAATTATTTTGTCTAAAAATACAGAATTTTGTATTTTTGCTTAACATTCTATATAACTTTTTTTTTGACTGTTTTTTCTTTTGCAACAAGTTCTTTAAAGAAGATTTACAGTAAAAATACACATTTGTAAGGTACAAAGTACCTCACAAGCAAAAGAAAAGAAAAAAAAAAACACTGAAATAAAAGGAACTTCTCTGTCCAGTTTGTAAGGTCTTAACAATGATGGAGTAAGGAATTCTCTGGTGGTTCAATGGTTAGGACTCAACACTTTCACTGCTATAGTCCAGGTTCATTCCCTGATGGGGAACTAATGTCGATAAGCTGTACTGCATGGCCAAAACCAAAACAAAACAGGACTCCCCTGGTGGTCCAGTAGCTAAGAATCCACCGACCAATGCTGGGGACATGGGTTCAATCCCCGCTCCAGGAAGATTCCACGTGTCTCGAGGGAACTGAGCCCGTGCACCCTAGAGCCTATGCTCTGCAATAAGAGAAGCCACTGCAAAGAGAAGCCCATGCACTGCACCTAGAGAGCAGTCCCCACTCACCACAAGAGAAAGTCTTCATGCAGCAACGAAGACCCAGCACAGTCAAAAACAAACAAATACCAAATTTTTTAAAAAGAGTCTGTCTTTAAAAACAACAACAAAGAAAAAAACAATGATGGAGAAATAATCTAGCCTGATTTGATGAAAGCATTTTCTTTTAATTGCCCATCATTCCTCTGATATGGTTAGCATAGCAGCAGCACTTTCCTTTCTAGGACCTGTCCAGCTACCATACTGCAAAGAAAAAAGTGTTGAGGTAAGTCTACATTAGGGAGTTCCAGAGTGCTAGCCCTTTTTTCATCAAACTCCAACCATCAGGACTCTAATCCAATTCTACCAATGCCCCAGGGATATTTTTTATTAAAATTAAAAGGATATTATATCTCAGCCAAATGAGAATAATGGGATCCAATTTTTCACATCATTAGATTATTGCTATCTTCATTAGGATAAAATTCCCTGTCTTTTCATACATTTAATATTGATTCTAAAACAGAGGTGGGAGGAAAGTATACAAATATCTGGGTCCTAGTCTGCTGCCTTCCACATTCCTCCTTACCCATATTCTTTCAGTAAGTGATGCACCTAAATTGGAATCTAGATGTTTTAATTCTTTTATCTTTCTTTGTCTAAGAAACTTTGTGAAATATATGCAAGGGAAGACTTTCTATGCTGAGTACATATATATAACATATGTTTAGTCACTGAGTCATGTCCAAGCCTTTTGCAACCCCATGGATTGTAACCCACCAAGCTCCTCTGTCCATGGGATTTTCCAGACGTGAATATCGGAATGGGTTACCATTTCCTTCTCTGGGAACATAATATATATGCTAAATATTAATATTAATTATATTAATGACTATATTTTTTCAAATATTTGTGACAAGTGGGAAAAGGATTAAGAACAAAGAATGTTCTATAAACAAGACTTATTGAGCATCTACAATTTCCAAAAGTTCTAACCTAAACTCTGAACACACAAAAAAAGGAGACACTGATTTCCTTCTCTTGATGAGTTTTTAATATGTTCAAAAAACAAAGACTTTCACCTCTTCGGGAGATGAGGGATAGAAAGGCACTTACAACTGGGATAGATGTCTAGCACTTGTTGTTCAGTCCCTCCATTGACTGTCACTGTTCCATTGTTTCCCCATCTGTTTGCCATGAAGTGATGGAACTGGATGTCATGATCTTTGTTTTTTGAATGTTGAGTTTTAAGTAAGCTTTTTCACTCTCCTCTTTCACCTTCATCAACAGGCTCTTCAGTTCCCCTCTGCTTTCTGCCATAAGGGTGGTATCACCCGCATATCTGAGGTTATTGATATTTCTCCCAGCAATCCTGATTCTAGCTTGTGCTTCATCCAGCCTTGCATTATGCATGATGTACTCTGCATACAAGTTAAAAAGCAAGGTGACAATATACAGCCTTGACATACTCCTTTCCGAATTTTGAACCAGTCCATTGTTCCATGTCTGGTTCTAACTATTGCTTCTTGACCTGCATACAGATTTTTCAGGAGGCAGGTAAGGTGGTCTGGTAGTCCCATCTCTTTAAGAATTTTCTATAGCTTGTTGTGATCCACACGGTCAAAGCTTTAGCATAGTCAATGAAGCAAAAGCAGATGTTTTTCTGGAATTCTCTTGCTTTTTCTATGATCCAACAGATGTTGACAATTTGATCTGTGGTTCCTCTGCCTTTTCTAAATCCAGCTTGACCATGTGGGAGTTCTCGGTTCATGTACTGTTAAAGCCTAGCTTGAAGAATCTTGAGCATTACTTTGCTAGCATATGAAATGAGTACAGTTGTGCAGTAGTTTGAGCATTCTTTGGCATTGCCCTTCTTTGGGATTGGAATGAAAACTGACCTTTTCAGTCCTGTGGCCACGGCTGAGTTTTCCAAATTTGCTGGCATATTGAGTGTAGCACTTTAACACTAGGACTAGGTTAAGTGAAAAAAATATATCACACAAACATCATTCTGTAAAAACGATCAAAATATCAATGTTATGAATGTTCTTTTTCATACTTTAGGGACTGAGATCAAGCTACAATGAAAACTGTATCAATCCCAGTTCTGTGCATATAAAAATCCAAGGCTGAACAGTTAATCCTCAAAACTTAAAAAATATCCTGAAGGACCAAATCATACAACTATTGCTCTAGATCAAATTTATGCAAAAACTGTTTAGCATTCTACAGGGTTTCCTTTGAGGAACGAAAGCAAATTCAGTAAAAACTGAATGATCAACTGAACCCTTATTGTTGAAGCCTAGGGATTTACAGACTTCCCTCTGAGATATTACAGTTTTGGTTCCAGACCATAGCAATAAAACAAGTCATACGAATTTTTTGGTATCCCAAGGCATATAAAAGTTATGGTTCCACTATAGTATAGTCTATTAAGTGTGCAATAACAATGTACATACTTGAATTTTAAAATATTTTATTGTTAAAAACTGCTGACCATCATCTGACAATGCAGGGTTACCACAAACCTTCAGTTTATAAAAAAAAATAAAAAGGAAGTATCTGCAAAGTGCAATAAAGTAAAGCACAAGAAAACAAGGTATGATTGTATTTACAGTCTCTAATCTGAGCTCATAAAATCAATTCTTTCTAACCTAGCTACTTTTTTTACCCCAAATCCAAACTGCAGAAAGAGAAAAGTAGCCTAGTTTTGTGGGCAAGGACTAAAGTGAACATTTGTGGGCTGTGTGGGTGGCAGAGGTATGTATGTGGGATGAGTGGTGTGTGTATGATACAGGAGCGTGCACAGATGGGTGAGAGGGGTGTGTGGGCAGGGGGGAAGTAAAGGGGTATTTGGGAAAGCTTCTTAATCTGACCTATAAATTATATCTAAAAACTTAGATTTTTTTTCTGGGGTAACCAGAGGATAACCACTTGAATAAGGGGCAAATCAAGGTTAGTTAATGCTGTAAACACAGATTCCCAAACTCTGAGCAAGGCAGGATATACGTACAAATATTCTTGCCCCACAAGTTATCAGTGGAAAGACTTCTCAGCTACAACCTCTGAGCTTTGAGGCTTTCATCTAAGAAACAGGCATAATATTTGGTACTTCCCTCTCAAGAAGATCAATGAGATCACAAAGGTAAACCCTCTTGGGATACATAGAAAATTATATAGCTGTAAGAAGTTTTAAACAAGTTTAAAAGGGCAGGGAGGGAGGGAGACACAACTGTCTGCTCTGAGCCAAGAATAGCAAAGGATGACTTCCTGTTATGAGAAAAAAAAAAAAAAACCCAAACACTGAAGTCTCTTCCAAAAAACAAAAACCCTCAAAACCCAAAATAAAACAAAAAGCTCTTGGTTCCATCTATAGATTCTTCTCAAGCTGTCTAATCTCATCCTTTTTCTTGTTTACACTTCTCAAAACTTGGGAACCCCAGGTCACTGCCTCCATTTCCTCACCTCCCCTTTAGCCCACTTGTCTGACTGACACAGACCTGATCCTGCTTCCACAAGGCCAGCGGCCCACTGCAATCAGCAGCCCACCCCTCCTACCCCGTACTTCTCTGGGAGCATCTGACAGTAAACCGCATTTTCATTTTTTACATTCTTTCCTCCCGGGCGCCTTCACAGCTAACACTCCTGCTTCTTTAGGACTCTTTCCAGTAAACTCCTTTCTTCTTTGCTTCAATCAGCAACTGTTCTCCCTCCTCCATCACATCCAATCAATCAGGGCTGTCCAATTTTACTGAATAAACATTCATAAAACTTATCACCAGTAAATATGTTTAGATATTATACAGCAATTAGTAGGCAAAACATGAAGTTGCTAGTTCAAACATGGAACCCCAGTGACTGAACAGAAGGCTTTTGATCTTTATAAAAAGAAAACAAGCCAAATAATACCTTACTGAGTGTACAGTTGAAGGTGAGTAAAAGTAAAGGCCTTGTTACCTTCCCTCATAAGCTGAAAGTTGTATAGGAATTTAATACTTCCTTGCCAAGTTCTTCAAGTCCCTTGCACTTGCAGTTCCCTCTGCTTCATATGTTTTATCCAGATTTTCCTCTTGCTTCCATAACACATTTCATGCAAATCTGCACTTTGATGCCACTTTCTCAGGTGGGCCTTTCTTTCTTCACAATCCCATTTTGGTCACTTTCTATTAATCCTAGCACTTTGGTCTTTGGTATTTAATAGCACTTATCACTGTGCAACATTATATTAAATGTTTCTTTTTCACTCTTTTTATTTTTGGCTCTTAACCTATTTTTTAATGGACAAAAGTCTCAATTGGAAACTTCACAAAAGGTCTCCAATAAGCATATAAAAATTATTAATCAGAGACATGTAAATTAAAATCACAAAATGATACCACTAGATACCTGCCACATGGCTAAAATTGTTTTAGATCAAGTACTGGCTAGGAAGGGGAATTAGAGTATTCACACACTAAAACCACTATGGAAAACCTTCAGGCAACATCTCCTAAAGCTGAACATATGCACTTGCAACAATTCCACTAACTGATGTACAATAATGTGCATAAAAACTTTCATCATAGTAGTTGATGTCATTAACAGCAAAATGGAAATAAAATACTATTCACAATAAAAAAAAACCTACTGCTACAATATGCTATGGATAGGTCACAAACTTTGGAAGCATGATCTTGGATTTGAATTCCAGGTAATACTACAATGCTGCTGTAACACTGAATATGTTGATAAGGGTTATAACCTTATTGAGTCTGTTTTCTCACCACCGGAAAATTAAGGTCATATCACAGTTCTTACAAGCTTATTCTGAGGATTAGAAATAATGTGCATACAATACAAAGTACTGTGTCTAATAGGTACTCAGTAAACAACAAGACTAGGATTCAGGAGATACAATTATACCACTCAGGATCAATTACCAATCCTTCTTATACATAAACTTTCTTCTGGTAAAATAAAGATGATGTTTACCCTGACCTGCCAAACAAATCTATAGCACTGCTGTTACCAACTCAGTCATCACGAAAACTACAAGGATCAGATTATAGCATTTTATTATTCAGCTATTTTATGGACCAATTGCAGCTGTTGGCCCTAATGCCACAGGATCAAATGAGTTGGGAAGATGAAAACAAATGGGTAGGAGAAGCGCCAAGAAGTGTATAAACAGCTGGACAGGAGTCCAGTTGGTTCCATTTCAAAGCTGATTCTGAGGATGCTGTGAGCACTGTATGCACACTCTGAAGAAGCATATGTAGGTTGGGATGGCTTAAAAAAAAAATGCGGGCAAAAAAAAAAAAAAACCCTTGAACTACTGTGGCTTTCACCCTAGTTCTGAGTTTCCTTTGGTCTTATAAATAAATCTATCCATACTTACCATTAGAGAATAAAAACTGCAAGTCCAATAATAAATCCTATTTGACTTCTTTTTAATATAAAATATATGTATCTATACTTCCCTGGTGGCTCAGAAGGTAAAACATCTGCATATATATATGTATCTATATATATAATCTGGTATTTAATAGCAAAAAAATCCTAAATTTTAAAATTATAATAAAAATTAGGAGAAATGACTATTTCTAAGTGTAATACATGTTCTCTAAAATTTTACTCATTTATGAAGAAAAGTCAGATATTTTATACATGTTGACTTCAATCATGTCCGACTCTGGGAGACCCCATGGACTGTAGCCCACCAGGCTCCTCTGTCCATGGGATTCTCCAGGTAAGAATACTGGAGTGGATTGCTATGCCCTCCTCCAGGGGATCTTCCTGATCCAGGGATCGAACCCACATCTCTTACTCTCCTGAATTGCCAGGCAGGTTCTTTATCACTAGTGTCACCTGGGAAGCCCTGTATTAACTTACATTCCCATCTAAACTACCAAGGTAGATGCAGAAGCAGTATAAAGAAAAAAGAAATCCCCTATAATCTTGAAATCAAATATTCCAATCCAAAACAATTACTTGGAAAAAAACACTCCAAACTTTCATATTTTGATTGTACATTCATATTGCTCTTGCTATTTGTATTCTATTAAAGTTTATCATCATGCCTATAAAGTTTTAAATAGAAGACACATTAAAGAATTTATGTTACTTTGTTACTTTAAGTTACTCTAAATTCAGTTCCATTCATTCCACAAGGTAGGTCAGTACTCCATGCTGGTGCAAGTCTGTGACATAGGGGCCTCTACACAATGGGAATGAAAAACAACAAGCTTTTTCTTTCTCTTGTGGCTGAATTATTGGGAGAATCTCAGGCCAGGCCATTTCTAAGCTAGTGAAACAAGGAAAAACCAAAGGCTTTGGCCGAAGTCTTGTGAATCTGTGTTTTTCCTGGCACTAGTATTTTCATAGCCCAAGCTTTCTATGCATAGATTTAGTTTTCCATTCACATGAAGCTTGTGGCATAAAAGAACCTGCTTTAGTTAAGGAAGTTCTCTTTCAGTGTTCAATGATCACCTATTTGCAAATATTCTATAAATCCCAGTCCATGAAGAAAGCAATGTCATCCACATTTGAAAAATAGCTAGCACACAGGCTGCCTGCCACACAGAAGTAAAAGTTTTTTAAATGTGTGATTCATAAGTTTAAACAAACATGGAATCCAACACATTTGTTTAAAATCCTAATTCAACGCTTGTCCTTAAGTTCTAAGTGCTCTAAGGACCACTGGTGGTCCCGTGGTTAAGAATCTGCCTGCCAATGCAGAGCACTCAGGTTTGATCCCCCCATCCAGGAAGATCCCACATGCAGCAGGGCAACTAAGCCCAAGCACCATAACTACTGAAGCCCATGTACCTAGAGCCTGTGCTCTGCAACAATTGAAAACGCCGTAACAAGAAGCCTGTCAACGCAACTAAGGAGTAGACTCCACTCGCCACAACTAGAGAAAGCCCATGCACAGCACAAAGATCTAGCACAGTCAAAAGTAATACATTAAAAAAACAAACAAATTAATTACAAAACAATTCTAAGGTATAGCTATTATGAATGTCTTAAATCAGGAATACAAATGAAATGGGAGGGGACTTCCTCAGTGGTCCAATGATAAAGAATCCACCTTCCAATGCAAGGCACACAGCTTTGATCCCTATGGGGAAACTAAGATCCCACATGCCCGGGGAAAACTAAGCCCACCAACCACTACTAGACAAGCCGGCACACCACAACGAAGACCCAACACAGAGATAAATAAATAAAGTTAAGAAAAAACAAATACAATGGGATTTTCCCCCCAAGTCATCTTGCAAAGATAATCTTTAAAAAATGGTAATGTTCTCTGATTTATAGTTCAAAATCTTTAAAGATATTAAATATTCAACAATAGAGTGCATGCCAACTAAAGTATTACTTTTTAACAGAATATCATACAGCTATTGAATTTTTACTAAGAAGTTTTGTAATGTGAAATATTTAATGTTATTTGGAAAGGGGAAAGAATGGTTTTTAAAAATCCATGTAAATTATGACCTCAGCTTTACCAAACAACAAATACAAAGGGTAAGAACACATCAAAATGTTATCAGTAGTTACACCCAGATGTTTATTTTCCTTCTCCTTGTTACAGATAAAAAATATGTTTTAAAATGTTTTTTTCTGAATAAAACATTCACTTAATGTGGTTTTTCAGTTAAACAGAAAAGACCCTGAGAACATTAAAGCCACAATGCTAGGAGGATCTAGGCAAGTCAACTAGACTTTGGAGACCAATAAATCATTGGTAATTTTAAGAAATCCTTAACTTTGTTGCATTGCCAATGCACCTTGCTGATGCTTTAGAAATAGAGAGAATTTTATCCTCAAATAATTGATGACTGAGAGAATATTAAATGTATAAATACATTCTAAGAAACTTGTTGAAATGTAGTTTTTACATATTAGAAATGGAAGTAGCAGAAATAGAAAATAGAAATAGGAGGAATGAGGCTATAATAAAGACTCAGCTAAGATAGGTCAACGCTGATTGCACACAGCACAGTTCACTTTCACTGCTCTCAGGGAACACTGCTATGCTATGAATCCACAGGAAGAAATGTCATTACCTCAAGTAATTGTACTTGGGCCATAAAAATAAGAAAAACTGTACCTCTGTGTTAAAATCACAGCATGAAACCATTCTAAACAAGAGGCAGGATAATATTTCAATCATGATACAAATTACTTATAATTTGGTAGTAAACAAAGAGATAAATACCAGTTACTTTACCTACTCATATACTTTGCATACTCAAAAAGTTCAAATGTTTTTAAACTAAAATATTTTAAAAATAGAAACTGCAAAAACAATACTCACAGCCCCCCATAAAGAATTCCTTTCAAACAACATCCAGCAGTGCCTTTTTTTCTTCTGATTAATCATTCTTAATTCCTGCTTGTGGAGGGACTATCTGGATCTACAGTTTGTGGGTAAAATCTATAGGTATTCTTCATTTAGACACCAGTCACGCACACATCTTCTGCTTGACAGGGTAAAGAACTAACTAAGGGGAAGTGCAGAGCTACGTTTCATAACTCCTTCCACCACTGATGCAGCCTCAAAGAACTACGCAAGTAATGAATTTCAAAATTCTACAAAGGTATTTCAAAATGTAGTGAGAGAATTCTAGAGCACTGTGGCAAAATGGGAAGGATGGGGCCAACTACATGTGATTTAATTGTAGTTATAGTCATTAAATTTACAAACTATCCTTGAAAACTAGGTCTTAAAGAATTTCAAATTTTTTTCATGGTCATAAGAAAAAAAAAAATCATAAGAAATGCTGAAAAACAAAACCATGTCCATCTCCCCCAAAACAAGTCTTTTATCTCTTCCAAGGTTACTAGCAATCCCAAATGACTTCATTGTAAACAAAAATTAGAATTTTAAAGAAGAGGCACCGATGAGCAAATTTCCCATCCTTGTCATGCTTATAAGATAAATTACTAATCAAGGTTAATGTTTTAGATGATATATAACACAGACTTGTCAAAACATCTAAGGTTTATCATCACATGGATTTAACATTTACGTAGTGACACTAATTTCCCTTTCATGTGATGTTTAGATGGTATAGTCAGAATCAAACTATAATAATCTAGACTCAGAATAACTTTATAACATCACTTCTTCAAATTATTGTGTTTCTGAAAGAATTGAAAGTCATGTACTAACTTAAAGTACTTGAGGATATTTTGATAGGTAGAATAAAACAAAACATGGAGAAAACTACTCGGAGAAACACACACTAAAATTACAAACCCTTAGAAATTTAGAAATCCTCCCTTTGTATGGATAAGAAAACTGAGATCAAGAGTGTTAAGGAAGGCTAGATATAGACGTATTGATATTAAAGAGACAAGATATATACATTTCAGACATTCTCATAGGCTTTCTTCAGTTCAATTTCCATGGCATTTTATTTCTAAATTAGGTCTTTCTTAAACATGCTTTCGCGGGGTGGTAGTTTTGAGAGCTAATAACTGGCCTACAACAAGCTCTTCCTGTCAATCAATGTTGTTATTGCAAGCTTTCATTGCAAGCTTTGAAAGCTTATTTCTATGAAATGAAAGGTATAATAATGAGACATGCCACGTTCATGTGATGTGAAGAAGTATCCAATGGCTAACACTTTCCAAATTTCACCAACCTATGCCAGCATCCCCGCCCAGATCAGCTGAAGGCTGAGAGTGTCCTCTGCAGAGTCAGCGTAGGTTTTGCACAGGAAGTGTTGCTCTATGTGCTCGGGCATAACTGATGAAGCCAAATGAGGATGTCAGCATTTTTGGTTCCTTCTCTCTAGCTCAGAAGAGTACAGCAGGAAACTTCACACTGACCACATGCCAGTGAACCACTGGCTGAAACTGGACCTGTTCTGCCCTGCTACAGTGTACCAGGGCTGGAAGTACCCAAATATGCATGTTGGCTCTGGTTCTGGACATCTTCTTTTTCAATGTTTTAGCAGTTTGGCAGGCAAAGAAAAAGAAAATTCATATGGAATATTTTCTGATTATTTGACATTGTACATTGTAGATTTTTAATATCTTTATAATTAGCTAAACTTTCTCACTGTTTATTCAGATATTATATGAATATAGCTCTAGAAATCTGTTTCAGGGATTGCACTGAAATAAAATTTCATACATATGTGCTTTCTTTCCCCTTAGTTTTCTGTTTACACTTTGGTCTGCTAGTTTTTATAAAAACAGATTTATACCTCTTGACTTTAAATCAAGTAATTTAAATTAATTCATTCATACAATAAATTGAGAACAGCTTTAAGAATCATAGTATCAACCAATCTATTATAAAGCTAAAATTAGTAATCCTCTCAAAAAAGAAAAAAACATTATTATGTGGCTAAAAATAAATGTTCATTAAAAAAAAAAGGGCAAAGCTATTTATCTGCTCTTAACACCACAATCATTGGAGAAGGAAATGGCAACCCACTCCAGTGTCCTTGCCTGGAGAATCCCAGGGACGGGGGAGCCTGGTGGGCTGCCGTCTATGGGGTCGCACAGAGTCAGACACAACTGAAGTGACTTAGCTGCAGCAGCAACAGCACAATCATTCCATTCCATGTCTTGATAAAATTAATGTTATATTAGTAATTACACCTGTGTGTTATTTTGCACCCTTCTCGTAACAACCCTAACAAAAAGGCATTAATTAGCCCTACTGTATAGGTGATGAAACCATACGGCAGAGCTGCAATTCAAACCTTAGACTTTTTAACTTCAAAACCTGAACTTGATCCCTGGGTCAGAAAGATCCCCTGGAGAAGGGAATGGCAACCCACTCTATTTATTCTTGCCTGGAGAATCCCATGGACAGAGGAGCCTGGCGGGCTACAGTCCATGGGGTCACACAGAGCTGGACACAACTGAAGCGACTTAGCATTCAAGAGGCTCTTTAGTTCCTCTTCACTTTCTGCCATTAGAGTGGTATCATCTGCATATCTGAGGTTGTTGATATTTCTCGCAGTAATCTTGATGTCAGTTCATGATTCACCCGGCATGGCATGCACCCCCATGTTCATTGCAGCACTCTTTGCAACAGCTAAGACATGGAAGCAACATAAATGTCCATCAATAGAGGAATGGATAACGAAGATGTGGCACACATATACAATGGAATATTACACATCCATCTAAAAGAATGAAATAATATCACTTACAGCAACATTGGTGGATCTAGAGACTGTCATGAGTGAAATAAACTGACAGAGAAGCAAAAATATCATATGATATCCCTTATATGTGCAATCTAAAAAGAAATGATACAAATGAACTTATCTACAAAACAGAAACAGACTCACAAACTTAGAGAATGAACTTGTGGTTCCTACGGAGAAGGATGGGAAGAAGGGTTACTAGAGTTTTGGATCAGCATGAAACGATGCTGTATTTTAAACAAATAACCAATAAGGATCATCTGTATAGCATATATTTTAATAAATATGCTATATTTTAAATAAATAACCAACAAGGACTTTCTGTATAGTGTAGGGAACCCTGCTTAATGTTATGTGGCAGCCCAGATGGGAGGGAAATTTAGGGGAGAATGGCACATGTATATGTAAGGCTATGTCCCTTTGCTGTCCACCTGAAACTATCACGACATTGTTAATTAGCTATACTCTAAGCTCAACATTCGGAGAAGGCAATGGCACCCCACTCCAGTACTCTTGCCTGGAAAATCCCATGGATGCAGGAGCCTGGTGGGCCGCAGTCCATGGGGTTGCTAAGAGTTGGACACAACTGAGCGACTTCACTTTCTTTCACTTTCATGCATTGGAGAAGGAAATGGCAACCCACTCCAGTGTTCTTGCCTGGAGAATCCCAGGGACGGCAGAGCCTGGTGGGCTGCCGTCTATAGGGGTCGCACAGAGTTGGACACGAGTGAAGCGACTTAGCAGCAGCAGCAGCAGCAGCAAGCTCAACATTCAGAAAACTAAGATCATGGCATCTGGTCCCATCACTTCATGGCAAATAGATGGGGAAACAGTGGAAACAGTGTCAGACTTTATTTTTGGCGGCTCCAAAATCACTGCAGATGGTAATTGCAGCCATGAAATTAAAAGACACTTACTCCTTGGAAGGCAAGTTATGACCAACCTAGATAGTATGTTAAAAAGGAGAGATAGTACTTTGCCAACAAAGGTCCATCTAGTCAAGGCTATGGTCACGTATGGATGTGAGAATTGGACTGTGAAGAAAGCTGAGCACAGAAGAATTGATGCTTTTGAACTGTGGTGTTGGAGAAGACTCTTGAGAGTCCCTTGGACTGCAAGGAGATCCAACCAGTCCATCCTAAAGGAGATGAGTCCTGGGTGTTCATTGGAAGGACTGATGCTGAAGCTGAAACTCTAATACTTTGGCCACCTCATGTGAAGAGTTGACTCATTGGAAAAAACCCTGATGCTGGGAGGGATTGGGGGCAGGAGGAGAAGGGGACGACAGAGGATGAGATGGCTAGATGGCATCACCGACTCGATGGACATGAGTTTGAGTGAACTCTGAGAGTTGGTGATGGACAGGGAGGCCTGGTGTGCTGCGATTCATGGGGTCGCAAAGAGTCAGACACGACTGAGCGACTGAACTGAACTGAATACAAAATAAAAAGTTGAAAAAAAAACAAAAGTGATCTCTAAAATGCACACTTCCTGCTATTCTCCCAAAGTTTTCCCCGAATTTCTAACTTCAGAAAGAATAAGAAAAACTTTTACCTCTATGTCTGAGTTTTCTTAGTTTTAACCCTCAAATTCAAAGCTTAAAAATGTTCATGTCTGGTAAAGCAAATTTCCTCCTTTTACTTCATGTAACTCTTCCCATTACTAAACTCCTCAAAACTTTGTTATCTAATCTACTTATAAAGTGAACCATTTTATACCTAGCCTAAAACATTAGAATCATTTAGAATAACTTATTCTATAGTCCACTAGAGCAACAGTCAGTTTTAATTTTACTCATTAGTTATGAGAAAGAGAAGAGTCACTTCCTCAAGGTCACTCTGAGCCAGAAATAGAATTTTGGTTTAAGGTCTGGTCACTAAATCATGCTTCCTCTGCAACAGTGAGCCACTATTGGTAAACTTGTCACCAAGTGACAGAAAATAAGAAAAACTACGGGATACTTAAAATACTTTTTCTGTTGATACTTATTTCCCCTACCTGTCCACTCCTTCTATTTTGGCCATTGCCAATATATTCTACATTGTAGTATGAAAAGAAACCACAATTGCCTCGGCAGATAAAGAAAAAAAATCTATTCCTATTTCAAACATGAAGCAAATGTTTCATTTCCTTTTCTTATTAAAATACAGGATATAACCTCAAAAATTATGATAGCTTTTAGAAGTGTCATATTAAATCTACTTTTTTCTATTTAAATTTTACTGGTACATAGTATTATCTTTTGACTTATAAACTTAAGATAGTTCACTAAGAAATGTGTAAATGTTCACATGTATGGCAACAGGCATCAATGTTTTGTCTAAAGCAGTGGTACCAACTGAACTTTCTGTTATTGATGGAAATGTTCTATATTTGTGCTATAGTATAAAGTAGCTATATGAGCATTTGAAACATGACTTGTATGATCAAGCAATGTGTGATCAAGGAACTAAAATCTTATTTTAGTTAATTTTAGTTGTAAGAGCAACCTGTGGCTAGTGGACACAGCTCTAAAGCCTAGGTGTATGTGTGTGTATTTTTTTTAATAAAATATATAAAGTTAATAACTTTTATTTTGAAGTAATTATTGACTCACAGGAAGTTACAAAAATAGTACAGAGAGGCCTAATTTCCCTTAAGAAAGAAAGATAGCACTAAGTCGTGTCCGACTCTTGCGATCCCATGAACTGTAGCCTGCCAGGCTCCTCTGTCCATAGGATTCTCCAGGCAAGAATACTGGAGTGGGTTGCCATTTTCTTCTCCAGGGCAACTTCCTGACCCAGAAATTGAACCCAGGTCTCCCACACTGCAGGCAGATTCTTTACCAACTGAGCTATGCGGGAAGCCCCAGTTTCCCCTAATCATTATGTCATATTATTTAACTATAGTACAATATCAAAACCAGGAAACTGACATTTGTACAATGTGTTTGTTTAGTTCTATGCCATTTTATCACTTGCATAGACTTGTGTAACCTCTTACCACAATGAAGATACTGAACAATTTCCATCATCATGAAGAGCTCCCTCATGCCACCCCTTTATAGGGTGAACATAAGGAGAACACCCTTCTCCCCACCTTCTCTAACCCCTGGTAGCCACTAATCTATTCTATATAACATGCTGTCATTTACAGAATGCACTGTTAAGTGGAATCACACAGTATGTGACTTTTTGAGACTGCCGTTTTTTCACTTAGCATAATACCCTTGAGCTCCATTCAACTTCTTGTATGCATCAAGAGAGTGTTCTTTTTTACTTCTTTGTTGAATTCCATACTGTGGATATTCCATAGTTAACTTAGCCATTCATGTTAATGAACATGAGGATGTTCACAGTCTGGACTATTACAACAAATAAAACTATGAACATTTTGCACAGGTTTTAGTGTAGATCTAAGTTCTCATTTCTCTGCAACAAATGTTCCAAAGTGCAGATGCTAGATTATATGATGAGTGTCCACATGTGCTTATTTTCACTTGTCATCTGTGGATTTTTTTTCATGTTGTTTCCCCATTTGCTAATTAGATTGTTTGGGTTGTTTTACTGTTAAGTTTTGAGAGTTCTTTACATATTTTAGAGAGGATCCTTTGTCAAATATAGAGCTTCAAAATATTTTTCCAGTCTATAGCTTCTCTTATCACCCTTTTAACAGACAAAATTTTAAATTTTGATGAAATTTTATCAATCTTTTACTATTCATGCTTCTGGTCACATGACTAATAACTTTTATAAAATTATTTATTGACGTACAGTTGATTTATAATGTGTTAGTTTCAGGTGTACAGCAAAGTAATCAGATATATATATATTATGTCTCCACCCTTTTCTAGACTGTTTTCCCATACAGGGCATTACAGAGTATTGAGTAGAGTTCCCTGTGCTATACAATAGGTTCTTACAAATTATCAATCTTATACACAGTAGTGTATATATGTCAATACCAATCTCCCAATTTATCCCTCCCCGCCCATCCTTTGATAACTGTAAGCTTGTTTTCTACATCTGGGACTCTAATTCTGTTTTGTAAATAAGCTCATTTATACCTTTTTTAAGATTCCACATATAAGCAAGATCATATATATTTGTCTTTCTGTGTCTTACTTCACTCAGTATGACAATCTCTAGTACCATTCACGTTGCTGCAAATGGCATTATCTTGTTTTGTTATGGCTGTGTAACATTCCATTGCATATATGTACCAAATCTTCTTTATACATTTCTTTGTTGATGAACATTTAGGCTGTGTCCATGTCCGGGCTATTGTAAACAGTGCTGCAATAAACATTGGGGTGCATTTATCTTTTTGAATTACGGTTTTCTCTGGGTATATATTGCTAATAACTTTTTACCAACCCCAGATCCTGAAGATTTCCTTCTATGTTATCTTTTTAAATGTTTACAGTTTTTTATGTTTTACATTGAAATTGATAATCTATTTTGAATTAATTTATAGTCATATTGTAAGGTTTAGTTTTTTTTGTTTGTTTTTGTCTATACCTATCCAACTGCTCAAGCATCATTTGCTGAAAAGACAAACTGTATTACTTTTGAACCTTTGTCAAAAATCAGCTGGCTGTACCTGTATGGGGCTATTTCTAAGTTCTCTATTCTGTTGCATTAATCTATTTGTCCCTCTGGCAACCACAGAGTTGATTACTATAGCCACATAATGTTTTAAAACTAGATCAAGTAATTTTCTCAACTTTACTCTTCTTTATCTAAATTGTTTTGGGTATTCTAGTCACTTTGTCTTCCCATATAAATTTCAGAATAACCTTATTCATACCTACACAAATTTTCGGAGAATCTTGGGAAGAATTGTTAAACCTGTATATTAATTTGGGAGATCATCATCTTTATGATACTGAGAGTCTTTCAGACCATGAACATAGTATATGTCTCTCCATTTATATAGACCTTTGATTTCATCATCAGCAATTTATAGATTTCCTGGGTATATCTTTTAAAAGCAAGTCAAATGATGAACTAGAAACAGCTTGTAAATGCTACCAAAATAAAAAGTGGTAGTCCAAATAGTTTTAGGAGTCAAAACAATCTTGGCTAACAGAGTTAAAAACCAATATCACAAACACAACAAATATATCCACTGGGGAATAAGTATATTTGGCTGAAAGACTGGCTTTATATAATTTACAAAGAAATGAAAGGGCACAACATGGTATTTTGCAATTAAAACAATAAACAGGGTAGACTGGAGGTATAAAACAGATATAAAATATCCTCCAATTACATGTAGCACTGTATTCCCTTTTTTGGATTATTATATTTATTCTATGAATCATCATACGTGTGTATTATGTATGCAACAACTGTATAAAATCAAGGCTCTAAATTATATAATTCCAAAAGTCTCTTCCAAGTCCTACATTAAATTATTTTATTTTTTGAAGAGTCCGTGGTTGAAAAGGCTTTATGAATTTTGCTACATAGGTATCTTTGGTGGGCAGGTCAAGTGGAAAAAATAATTCTATTGAATATAACTATATGTAACCATTTGGAAAATTTACTAAAGCTATGGGGGAAAGAGATACAAGAAATCTGAAGGCTATTAAAATTATCTAGCCCAGAAATGAGTATTCTGTGAAAATACCTGGAAGGTAATCAGGAACTTATGTACCTATCCAAAGGAAATAAAGAACAATTTTTAAATACATACAAAAATACATTCTTAACAAATGAGTTAAAAAATAGTGACTACCATAGGTGCAATTCATGGGGTCGCAAAGAGTCGGACACGACTGAGCGACTGAACTGAACTGAAGTGAACTGAACCATAGGTGTATAAACCCTGAAATAAATAAGGTCTTATTTAATGATGAATAAAGTGTAGTTGTGAAGGTGGAAGAGTACCAGAATAATACAGCGACCTCCCGACCTACCTCCCATCAACATTCTTCAAGTGTCTAATCCAAGCCTTCGGAAATCCATATCCAGCTTTCAAAGCTGACTGAGAAGGAAGAATTTGAAGACTTGAAACTAAGGAGCAAATGACCATGAGCACTTCCTATTCACCTATATGTCCCCTAGAATGTTTTATTGGTTCACACACACACTAACTGCTTGGTGGATTGATAAGTACCTAGGATACCACAAAACAAATGTAAAGTTAATTTGTAGAGAAACAGAAGATGATATACTTCCTAAAATCGAAGAGCGTAGGCGTCGTTTTTTGAACTGTTGGTAATGATATCATCCCAAAGAAGTTTGACACTGCATGAAGAGTATCAAGAAGAAGCTAGAAGGATTCTTTATAAAGCATCATAAATACATGTATAATAATCATCTCATCCACAATACACATTCACTCCTGAATATGTCATTCTACCAGACTTTGTAGGGTATGAGGAGACTAAAGAAGAAAAATATCAATAGATGAACCAAGGAGAGAGAGAAAAAAAGGAAGCAAATTGCTAGTCACACTTGATAACTACTGGGGAAGAGTAAAACTAAAAGCAAGTTAGGGAAACCAGTGCTGCCTCAAACATTTTTATGTACAATTAAAGAAAACATGCTCAAATGATTTCAATATTTAAAAACTTCTCAGTGTTATTAAGATAACATATAACCAAACTCAAAAGTATGAAATCAAAGCTAAGAATAGGAATTAAAGCTCAAAGATTTAATTTACCAGTTGGAGTCTGTGAGGGAAAAAGCTGGCTTAAAACTCAACATTCAGAAAACTAAGATCATTGCATCCAGTCCCATCATTTCATGGCAAATAGATGAGGAAACAATGAAGACAGTGACAGACTTTATTTTCTTGGGCTCCAAAATCACTGCAGATGGTGACTGCAGCCATGAAATTAAAAGACACTTGCTCCTTGGAAGAAAAGGTATGACCAACCTAGATAGCATATTAAAAAAGAGAAACATTACTTTGCCTACCAAGATCCATCTAGTCAAAGCTATACATATCCACTAGTCATGTATGCATGTGAGAGATGGACCATAAAGAAGGCTGAGCGCCGAAGAATTGATGCTTTTGAACTGTGGTGTTGGAGAAGACTCTTGAGAGTCCTTTGGACTGCAAGGAGATCAAACCAGTTAATACTAAAGGAAATCAGTCTGAATATTCATTGGAAGGACTGATGCTGAAGCTGAAGCTCCAATACTTCAGTCACCTGATGTGAAGAACTGACTCACTGGAAAAGACCCTGATGAGGGGAAAGATTGAGGGCAGGAGAAGGGGGCAACAGAGTATGAGATGGTTGGATGGTATTATCGACATGTATTTGAGCAAACTCCAGGAGATAATGAAGGACAGGGAAGCCTGGCATGCTTCAGTCCACGGGGCTACAAAGGTCGAAAACAACTGAGCAACTGAACAACAACGAGAGTGTATGAATTTTAAAGCTATAAGATATAATCAAATTTTTTTAAATCACTATTATAATAGAACATTAATTTAAAATTTTTTTAGAGCCCAAAATTGGATTGTATGCATGTGCTCAGTCACTCAGTTATGTCTGACTCTTTGTGACCCCATGTACTGTACCCTGCCAGGCTCCTCTGTCCATGGAATTTTCCAGGCAAGAATACTGGAGTGGGTTGCCATTTCCTATTCCAGGGTTGCCATTTCCTACTCTTTCTGACCTAAGGAGTGAACCTGCATCTCTTGCATCTCCTGTATTGGCAAGCAGATTCTTTACCACTGTGCCACCTACGGGAAAATTTACTAATGTAAGTCTTTAACAAATTCAGTAAGTGATTTTACTAGTCTGTATAAGCTAACCTAAAGGATGATTTGGGTGAATAAACAAAAGCTAAGGCAGCTTCTGCTACCATCATCTGTTTTGTCTTCTCTCGCCAATATGGAAAGAGCTGCACACAAAAGTTCCAAACCAAAGAACCTTGGGATCCTTTCATTCCATGATTTACCCTCTACTTTACCACAATCTAACAAAGCATCCAGAGCCCACCTTTCATTGTACACAATCTTAAACAGCACCTACTCCCTATTTTAAGAAGAGGAATCTTTAGAATGAGACTATTTCTCTCCATCTGGTAACATACAGGGCAACTTTTACTAAAAATAAACAGATCAGTGTTAAAACCAAATAAGATACATAAGTGCATTCAGACATCCTTGTCACATACAAATCTGCATACCAGAAGTGCTTGAGAATATTATTCTGTTGATGAGAAATTTAAAAATTAATTTTACCCCCAAGATGACTTCTGTCCACCAAATTGTAACATTTAAAATTGACAGATATTGAAATGCTTTTTATATATACAAGTTTTCTTTTAACCTTCTTCCAGAGCTTACAATCTTACTTCAAACAATAAACAATTACTTTTTACCATCTCATAACCTGAGCTAAGAGTACCTTTTCATTACTATCAAAACAAAACAAAACAAAAAAAACCCTAACAGTAGAGTCATGATAGCCAAAATTCTGTCACTACTGCCACCAACACCCCACCAATAGGTGGGGTCTATTTTGCCACCTCCTTGCTTCTGGGTTGAGCCTATGACTGTCCAAAGGAAAAAGGCAGAAATGACATTGTAGTAATTCTGGGCTAAATCTTTGAGAGGCCTGGAAACTTCTCCTCCCTTACTTTTAGAGTCCAGCTGCCATGCTATAAGCAGGTCCAAACAGCAACAGGAATGAGAAAGGCCCACACAGAGAAGAAGACAGGCCCAGATAACAGGACCTACTTGCCACTCATGAAAGTGAGCTATCCTGAAAGTAACTCCTAAAAGCTCTAATCAAGCTGCCTCCGCTGACAGCATACGACCTTGAGATAAGGTAAGCTGTCCTTATAAAACCCTGCCAAATCCCAAACATGTGCGTAGAAAAGCCATTATTGTCTTTGCTATTGCTATTGCTAAGTCACTTCAGTCGTGTCCGACTCTGTGTGACCCCATAGATGGCAGCCCACCAGGCTCCCCCGTACCTGGGACTCTCTAGGCAAGAACACTGGAGTGGGTTGCCATTTCCTTCTCCAATGCATGAAAGTGAAAAGTGAAAGCTCAGTCATGTCTGACCCTCAGTGACCCCATGGATTGCAGCCTTCCAGGCTCCTCTGTCCATGGGATTTTCCAGGCAAGAGTACCGGAGTGGGGTGCCATTGCCTTCTCCATTATTGTCTTAAGCCACTAAATTTGGAGGTTGATCTGTTACATAACAATAGATAGATAACTGAAAGAAAATTTGGTACCAGAAGTGGGGTTATACTGCAACAAAAACCTAAAATGTGTACCAGCTTTGGATCCAGGTGATGGGCAGAAGCTGGAAGAGTTTTGAGGAGACTGCTAATAAAGATTTGAGAAAGTGAAGAAATGTTACCGGTACCTAAAGAAAAGGGACCCAAGTTATGTACTGTGAAGACAATCAGCAAATCAATGCAAGCAGTGATGTGGAAGGTGGAAATGGTACCTAAGGAGCTCATGATCTGACTAAGTAAAATTCAAGGAAGAATGCTGAAAGTATCAACTGGCTCATTTTAACTGCTTCTGTAGTGAGAAGAACTAAAAAAAGGAACTGACTGGTTCCTTTTCAAACAGAATTTAGAGGAAATGTAAAGGTGTCACATTTGGCGGGTTCAAAAACAAAACCATTGCTCATTTCAGCATCTTAGCAAAAAGTAAGCTCAAAGTAAGAAATGGTTCAGGGCAAAGATCAAATCCTGCACTGCCAGTACAATGTGGCCTTGAGGATGTGGCTGTATGATCTTTGTTGACCCCTCAAAAAGATTTTCGTTTCCTCATAGACTTTTTCCTTTAAACCAGTGATTCTAATATTCCATGTACACACTTCTAGGTACTCATGTCCTTGTAGAGACTCTCCCCACATTGACTCTGGACTGAGCTTATTACTGCTTTAGACCACTAGAATAGGGCAGAAATCATTCAGTGCCAACTGTAGGCCCAGATCTTATTTGGTTGGGCAACATCTACTTCTTCCATTTTGGAACCCAGACACCACGGGTGACCTAAGCAGCCATGGGTCCCAGCTGAGCGCCTACCCAAACCTCAGAGGACCTTAGCCATTCCAGCATCCAGCTGACAGGACATGAAAACAAAATTGCCTGGTCAACCCACTGAATCACAAGGTAACAAACTGCGGCTTTAAGCTACTGAGTTTTGGAGTGGTTTATTACACTTCAATAATAACCAAAACACGGATGCCTTTCAGTGGTATATTAAATGTCACTTCTCTCTAATCATAAAAGGCTAGATAATTATGAAGAAATGCAATGAAAACTTTTTGTTCTAAAAATTTAATGTGCAACATGGACAGACATAGAGGTCATCATACTAAGTGAAACGAGCCAGACAGACAAAGACAAATATCATATGATATCTCATATGTAGAATCTAACAAAAACAACAACAAAAAGATACAAATGAACTTATATACAAAACAGAAACAGACGCACAGACATGGAAAACAAACTTATGGTTACCAAAGGGGAAAGATGGGGAGGATAAATTAGGAACTTGGGATTAACATATACCACTACTATATATAAAATAGATAACCAACAAGGACCTACCATATAGCACAGGAAACTATACTCAATATTTTGCAATAACCTATGAGGGAAACAAATCTGAAAAAGAATATTATTGTGTTGGCCAAAAAGTTCATTTGGGTTTTTCCAATAAGATGTTACAAAAACCCTCAAAGAACTTCTGGCCAACCCAATATACATATAATGTGTAACACAACATTTTAAATAAACTATAATTCAATAAAAAAAATGTATATATTATACCTAGGATCAATTTAACAGTTATTTAAACAAATAAAACATACCTTCTAAGTCTATGGAATATTTTTTTTTGAGAGTCTATCTTACAGACAGATCTTAGAGTCTGTCGCTAATAAGGACAAAAACCTTAGAGTTTCCATTTTCAGTAGAAAACAGTAAGCACCTATACATTAGGGAGGACTAGACAGGGAAGGAGATCTTAGCAAGGCATACCAGGGGTACAGACAGAACTGAGGAAAGGCCCTGCTTATCAGGTAAATTCCAATAGGAATTCAGAAATCAGCAGAGGAAAATACACAGACACCAATCTGTGCTAATAGCCAAGGAATTCTCAAGGCACAGTCGCAAGAGTGAAGATGGCAGGTCTTCCAAAGCCTATTGTAATAGCAAACAGCAAGATTTTTACCATCAGTATCTCCAAAGAGAAACTATAAGCTCTGCCTTCTCCTGTGCTGATGCCACTGCTGCCCTCTGCTTAGCTATTTTGGATTTAAAGGGCCCTCAAACATCTGAGCCATCACCCTGATTTCAGTCCATCCTGTGGATGACTATCATGGCATACAGGGAGGCTGGAGACTTTCTGCATCTTGAGAATAGAAACAATAAAGGTAAATTCTTCAAAAGATGGTAGTAGTATTATTTTAAATTTCATAGAACAGGGCTTAGAAGAGTTCTAATCACATAGTAAACTCTCAACATCCAACACTGTCAACAAATTACATTTGGTAAATTTGTTCAATTACAAGTGCATCTGCCCTAAAAACAATAACTTTCAAGGAAAAAAAATTTTTTTAAATATCAACTCAGAAGCCTATTAATAGGGAACTGGTTTAAACAAACTAGTACAGCTATAAAGCTATAAATACTATGCTGCCTTAAATGAGATGATAAAAAATGAAGAGGATTTTAAAAGATTTGATGTGGAAAATTTCTAATATAAGTGAAAAACCAAATTGAAAAACACATATAATTCCATTTAAAAATAAGTATATATTGTTATTATATATGCATAGAAAAGAATTTCTTAGAGCCACCAGACTAAACAGCACAATCTGGGTAGGGATTTCACTTTCTACTTAACACACTGCTATAACATCTGGGGTATTTTAAATTTATTTTAACAGCAAGCACAAATGACTCTTACAATCAGAAAAACATTAAAATAAAGACACACAGATTCTTCTTAAAACAAAGCATGTTTTTACCTGAATTAGTTCACGAGTTTTCAGTGCTTATTTTTCTTTGCACACAAGCAGCTCAGATCTGTTTTTAGAACAGTGTCAGGAGCTGCTTGCTATATGAGCTGTTTCCTGTATCGGGCAGCTATTTTTAATTAATGAATATTTTGTTGTAAAAGTTCATGGGAAGATAAAAACACTATCATTGCTGCAAGTGAAACTAAAGAAAAGCTTATTCTGCAAACTAAAATGAAATATTTAAGTCATAAAAAAGTACTCCATGTTAAAAAGTATTAAGGTACATAGCATTTAATGTTAAGCACTTTATTTCCACTGTGATATTGAGATAAATTGGATCATTTAAAAATTCCTGAAGGAGTAGACAGCATATTAAAAAGCAGAAACATTACTTTGCCAACAAAGGTCCATCTAGTCAAAGCTATGGTTTTTCCAGTAGTCATGTACAGATGTGAGAGTTGGACCATAAAGAGAGCTAAGCGCCGAAGAACTGATGCTTCGGAACCGTGGTATTGGAGAAGACTCTTGAGAGTCCCTTGGAATGCAAGGTTTTTATTTTCTTCCAAGGTTTATGAGATAAAATGGCTCAAAAGATAGCTGCTATGTAAAGAAATTATATTTTTAATCTATCCAATCCCATACTCGAACAGCATCACAAGGAGTCCTCTGGAGGGTCAGTAGCAGTTGAGAGTAGGTTGGAATGCAATGGCTAGTTAACAGAGCCAGAATTCCCAGGTCCCACCCAAGACACTTTCCCACAGAATGAAGATGGGATTTTCCTGTAGACCTAAGAGAAGGTTCTAAGAAGGCCTCACTGCACTGGGGATGATTATGCGCAGTCCAATCACAAAAACAAAGGTTTACTGTTCTCTTGCCAACCTATAACCCTCACAACAGGTGGCAATCCACCCAATTATGCTAAACTCTACCCACACACTCTTCACTCACCACTTCCCTAGATTCCTTACATTTGTAAACTGCTTCACAATTTTTAAGTGCTCTCTTATCCATTAATTTGATTCAAACAGGTTATAAGATATCTACCCAATGTGTTTAGTTACAACTGAATTTGAAAGGAGTTCTAAGGATGGAACAGGGCTCCCAATATCCTCTAAGGAGGCCTTGCTTTTAGCACATCCCATGGCAGGGGTGAGGGAGTTAATTATATGCATCAACATGGAGGGTGTTTGGGAAAAGATAAACATTTTAATCAGTGAACTCCATGTAAGCAGACTGCCTTCCGTAATGTGGGTGGGCCTCATCCAATCAGTTGACAGACTGCATAGAGTGAAAAGACTGGCCTCCCTGAGCAAAAAAGAATTCTTCAGCAGCCTGTCTAGATTTCACCTGAACCACTGGCTTGCCTGGGTCTCTGCCTGCTGGCCTTTGGACTGGAGCTGCACCACCAGCTCTTCTGGGTCTCAAGTCTGCCAACCCATACTGTGGACTTGGACTTGCCAGCTTCCATAAATACGTGAGCCAATTCCTTATAACATATATGTGTACACATGCAATCTATTGGTTCTGTTTCTCTGGAGATGCCTAACTAATACAGGAGGTCCCACAGTTTAATAACTACACTGGAAGAATCACTCAGTGAGGGACAAGTGGCTTCTCCTAACTAGGGGATGCCTGACCTTTCTCCCTCCCATGGTGCTCTCCAGCAAACAGTACTGTTTGAGGATGCATGAATACGCCTGGAATAGATACACACCTTATTATTTCTTACTTTTTAGATACCTAGGAAGAGAAATGAGTCCCGAAAATGGTTCACACTCTGCTCAAAGTTTAAAATCACAAATATAATATAAAAATCACAAAATTAGCTAGGTAAGTCTCAGCAATGCCTGCTGAGGTGACTGTGGAAAGGAGAGTAAAAGAGAAAAAGTAAAGGTGACAGTATCGGAAGCACAATGACCTTTGACTCAGGGCATCACACACATTATTCTCTATTATAGATAACTGAATTATTCATGTCTGCCTCATAATATCTCAAATACTTCTCTAGTTACGGAAATTCTCTACCCAGTTCTTTTAAAATCTTCATCAACATTTAGCGTGGGTCATCTGCTTAACTAGACAAATGCACCACCTTGTGGTTATGCTTCATCCTAAACTCCCCATCCTCCAGAGGCTGCCTAGTCTGGACATCCCCCCCACCTCGCATGCAGCAGCACCACAGAGGAGCCCTTTACCTCAATCCTCTCATCTATGACAGAGCTACTTGTACTTCTTGAGCAACACTCTGGCCCCTCCCTCACCTTCCCATGAAGGTAGTGCCTACAGCCTACACTGACAATTTTAATATTTGTACTCACTTTTCCTTCAAACCAATGGTTTGAAATATTTTTGCATATAAACTTTTACAAAATATACTCTCTCCCACTTTTTATTGTCTTTACCCCCTTGTCTTTGCCTCCGCTATACAATGTATCCTTCACCATGGCCAATACATCTCTCCAGCTTTAATTGCGTACACAAAATAGAGTTGTAGATAGAATAGATATTATCACACAATTTAGAGATGAGGAAAGGGGCAAAAAGAGATGAAATAACTTGTGCAAGTTTAAATTCTAAATTAATGGTAATCAGGGCCCATTTTCTATGACCTGTTACTTGAATGTCTATTAAATAGAATGGCAATATAACAGTTATCATATAGCTCCTAAGATGGTAGAGAAGGACATGCGCTCATCTTCTCTTGCAAGAACACCAAAATTCCAACTAGCCGCTGATTAACTATCAACAGGTAAACAGTGGATCCCACCGAAAAAAGATACCCCACGTCCAACAGCAAAAGAGAAGCCCCAACAAGATGGTAGGAGAGGAAAATCGAATTTAGAATCAAACCTCATATTCACTAGAGATGTGCAAATGAAACTTTCTGCACAACAGGTCCTACAAAAAGGAGCACTGAGCCCCACAAGACACTGAGCCAAACCTGCCTTTGAGTATTTGAGTATCTTCTGCGGAAGCACGGGTCAGCAATGGCCTACTATGGGGCAAGGGGCACTGAAGACAACAGTCCCGGGATGCACGCATACTACCATAAGTCCTTTTGAAGGATGTCACCATTACCACCATTACTGAGGCCAAACTACAGGGAGGGCATACATATCCAACCATCAGCAGAAAATCAGATTAAGAATTTACTGAGCTTGGTATTTTCCAGGCCCTCTACACTATTATATAGCAACAGTCCCAATATTATGTCATATCTATATTCATTAGATAAATCATCACCTCCTGGAAGTCAAGAGATATCTGGACTAACAGGCAAATTTGGCCTTGAAGTACAAAATGAAGCAGGGCACAGGCTAACAGAGGTTTGCCAAGAGAATGCCCTGGTCATAGCACACACCCTCTTCCAACAACACAAGAGACGACTTTACACATGGACATTATCAGATGGTCAATACCTAAATCAGACTGATTATATTCTTTGTAGTCAGAGATGGAAAGAAGTTCTCGGTCCAGTTCAGTTCAGTCACTCATCATTGTCCAATTCTTTGTGACCCCATGAACATCAGTACACACCAGGATTCCCTGGCCATCACCAACTGCTGAAGCTTACTCAAACTCATATCCATAGAATCAGTGATGCCATCCAACCATCTGATCCTCTATCACACCCTTCTCCTCCTGACTTCAATCTTTCCCAGTATCAGGGTCTTTTCCAATGAGTCAGTTCTTCCCATCAGGTGGCCACAGTATTGGAGTTTCAGGTTCAGCATCAGTCCTTCCAATGAATAATTAGGACTGATTTCCTTAGGAATGATTGGTTGGATCTCCCTCTTATCCAAGGTCTCTCAAGAGAATTCTCCAACACCACTATTCAAAACCATCAATTCTTTGGTGCTCAGCTTTCTTTATAGTCCAACTCTCACATCCATACATGACTACTGGAAAAATTGTAGCTTTCACTAAATGGTCCTTTGTCAGCAAAGCAATCTCTATGCTTTTTAATATGCTGTCTAGGTGGCCATGGCTTTTCTTCAAAGGCTTGGAGAATTTTGAGCATTACTTGGCTAGCGTGTGAGATCAGTGCAATTGTGTGGTAGTTTGATCATTCTTTGGCATTGCCTTTCTTTGGAATTGGAATGAAAACTGACCTTTTCCAGCCCTGTGGCCACTGCTGAATCTTCCAAATTTGCTGGCATATTGAGTGCAGTACTTTAACAGCATCATATTTTAGATCTGAAATAGCTCAACTGGAATTCCATCACCTCCACTTGCTTTGTTCCCAGTGGTCCCTAAGGCCCACTTGACTTTGTATTCCAGGATGTCTGGCTCTACATGAGTGATCACACCATTGTAGCTATCTGGGTCATGGAGATCTTTTTTGAATAGCTATTCTGTGTATTCTTGCCATGTCTTCTTAATATCTTCTGCTTCTGTTAGGTCCATACCTTTTCTGTCCTTCATTGAGCCCATCTTTGCATGAGATGTTCCTGTGGTATCTCTAATTCTCTTGAAGTGAACTCTAGTCTTTCACTTTCTAGTGTTTTCCTCTATTTCTTTGCACTGATCACGGAGGAAGGCTTTCTTATCTCTTCTTGTTATTCTTTGGAACTCTGCATTCAAATGGGTATATCTTTCCTTTTCTCCTTTACCTTTCATGTCTCTTCTTTTCTCAGCTACTTGTAAACCCTCCTCAGACAACCATTTTTCCTTTTTGCATTTCTTTTTCTTGGGGATGGTCTTGATCACCACCTCCTGTACAGTGTTACCAACCTACATCTTCAGGCACTCTCTCAGATCTAATCCCTTGAATCTATTTGTCACTTCTACTGTATAATCATAATGGATTTGATTAAGGTCATATGTGCATGGTCTAGTGGTTTTCCCTGCTTTCTTCAATTTAAGTCTGAATTTGGCAATAAGGAGTTCATGATCTGAGCCACAGTCAGCTCCCAGTCTTGTGTTTGCTGACTATATAGAGCTTCTCCATCTTTGGCTGCAAAGAATATAATCAATCTGATTTTGGTGTCGACCATCTGCTGATGTCCATGTGTCGAGTCTTCTCTTGTGTTGTTGAAGAGGGTGTTTGCTATGATTGGTGCATTCTCTTGGCAAAACTTTTAGCCTTTACTCTGCTTTGTTCCATATTCCAAGGCCAAATTTGCCTGTTATTCCAGTTATCTCTTGACTTCCTACTTTTGCATTCCAGTCCCCTATAATGAAAAGGACATCTTTTTTGGGTGTTAGTTCTAGAAGGTCTTGTAGGTCTTCATAGAACCATTCAACTTCAGCTTCTTCAGCATTACTGGTTGGGGCACAGACTTGGATTACTGTGATATTGAATGGTTTGCCTTGGAAATGAACAGAGATCATTCTGTCATTTTTGAGATTGCATCCAAGTACTGCATTTTGGACTCTTTTGTTGACTGTGATGACTACTCCATTTTCTAAGGGATTCTTGTCCACAGTAGTAGATATAATACTGAGGTAAATTCACCCATTCCAGTCCATACAAGTTCACTGATTCCTAAGATGTCAATGTTCACCCTTGCCATCTCGTTTGACCACTTCCAATCTGCCTTGATTCATGGAGCTAACATTCCAGGTTTCTATGCAATATTGCTCTTTATAGCATCAGACTTTATTTCCCTCACCAGTCACATTCTCAACTGGGTGTTGTTTTTGCTTTCAGTCCCTCTCTTCATTCTTTCTGGAGTTATTTCTTCACTGATCTCCAGTAGCATATTGGGCACCTATCAACTTGAGAAGTTCATCTTTCAGTGTTCTTGTTGTCTTTTCATACTATTCATGGGGTTCTCAGGGCAAGACTACTGAAGTGGTTTGCAATTCCCTTCTCCAGTGGACCCCATTTTGTTAGAACCGTCCACCTTGGGTGGCCCTACATGGCATGGCTCATAGTTTCATTGAGTTAGACAAGTCTGTGGTCAATAGAAAAGCTCTATACATCAGCATAAACAAGACCAGGAGCTGACTGTGGCTCAGATTATGAATTTTTTATGGCAAAATTCGACTTAAATTGAAGAAAGTAGGGAAAACCACTAGACCATGCAGGTATGACCTAAATCAAATCCCTTACGATTATACAGTGGAAGTGACAAATAGATTCAAGGGATTAGATCCGAGAGAGTGCCTGAAGATGTAGGTTGGTAACACTGTACAGGAGGTGGTGATCAAGACCATCCCCAAGAAAAAGAAATGCAAAAAGGCAAAATGATTGTCTGAGGAGGCCTTACGAGTAGCTGAGAAAAGAAGAGACGTGAAAGGTAAAGGAGAAAAGGAAAGATATACCCATTTGAAAGCAGAGTTCCAAAGAATAGCTAGGAGAGATAAGAAAGCCTTCCTCAGTGATCAGTGCAAAGAAATAGAGGAAAACACTAGAAAGTGAAAGACTAGAGATCACTTCAAGAAAATTAGAGATACCAAGGGAACATTTCATGCAATGATGGGCACAATCAAGGACAGAAAAGGTATGGATCTAACAGAAGCAGAAGATATTAAGAAGAGATGGCAAGAATACACAGAAGAACTACACACAAAAAAAGATCTTAATGACCCAGATAACCATGATGGTGTGATCATTCACCTAGAGTCAGATACCCTGGACTGTGAAGTCCATTCAGCCTTAGAAAGCATCACTACAAACACAGCTAGTGGAGGTGAGTGATGGAACTCTGACTTACCTATTTCAAATCCTAAAAGATGATGCTGTGAAAGCACTGCACTCAATATGCCAGTAAATTTGGAAAACTCAGCACTGGCCACAGGACTGGAAAAGGTCAATTTTCATTCCCATCCCAAAGAAGCCAATGCCAAAGAATGTTCAAACTACCGCACAATTGTACTCATTTAACACATTAGCAAGGTAATGCTCAAGATCTCCAAGCTAGGATTCAACAGTACATGAAGCAGAACTTCTAAATGTTTAAGCAGGATTTAGAAAAGGCAGAGGAACCACAGATCAAATTGCCAACATCTGTTCGATTACAGAAAAAGCAAGAGAATTCTAGAACATATACTTCTACTTCACTGACTATGCTAAAGCGTTTGACTGTGTGGATCACTACTACTGTGGAAATTTCTTAAAGAAATGGGAATACCAGACCACCTACCTGCCTCCTAGGAAATCTGTATGCAGATCAAGAAGCAACAGTTAGAACTGGACATGGAACAATGGGCTGGTTCAAAATTGGGAAAGGAGTACATCAAGTCTGTACACTGTCACCGTGCTTATTTAACTTTTATGCAGAATACATCATGCAAAATGCCAGGCTGGATGAAGCACAAGCTGGAATTAAGACTGCAGGGAGAAATATCAATAACCTCATATATGCAAATGACACCACCCTTATGGCAGAAAGCAAAGAGGAACTGAAAAGCCTCTTGATGAAGATGAAAAGAAGAGAGTGAAAAAGCTGGCTTAAAACTCTACATTCAAAAAATTACGATCAGGGCATCCTGCCCCATAACTTCATGGCAAATAGATGAGGAAACAATGAAAACAGTGACAGACTTTATTTTCTTGTGCTCCAATATCTCTGCAGATAGTGACTGCAGTCATGAAATTAAAAAAGACTTGCTCCTTGGAAGAAAAGTGATGACCAACCTAGATAGCATATTAAAAAGCAGAAATATTACTTTGCCTACAAAGGTCCATCTAGTCAAAGCTATGGTTTTTCCAGTAGTCATGTATGGATGTGAGGACTGGACCATAAAGAAGGCTGAGTGCTGAAGAATTGATGCTTTTGAACTGTGGTGCTGGAGAAGACTCTTGAGAGTCCCTTGGACTGCAAGTAGTTCCAACCAATCCATCCTAAAGGAAATCAGTCCTGAATATTCATTGGCAGGAATGATGCTGAAGCTGACACTCCAATACTTTGGCCACCTGCTTGAAAGAGCTGACTCATTAGAAAAGACCCTGATGCTGGAAAAGATTGAAAGCATCAGGAGAAGTTAGTACAGAGGATGAGATGATTGGATTGAATCACCAAGTCAATGGAGGTGAGTTTGAAGAAGCTCTGGGAGATGATGAAGAACTAGGAAGACTGACAAGCTACAGTCCTTTAGTGATGCAAAGAGTCGGACAGGACTAAGCAACTGAACAATAACAGTGAGAGTTATAAAAGGCACAGGCTCTTAAGTCAGATTATACTTGCTCTGTGTGCTGTGTGCTTAGTTGCTCAGTCGTGTCCAACACTTCGCAACCCCATGGATTGTAGCCCACCAGGCTCCTCTGTCCATCAGGATTCTGCAGGCAAGAATACTGGAGTGGGTTGCCATGTGCTCCTCCAGGAGATCTTCCCAACCAAGGGAATGAACCTAGGTCTCCTGCATTGCAGGCGGATTCTTTACCATCTCAGCCACCTGCTCAACCACTTACCAATCAATATTAAGCTAAACTATTAGTGGTTTGGTTTCTTTACGTATAAAATCTGAAACAATGGTATTACCTTCACATGGGTTTTAAAATTTCATGAGATAAAATGGTTAATGAAACACTTTGAACACTGTGTAGCACACTGGATACTCTCAATACACTTTATCCACCTTATTACTATTTATGAGCTTTCCAATGGATATAAAATATTAATGCCCTCCTCACCTTGTCCTTTTTTTCTGTAAGTTTTTATTATTATTATTATTTTTGAATTGAAGGATAATTGCTTTACAGAATTTTGTTGTTTTCTGTCAAACCTCAATATGAATCAGCCATAGGTATACATATATCCCCTCCCTGTTGAACCTCCTATCTCCCTCCCCATCACAGTGTCCTTTCTCTTTAATCTTTTGTAGAATCATGAATTTCAGCTGGATGAGACCAAACATATAAAAACCAAGGTTAATTCATTGTTTATTGACATATCATGTTTCACTCGGTCACATGCAAAATTTAAGTGCTCTAAAAGAAACTTGGGGCAGAAAAGAAAATCATATTAAAGAATACTTCTACCTGTCACTGGCTATGTGAAATAGCTGGTAAGTGCAGAACTTTACTTAACCTTTCCCTCCCTCATGGGATTACTCCGTTGCCTCACGTGATTATTCTGTTGAAAATGACAAAACAGTCTTGACAAGGCTACACTCTAAACCCAAGCAAAAAATACATTGTGAATTATGAGGTCTTCTTCCTCTACCATTTTTAACCTTGGGCCTTTACTCAAAACACACAATTACTCTGTCCAAATAGATTAATGCATCTGCAAAGAAGTCAGCCGGTGGTCAGAAGATCCAAGCTCTTATTTAAATTCTCACACAAGCTTTTCAAATTTTAGTGTTGCCAACAATATCACCACCACATGCCCCGCTACTTCAGAAGTTTTCAGAAATAAAACAGGGAAGATGACAAACCAAAAAACATAGGTATTTACCACAGGCTTCCATCTTTGTTCACAAAGAGGGAAAAAATTATATTTGTGGGGACTACATCAACATTCCTCAAAATTAAAGGCATCTTAAATATCTGAAGTACAAAGTTGAGAAGAATGGTTATTTACCTTTAAACAAGGATAACTGAATGATACTTTCTTATGCTTTATACTCTTTTTAAGACTCTCCTCCCCCCACCAACAAGGATCATTTTTTAAGTTTTCTTAGTATTTGTTACAATATTGCTTCTGCTTTATGTTTTGGTTTTGGGGCTGCAAGGCATGTAAGACCTTCTTGGCTCTCCAACCAAAGACTGAACCCACACCCACTGCATTGGATGTCAAGGTCTTAACCACTGGACCACCAAGGAAGCCCCTCTTGTGCTATATTCTTTGAAGTAACTTGTCTCCCAAAGATTTAGTATTTTAAGTAGTATTTAATCCATAAGAAAAGTACTCTTGGTATCAACATTTTAAATTATGAAGGTTTTGGGATCAAGATTTTTGGTAATAAGACAGACCTGGGTTATTACCTGAGAGTAGGAGAAGCTCTACTCTCTCCCATACCTATGTGATTTGAACAAGCTAGCTAAGCTCTTGAATCCTTCGATTTTATTTGTTTGCTTGTTTTTCAGTGGTGATGATGGTTTTGAATAAATACGATAATTTCATCTCTTGTCTCACAGGGTTAGGGGGAACAAATGAGATCACACACCACAAGTTATGAACAAAAAAACACCAGTCAACACTACTGGCCTATTCTATCAGCAGCTGAGGCAGCAATCTGTTTCATTCAACAATTCACACCTTATAGCATAATGAACTATGTTCAATATCCTGGGATAAACCATAATGGCAAAGAATATTTTAAAAATGTATAGATGTGTATAACTGGGTCACTTTGCTATACAGCAGAAATTAACACAAATTAACACACATAAGTCAACTATATTAAAAAAACAAAAAAAAAACAAAAAAACAGTTCACACCTGAATTTCCAAAGCTACCTCAAGTGGGTCTGTTAGATGATGTGGGTTAACATAAGCCCACTGATCCAAGAGCTGCAAGAAATGAGGTTAAAATTGACCCACAAAAGAAATATAGGGTGAGTAAAAGTTTTAGCAAAAACGTTAACTGTGTCTCACAGAACCTACACTGCATTTTCTTTCTGTTCTCACTGCCTTTAATCATAGGTAGGGCACAGTTAACTGTGAGGTGAGCTGATAGAAATGTCAGTACTCCTCAAGTACTACTGGAAGCACTTACATGTTCTAAGAGGTATAACCTTCTCATCTTATTTTGAATTTGACCCTGGATTTGCCAGGCTGGAAGGTCTTTAGTTAAGATGGAAGAAAAAAAAGAAGCCTAAAATTAATGTTTTCTTATCTTTCTTTACAGCATAAGATTTTTCAAACTGTGGTCACATCTTATTAGTGGATATGACAGAAAACAGTAGAGTATATAAACACACAGAAAGGATTAACTTTTATTTCAGACACAAACACAGATGTACAAGCACACACAAAGTACTAGGTTATGGTTAAAAAGTTTGAAAAATCAAAGTTCACTGCTGTGACAAAGAAAAGGAAGACAATTTCTTCTTGAGAAGAAAGTTTTCCTTCCCATTTCAGCATGTTGGTTCCAACTAATAATTAATATGCCCAGATAACTAACATATTTTAAAAACAAAGAAACAAATATGAGGGGCAGCTTCAGAGGGAAAAACATTTTATTAATTGCAGGTTATATGCCAGGCACACATATAGGCTTCCTTTTTTAATTTTCACAATTCTTTAAGTATCACAATGTGGTAACTGCTATGACTTTATAGCTCTGCATTTTAAGTGACCGTCTAATGAAGGTTGTTTCCTTACTGTCACAGGACTGGTAAGTTAGTCATTACCACCTGTTGACCAGACTGCTTTGGGCTGCAAAGGGGTCTATACTCAGGACTATGGAAAGCCAGAAAGCAGAATCCAAAACATCTTCTAGTCTCTATTTTTCCTCATAAATAGGCTTCACTTAAAATAATAACTTAATTGGTACAAAACTGTAATTCAAAGAGCAAGACCAACCAGTGACTTGCTGTGAAATCCTGGAAAAACCAACTTCTATGGACATCTATTTGCTATCTATAAAATAGTGATAACAATGCCTTACCAACTTGATGGTAGAGCTCTGCAAAGTTTCTAAAAGCTAAGATTTCATGGTTCATGCTTTTAAGACCATACATTCTAAATACCAACTTCTATCACCAGAAACTTTATTACCAGGGGCAGAATTAAAATCAGTAGTAGAGAAATACACTCCATGTCTCAAGTTCTTTCCAACTGTGGCACCCCAACCGACCACGCCATATCTCCCACCAGTGAAGTATGTCTGAGCAGGCTTCCTAACCTTACACATCTGCCTAGAATTTTTGCTTCTGTCTTGCCACCTAGTGGCAGCAGGATTCACATGACCATAGCAAATGCTGACTCCTGGTGTTCAAGAGAAAGAAACTGAAAGTTGATCAGTTGTGTCTGACTCTTTGCAATCCCGTGGACTATACAGCCCATGGAAATCTCCAGGCCAAAATACTGGAGTGGGTAGCCTTTCCCTTCTCCAGGGGAGCTTCCCAATCCAGGGATTGAACCCAGGTCTCTCCCACTGCAGGCAGATTCTTTCCCAGCTGAGCCACAAGGGAAGCCCAGAGAAAAACAGGTAAGGGCCATTTCCTGAGCCAACAAATTTTTTCCTCAGTCACCAGGCAGGAGACGCAAACCTGGGAGCTCTCTCTGCTCTCCTCACTGGAATCTGGCCTTCAGATGCCTCCATCTTCCAAAACTTGTCTTCATTAAGAGAAATTTCATGAGATGAAGTTTTATGAAGAAAAACTTCAACCTGAGAAACCATCGAGTATTTGCAAGCATTTTTTTTAATGGTAAAATATATAGATGGGATCCTAAAGAGACTAAAAGACCCATACAAATAGAAAATGAACTCTTAGAATTTATCCATCTATTACACTCAAGGCCACAGCTCTGGAGTGTGATGGGGCATTCACAACTTAGCATATAAGAATAGCACCCCAACAACTATTTACATAGGCTCACGGGCCCTGATGAGACTTGCTACTACTTAATAAATACATCTCTGCATTTACTGTGCAAAACTTGTCAGAACTTCCCCTTACTGATTTATTTGTATCCAGGGCCTCCTTGCCTTATTCAAAGCTAAGCTCTAGAAATGCTTACTTATTTAAAAAAGAGGAAAAAAAGTCTTCAAACTTTTAACAGAACCATTTGAATCAGCTCTAGCTTTCTACAGGTCTCAGTTGGCTCCCACTTACATTCAAAATAGAAAAGCTATCTGTGAGCAGTCCCCTCATGGTTAGCTTTTTCATGTAGGACATTTCATTTCCTCAAGTTGCTCCTTCTCCCAAAGAAAGGAAGCACAGCAACTATCCCCTTTGCCTCTTTTTAATTAATTGCTTCACTGATAGCTACAAAGGTTTAGAAAGAGAGAGAAGGGAATCTATTCTTATTAAGAATCTACTCAACTATATTTCAACTAAATAAGCCAACTACATTTAGAAAAGAAGAATTGAATATGTGACAAACACCAAGTTAAGACTATTTTATATATAGGTTATACTTTTCAAGAAAAAGCAGTGCAACAGTTCCAAAATCAGAGATCAATTCCCTGTGTCAGTTACTAGAGGTTTACGACCTTGAAATGCTTGTTATTTATATTCTCTGGAGCCTATTTCCACCAGTGTAAAATGGGGATTACTACATTCTATTTTTACTAAACATCAAAGCACTGTGCCAGTGAAGTGCTGACTGCATTCTCTCCCTTACTATTCCCTGCTTCTGCTTTCTTAAAGCAATGGGGAAGAGGGTGGGGTTGTACAGTCCCATGCATCTTAGCACTTATAAACTGCCTCCAGCCTTTTGTTTGTTTTTAGAAATATTTGGAATTAAGCTTCATTTAAGAGCGGCTTCCTCAAACATCAAAAAGAAGGCAAATTTTAGTGCATGGGAGGAGTTCAATAGTATTTCCCTGGGACTCAAATGGTAAAGAATTTGCCTGCCATACAGGAGACCTGGGTTCAATCCCTGGGTTGGAAAGATCCCCTGGAGAAGGAAATGGCAACCCACTCCAGTATTCTTGCCTGGAAAATTCCATGGACAGAGGAATCTGGCCGGCTACAGTCCATGAGACTGCAAAGAGTCAGACACGACTGAGCAACTAACTTCAACTTTTTTCAGAAGTTCAATGGCATTCATTTTAAAAAGTGAGAAAACCCTGGAGAGAATATATAAGCAAATAGTGAAAATTAATGACCTTAAATCAGGAGAAAACAATATAATAACAGCAATTAATTACTGAGTACTTAAAAGTTTTGCATGCACACTGTATTTGACACTCACCAGAAAAGGCCAACCAAGGACCAAAGTGTGAAGGCTTTTAAGGCTGCCACATTGGAAACAGAGAAACAAATTCTATACCAATTTTCCTATGACATATGTAGTGTTTATTTTTATTAACCACCTACCACTGATATAATGCAGAAACCAAGTCAAATCTATAACTAAAAAAGTCCAAAAATACCAAAGTCACAGCCCAAAGGGAAGGATAATAGTCACAGGGCAAAGGGCAAAAACCAGAAACAAAAGAAGCAGTTACTTCCATTTCAAAAAATACCCAACATTCCTGAAATTACCCTAGGAAGTTTTCTGTTCCCTTTAGAGCATCTTTCAGTGACCTGTGCAAATAGGTGGATTCAAATTCCACTCTGCTAGTTGTATAAATTTACAGCAGATAAATCACCTCACCAAAAAAAAAAAAAATTCGAAAGAGAACAAGATGGCAGAGGAGCAGATGGACAAGGAGTACATCTCTCTCCACAGATACATCAGGAACACACCTTCAGACACAGAAGGGCATGCAGAACATCAGTTGAGAGCAGCCAGGAGTACCTGACCAGAGGAAAAGAAGATATAGAACCACGGCAAAACTCGGTAGGACAAAGGAACTAGGGGGAAAAACAGGAGTGTTAGTAGGGCTGGCCCTGCCCTCAGCCAGTGGGGAAACTGAAGCAGGGTCTGATCCCCACAGTGGGGCAATTGTCCGTGTCAGAGGAGAAACATTTAAGGCGGAGAGTGAAACAGCTGATCTGTGACAGCCTAAATGGAATGATAATTAGACAGTCCTTGCTGCAGCCATACATACCCCAGACAGGGACGTAGGTTCCCTGGAAGGTGCAGTAGCTGGGAGCTGGAGTTTAGGGATTGTGGAGCAATCCCAGGGTGAGGGCTGCTATTGACTGCAGAGACAGATGGAGGGAATGTGAGGGAGGAGACTGTGGTGGAAAGTCCGGCAGCCTTGCATAGTGGGTGGAGCTATCACCATAGTCTCTCTCTCCCCACATGCCAGCATCAGCAGCTGAACAATAGAGAGGCTGGCCCATCAAACATCTGACGCACTGAACCAGAGTAGAACCCGGCCCAGGGTGCTCCTTTAAGTGACTGATGTGCCAAACTAAAGAGCAGGACCACACCCAGGGGAGCCCCTCTATGTGCCTGACACGTCAAACAACAGAGAAGGACCCCAGGCAAAGGAGCCCTCTAAGTGCCTGAAGGGCTGAACTACAGAGAAAGACTGGCCAAAGAGGCCTTCTGATCGCAAGCTACAAGAGGCTCAAAAAAAGACTCTGATAGGGCCATAACTCCTGCAGCAGAGACAGTCCATGTCCCTGCATACTTGGCACTGCCAGGGTCCCTGCAAGTCAAGCAGCTGTGCCACCTTCATGCTCAATTCTCACTGGGGCAGAGCTGCCACAGGCAAAGAAGTTTTACGTCTATGCGCATATCCGACTCTTTGCAACCCTGTAGACTGTGGCCTGCCAGGCTTCTCTGTCAGGGACGGGATTCTCCAGGCAAAAATACTGGAGCGTATTAGCCAATACAAGTTGCTATACCCTTCTAAAGCATTACAGTTCCTGCTGCCTTAGCTGCCAACTCCCCTGAGTACGTGGTATGAAGCTGCCAGAACCCCTGCAATCCAAGCACCTGCCCCACCTCCACACCTGGCCTTCACAGGGGCAAACCCAAGTCCTCCAAGGCAGCCTCAGGAGAAAAGCCCAGTGGACAACACACATGCAGAAGTGGAAATAAAACCACAATTGAAACCGAGGGGAAGTGTGGCTAAGGAAGAAGACCCAAAACTATCACACTAGCTGTACAAGCTGCAGATTAAATCCACACAATCAACTAGGCAGACTCTGTGTCTATGGAATATATAAAAGGTCATTGAGAGCTCCCACACACAAAAAACTGACTGTATAGAGCTTCTCCATCTTTGGCTGCAAAGAATACAATTAATCTGATTTCAGTGTCGACCATCTGGTGATATTCAAGTGTAGAGTCTTCTCTTGTGTTGTTGGAAGAGGGTGTTTGCTCTGATCAGTGTGTTCTCTTGGCAGAACTCTATTAGCCTTTGCCCTGCTTCATTCTGTACTCCAAGGCCAAATTTGCCTGTTACTCCAGGTGTTTCTTGACTTCCTATTTTTGCATTCCAGTCCCCTATAATGAAGAGGACATCTTTTTTGGGTGTTAGTTCTAGAAGGCCTTGTAGGTCTTCATAGAACTGTTCAACTTCAGCTGCTTCAGCGTTACTGGTCAGGACATAGACTTGGATTACGATGATACTGAATGGTTTGCCTTGCATCCAAGTACTGCATTTCGGACTCTTTTGTTGACTATGATGGCTACTCCATTTCTTCTAAGGGATTCCTGCCCACAGTAATAGATATAATGATCATCTGAGTTAAATTCACTCATGCCAGTCCATCTTAGTTCACTGATTCCTAGAATGTCGATGTTCACTCTTGTAATCTCCTGTTTGACCACTTCTCATTTGCCTTGATTCATGGACCTAACAATCCAGGTTCCTATGCAATACCGCTCTTTACAGCATCAGATCTTGCTTCTATCACCAGTCCCATCCACAACTGGGTGTTGTTTTTGCTTTGGCTCCATCCCTTCATTCTTTCTGGAGTTATTTCTTCATTGATCTCCAGTAGCATACTGGGCACCTACCGACCTGGGGAGTTCATCTTTCAGTGTCCTATCTTTTTGCCTTTTCACACTGTTCATGGGGTTCTCAAGGCAAGAATACTGAAGTGGTTTGCCATTCCCTTCTCCAGTGGACCACATTCTGTCAGACCTCTCCACCATGACCCACCCATCTTGGGTGGCCCCACATGGCATGGCTTAGTTTCATTGAGTTAGACAAGGCTGTGGTCCATGTGATCAGATTGGCAAGTTTTCTGTGATTGTGGTTTCAGTCTGTCTGCCCTCTGATGCCCTCTCTCAGTGCCTACCGTCTTACTTGGGTTTCCCTTACCTTAGATGTGGGGTATCTCAGAAGGACCTACCTCAACATAGTAAAGGCCATGTATGATAAGCCTACAGCAAACATTATTCTCATTGGTAAAAACACTGAAAGCATTCCCCCTAAGATCAGGAAGAAGACAAGAGTGTCACTTTCACCACTATCATTCAACATAGTTTTGGAACTCCTAGCTACAGCAATCAGGGAAGAAAAAGAAATAAAAGGAATCTAGATTGGAAAGAGGAAGTAAAGCTCTCACTGTTTGCAGATGACATGATACTGTACATAGAAAACCCTAAATATAGTATAAGAAAATTACTAGAGCTAATCAGTAAATTTCACAAAGTTGCAGGATACAAAATCAATACACAGAAATCACTTGCATTTCTATATACTAACAATGAAAAACCAGAAAGAGAAATCAATCCCATTCACCATTGCAACAAAAAGAATTAAATATCTAGGAATAACTTCCCTAAGGAAACAAAAGAACTGTACACAGAAAATTATAAGACACTAATGAAAGAAATCAAAGATGACATAAACAGATGAAGAGATATTCCATGTTCTAGGTAGGAAGAATCAATATTGTGAAAATGACCATACTACCAAATGCAATCTACAGATTCAATGCAATCCCTATCAAATTACCAATGGCATTTTTCACAGAACTAGAATAAAACATTTCATGATTCATATGGAAACACAAAAGACCCCAGATAGCCAGGGCAGTTTTGAGAAAGAAGAATGGAGCTGGAGGAATCAACTGTCCTGATTTCAGATTATACTACAAAGCTACAGCCATCAAGACAGTATGTTACTGGCACAAAAACAGAAATATAGACCAATGTAACAAGACAGAAAGCTCAGAAATAAATCCATGCATCTAAAGGTACCTTATTATTGACAAAGGAGGCAGGAATATACAATGGGGCAAAGACAACCTCTTCGATAAATGGTGCTGGGAAAACTGGAGAGCTACATGTGAAAGAATGAAATTAGAACACTTCCTAACACCATACACAAAGATAAACTCAAAATGGATTAAAGACCTAAATGTAAGATCAGAAATTATAAAAATCTTAGAGGAAACATAGGCAGAACACTTGATGACATAAATCAAATCAAGAACCTCTAAGACCCACCTCCTAGAGTAATGGAAATAAAAACAAAAGTAAGCAAGTGGGACCTGATTAAACTTAAAAGCTTTTGCATAGCAAAGGAAACTATAAGCAAGGTGAAAAGACAACCCTTGGAATGGGAGAAAATAATAGCAAATGAAACAACTGACAAAGGATTAATTTCCAAAATATACAAGCACCTCATACAACTCAATACCAGGAAAACAAACAACCCAATCAAAAAAGTGGGGAAAAGACCTAAACAGACATTTCTCCAAAAAAGACATACAGATGGCTAACAAACACATGAAAAAATGGTCAACACTGCTCATTATTAGAGAAATGCAAATCAAATCTACAGTGAGATATCACCTTACACTGGTCAGAATGGCCCTCATCAAAAAGTCTACAAACAATAAATGTGAGAGAGGGTGTGGAGAAAAGGGAATACTCTTGCACTGTTGGTGGGAATGTAAATTGATACAGTCACTATGGAAGACGGTATGGAGATTCCTTTAAAAACTAGGAATAAAACCACCATATGACCCAGACATCCCACTCCTAGGCATATATCCTGAGGAAACCATGGTTGAAAAAGACACGTGTATCCCACTGTTCACTGCAGCACTATTTACAACAGCTAGAACATGGAAGCAACCTAGATATCCATCAACAGATGAATAGATAAAGCAGTTGTAGTACATATACACAATGGAATATTACTCAGCCATAAAAAGGAATGCATTTGAGTCAGTTTTGATGAGGTGGATGAATCTAGAATCTATTATACAGAGTGAAGTGAGTCAGAAAGAGAAAGATAAACATCGTATTCTAACGCACATACGTGGAATCTAGAAAAATGGTACTGAAGAATTTATTTACAGGACAAATGGAGAAACAGACATAGAGAATAGACTCATGGACATGGGGGGAGGGGAGGACAGGGTGAGATGTATGGAAAGAGTAACATCGAAACCTACATTACCACATGTAAGATAGACAGCCAACAGGAATTTGCTCAGGAAACTCAAACAGGAGCTCTGTATCAACCTAGAGGGGTGGGATGGGGAGGGAAATGGGAGCGAGGTTCAAAAGGGTGGGGATATATGTATACCTATGACGGATTCATGTCAGAAAACAACAAAATTCTTTAATGCAATTATCCTTCAATTAAAAAAAAATTTAAAGATAAAAAAATCAAAAGAGGTCTTCCTTGGTAGTATGGTGGTTGAGAATATACCTGCCAAAGCAGGGAACACAGGTTTGATCCCTGATCCAAGAAGATCCCACATACCACAGAGCAGCTAAGCCCCCGTGCTATAGAGCCTGTGCTCTGCAAGAAAGGGAAATCACTGTGATGAGAAGCCCTAGAAATCACAACTACAGAGAAGACCCTGATCACCACAACTAGAGAAAGGCTGTGTACAGCAATGAAGACCCAGTGCAGCCAAATATAAATAAATATTTTTTAAAAATCAAAAGAATCAGAGAAACAGATAAATAGATGGAAATATTACTATTGTGAGGGAAGTCTTTGTGTATATGGAACTGTTTTGTATCTCCTAGGGTTTTCTAGTTTTGTTTTTGTTTTTTTGTTTGTTGTGTTTGGTTGGTTGGTTGGTTGGTTGGTTCGGTTTTTTTGGCTGAACCATGGATTGCGGGATCTTAGTTTCCCCACCAGGAATCAAACTCAGGTCCACGGCAATGAAAGTCCAAGTCTTAACCACTGGGCCATCAGGGAAATCTCCTCCGGAATTATGATTAAACTCATTAAGTAAAAAGCCTCTTAAACACTGTGGCATTTTTCTTCATTTTGATTGAAGAAATTTTTTGAAAGCTTTTGCTACAATCCTGAAAATACATGAATCATAAGTGACCATGAAAATCTTTATCTGAAAAGCCCCCCCCACCAAAAAAAAACCCAAATCAGTAAATGTGTATTTATACCATTTAATTGTATTTAACTGCCTGAACAGTTTTTCCCACATGATCCTGATTCAAAATATGATAATTTCTCAAGGGTAAAATATTTTTTCCTAAATGAATATTCTATTATCAAACATAAACTTAGAAGAATCAATATTAACTTTGAACATGGTAAATATGATATGGATCCCCAGAGACAGAAATAAATAATACCCATTATATATGGATTAGATCTCACCTAATAGCTAGGGTAATAGGATAAGTAGGGTTACTATACATACAACTTCATTAAAAATTCACTAGTAATCCACTGGATAAAATGAGTTACTTATATTCTTTAATCTCAGCTAACTGAATTTTCAAATGCCCAGTTATTCAAAAGAAACAATAGGTAGAAAGAATGTGGGTCTTAAAGAGACCTAGGTTGAAATACTGAATACTGTAATTGTGTCCTTAGGCAAGGTATTGAACTTCTTTGAGCCTCAGTTTGCCATCTATAAAATGGCAGTATCTACTTCAGAGGATTACCATTATCATTATATTACATAATATATGCAAAAGAAACCACATAATCTATAATATGTAGTAGAATCTGAATAGATCCTTCCATGACCTCTTTCCCTTAAGTTTTTTTAGCATCTTTCTCTCAACCAGTCCACCTGAAATTTTTTTCATCATACAACTGATTAAAACTTTGACTCTGTACCTGAGGAATGTATATTTATAAATTCTATACTATGTACTATTGTATAATACTATATTACAAAATATACAAAAATAGAAATTTTAATAAGATGCTAAAGATGACACGAAAAGCAGTTTTAAATACTGGCCTCATAGTATTAGTTAATACTATCTCAAGGCATGATAAAACTTAACATACTTAATAAGAGTAGGACTTCCCTATTGGTGCAGAGGTAAAGATCCACCGGCCAATGCAGGGGACATGGGTTCAATTCCTGGTTCAGGAAGATTCCACATGCTGCAGGGCAACTAAACCCAAGCACTTCAACTACTAAGCCCCTGCTCTGCAGCAAAAGAAAGCCCATGAACAGCAATGAAGATCCAGTTCAGCCAAAAATAAATAATACATTTTTAAATTTTTAAAAAGCAAGAGTAGATGTAAATTCAGACTTCAAAGAATGTTCATGGTAATTTTGCTTGTTTGCTTGCTTTTTGTTCACCTTCTTGTCCTAAATGGTTAGACAGTCTGATTGTTTTTAACATCATAATATGACTCAGAGTTACTAGAAGTATAAACTGTACAGTTTACTTATTATTCATGTGTCTTGTATTCTTTGGCTTATCTTCAAATTGTGGTTTCTTTAAGACAGTATTTGAATTTGATATCACGTATCATTTTATGAGAGTTTAGTGAAAGTGAAATTGCTCAGTCATGTCCGACTCTGCAACCCCATGAACTGCAGCCTACCAGGCTCCTCCATCCATGGGATTTTCCAGGCAAGAATACTGGAGTGGGGTGCCATTTCCTTCTCCAGGAGATCTTCCTGACCCAGGGATTGAACCTGAGTCTCCCGCATTGTTAGCAGATGCTTTACCGTCTGAGCCACCAGGGAAGCTCGAGAGTTTAGTTAAAGCTAAACAACATATCCTATAAGTTCACTAAACCAAATACTTAAAGATTACACTGTTTAGAAAAAAGCTAAAAGGAAAGGGCAAAACGGCCTACCATCTCTCTGAGTCATAGAATTTCATTCTCCTTTTAGGAAGCCTTCTCTACCACATGGGATATGGCATGTGACAGTGTGACATCCAGATCAGGAAGTCACCATCAACACATAAAATGATTTTTCAACATATATAATAGAAGTTAGTAAAGCTTATTTTTTAAACAATAAGCAGAAGTTCTAATATTTTCTCCCAATACCTGGATTGCCTTGCAAACCCCCGGGGTATACACAGCTTACACCCCACTTGACCTTTAAATCTTAAATCAGCCTCATGACCAGTGTCAGCCTCTCCCCTCCTTCAGTCTATCTTCTACGCTGCTCACAACTGCTCCTTTCTAAATTGTAAATCATACTGCTACCCACTCCCTCTCAGGATCCCTCAATGGCACTACGACTCCTTACAAAGTAAATCCAAACTCTTTAGCATAGCATAAAAAGCCTGTAGCATAAAAAGTCGAGCTCCAAACTCACGTACATCCAGTTTCATCTCTTACCAATGCTCATACTATGGTTTATTCTGGAGCCCCACCAAAAGGTCAGATGTTTCCCACACATGGTCTCACATACCTCCCTTCACTCAGCAAGGAATCATTGGCTACCTACCATATATGAAACACTGGGGATGAGAAGACCAGTCACTGCCCTTGAAGGCACCAGTCTCCCAGCATGACAATCAAGTAAATAAAATTACAGCATAAACTGAAAAGTACTCTGATGGAGATATACAAAGTACGTATTGTGAAAGTCTGGGGTCAGGAACATTTCCCTTAATGTTGCCAGAGCTGCACCAGATCTTTGCTCAAAATCCGCCAACCCCCACCTTTAGCAGGAGTTAACCTAAATCTTTTTTTTTTTTTCTAAATTCCATATATATGCGTTACCCCAATGTTCATCGCAGCACTGTTTATAATAGCCAGGACATGGAAGCAACCTAGATGTCCATCTGCAGATGAATGGATAAGAAAGCTGTGGTACATATACACAATGGAGTATTACTCAGCCATTAAAAAGAATACATTTGAATCAGTTCTAATGAGGTGGATGAAACTGGAGCCTATTATACAGAGTGAAGTAAGCCAGAAGGATAACCTAAATCTTTAAGGCAAAGGAGCCAGAGATTTCTTTTTAAAAAGGAAGCTACAAACAACAACAACAACAACAAACAGAACTGGCTAGAACCAAGAATGTGAGTAATCTGAAATGCAGTACTCGGATGCAACCTCAAAAACAACAAAACGATCTCTGTTCACTTCCAAGGCAAACCACTCAACATCACAGTAATCCAAGTCTAGGCCTAGACCAGTAATGCCAAAGAACCTGAAGTTGAAGAGTTCAATGAAGACCTACAAGACCTTCTAAAACTAACACCCAAAAGGGATGTCCTTTTCATCAGAGGGGACTGAAATGCACTCTTGGAAGTCAACAGATACCAAGATACAAAGTTACTCAAATTTGCTTGGAGTAACAAGCAAATTTGGCCTTGGAGTACAGAATAAAGGAAGGCAAAGTCTAAAGATACAAGATACCAAGTTACTCAAATTTGCTTGGAGTAACAAGCAAATTTGGCCTTGGACTACAGAATAAAGGAGGGCAAAGGCTCTAGAGTTTTGCCAAGAGAACGCACTGGTCATAGCAAACACCCTCTTCCAACAACACAAGAAAAGACTCTACACATGGACATCATCAGATGGTCAATACCAAAATCAGATTGATTATATTCTTTACAGCCAAAGATGGAGAAGCTCTATACAGTCAGCAAAAACAAGACCAGGAGTTGACTATGGCTCAGATCATGAACTCCTTATTGCCAAATTCAGACTTAAAATGAAGAAAGTGGGGAAAACCACTAGACTATTCAGGTAACACCTAAATCAAATCCCTTCCAGTTATACAGTGGAAGTGACAAATAGATTCAAGGGATTAGATCTGATAGAGTGCCTGAAGAACCATGCATGGAGGTTCCTGACATTGTACAGGAGGCAGTGATCAAAACCATTCCCAGGACAAAGAAATGCAACAAGGCAAAATGGCTGTCTGAGAAGGCCTTACAAATAGCTGAGAAAAGAAGAGAAGTGAAAGGCAAAGGAGAAAAGGAAATATATATCCATCTGAATGCAGAGTTCCAAAGAATAGCAAGGAGAGATAAGAAAGCCTTCCTCAGTGATCAATGCGAAGAAACAGAGGAAAACAGTAGAATGGGAAAAACTAGAGATCTCAAAAAATTAGAGATACCAAGGGAACATTTCATGCAAAGATGGGCACAATAAAGGACAGAAATGGTATGGACCTAACAGAAGCAGAAGATATTAAGAAGAGATGGCAAAAATACACAAAACAACCATACAAAAAAGATCTTCATGACCCAGATAACCAGGATGGAGTGATCACACATCTAGAGCCAGTCATCCTGGAATGTGAAGTCAAGTGGGCCTTGGGAAGCATCACTACAAACAAAGCTAGTGGAGGTGAAGGAATTCCAGTTGAGCTAGTTCAAATCCTAAAAGATGATGCTGTGAAAGTGCTGCACTTAATATGCCAGCAAATTTAGAAAATTCAGCAGTGGCCACAGGACTGGAAAAGGTCAGTTTTCATTCCAATCCCAAAGACAATGCCAAAGAATGTTCAAACTAATGCACAATTGCACTCATCTCCCACACTAGCAAAGTAATGGTCAAAAATTCTCCAAATCAGGTTTCAACAGTACATGAACCATGAATTTACAGATGTTCAAGCTGGATTTAGAAAAGGCAGAGGAAACAGAGATCAAATTCTCAGCATACACTGGATCATCAAAAAAGCAAGAGAGTTCCAGAAAAACATCTACTTCTGCTTTATTAACTTCGCCAAGCCTTTGATGGTGTGGATCACAACAAACCTGAAAAATTCTTAAAGTGATGGGATGCCTTACCTGCCTACTGAGAAATCTGTATGCAGGTCAAGAAGCAACAGTTAGAACTGGACAGACTAGTTCCAAATCGGGAAAGGAGTACATCAATGCTGTATATTGTCACCCTGCTTATTTAACTTATATGCAGAGTATATCATGCAAAATGCCAGGCTAGCTGAAGCACAAGCTGGAATCAAGATTGCCACGAGAAATATTAATAACCTCAGATATGTGGATAACAGCACCCTTATGGCAGAAAGCAAAGAAGAACTAAAAAGCCTCTTGATGAAAGTGAAGACGAGAGTGAAAAAGTTGGCTTAAAACTCAGCTTTCAGAAAACTAAGATCATGGTTTCCAGTTCCATCATTCATGGCAAATAGATGGGGAAACAATGGAAAAAGTGGCAGGCTTTTATTTTTGGGGCTCCAAAATCACCGCAGATGGTGACTGCAGCTATGAAATTAAAAGACGCTTGCTTCTTAGAAGAAAAGCTATGACCAACCTAGAGAGCATATTAAAAAGCAGAGCCATTGCTTTGCCAACAAAGATCCATCTAGTCAAAGCTATAGTTTTTCCAGTAGTCATGTATGATGTGAGAGTTGGACAATTAAGAAAGCTGAGCACTAAAGAATTGATGCTTTTGAACAGTGGTGATGGAGAAGACTCTTGAGAGTCTCTTGGACAGGAAGGACACTAAACCAGTCTATCCTAAAGGCAATCAGTTTGACTATTCATTGGAAAGACTGATGCTGAAGCTGAAGCTCCAATACTTTGGCCTCCTAACTCGAAGAACTGACTCGATGGAAAAGACTCTGATGTTGGGAAAGATTGAAGGCAGAAGGAGAAAGGGACCACAGAGGATGACATGATTGAATGGCATCACCGACTCAATGGACATGAGTTTGAGGAAGCTCCGGGAGTTGGGGACAGGGAAGCCTGGAGTGCTGCAATCCATGGTGCTGCAAAGAATCGGACAGGACTGAGCAACTGAACTGAACTGAACAGAGCCCTAACGCTACTATTGATTTTTTGGGTCACCTTAATTGAGTCATTAAATTTCCCTGGGCCTCACTGATAAGTAAGAACACTGGACCACACCACTAGTTGTATTAACTACAGGGTGATGGGAATACTTGAAATTCATGATGATCTTTGCAGAACTTGTTCCTGTGGGATAAAATATTGATTCACCACGAAAAACAAGCTGCTTGAATTTTTCTATTAATTTGCATTCATTTGTACTAGTACAAATTTCACTTTGAATTTAGTTAGTGCTACCAAGCAAACAGCAGGAAATGATAATTTTTTTTTTAAAAATTAAGTAAAAAAATTTAAATGAAGAAATTCTATTAATTACCTAATAGAAAGGAAAGCAATCTTGTCATTATAAAACTTAATGTTAATCACTTAGTAATTTAATTTCAATAGCAGAACTCCTCACTCCAGCTCCTAGAAACAGAGCTAGAGTATGGAAGCATAAGACACTCTCCAAGATTCCTTTCAGTCCTAGGATTCTTGTTTCCACTGAAATGTGTATTCTATCTGTAAATGCTGCAAGCTGCTCTGGGCACAAAAAATATATATAATATTTTTAATAGAGCCTAATAAGTTGACTACTTTTAATGAAATAGCCCATCATACTTATACATAAACAGATACCCACAAAACAACCCTTCAGTTTTAGGTCCACAGAAGACATCTTGAAGCTCACTGAATACTGTAACAGTACATATTATTCCATATTAATTTGACAGATGAAACAAAACCATCTTTTTTTGCAAAAGAATCTAGCAATCAGAAGTTAGAAATTTCCTTTAACAATCTGTACACACTTATGGTGTATTGTGATGTATGCTTGTGGCATTGAATAGACAAGTTCCAAAATGAGGACAGTTTTAAGTGGTAAGAAAAGTAACCTAGTTATTGCAGTTCCCTATCTTAAAAGGATCATGACACCTTTAGGTGTTATTATTTTGGCTGTATAGTTGTGAATTAAGTTAATGGACAAAAATAACCCAAGATTCACTTCAGCTAAAATATAAATATTTCATAATAATTCTTCATGTAACTCTGATTTCTAGTTAAAACAAAACTTACAGTTACCAAAGGGCAGTGGTAGGATAAAGGGACAAATTAAAAGCATGATATTGACAGATACAAATTCAGTTCAGTTCAGTCACTCAGTCCAACTCTTTATGACCCCATGGACTGCAGCATGCCAGGCTTCCCTATCTGTCACCAACTCTTGGAGCTTGCTCAAACTCATGTCCATTGAGTCAGTGATGCCATCCAACCATCTCATCCTCTATGGTCCCTTTATCCTCCTGCCTTCAATCTTTCCCAGCATCAGGGTTTCCCGGAATCAGGGTTTCCCAGCATCTTTTCCAATGAGTCAGACTTTGCATCAGGCGGCCAAAGTATTGTAGAATCCTTTATTGTACTGTATTGGAAGTCAAAAGTACTGTCCTTCCTATGAATATTCAGGACTGATTTCCTTTAGGGATTGACTGGTTTGATCACCTTGCTGTCCAAGGGACTCTCAAGAGTCTTCTCCAACACCATAGTTTAAAAGTATCAATTCTTTGGTGTTCAGCCTTCTTTATTATGGTCCAACTCTCACATCCATACATGATTACTGGAAAAACCATAGCCTTGACTATATGGACCTTTGTTGGCAAAGTAATGTCTCTGCTTTTTAACATGCTAAGTTGGTAATAGCCTTTCTTATAAGGGGCAAGCGTCTTTTCATTTCATGGTTGCAGTCACCATCTGCAGTGAATTTGGAGCCCAAGAAAATAAAGTCTGTCACTGTTTTCATTGTATCCCCATCTATTTGCCCTGAAGTGATGAGACCAGATGCCATGATCTTCGTTTTTTGAATGCTGAGTTTTAAGCCAGTTTTTTCACTCTCCTCTTTCACTTTCCCTCAAGAGGCTCTTTGGTTCCTCCTTGCTTTCTGCCATAAGGGTGGTATCATATGCCTTTATGTGGTTATTGATATTTCTCCTGGCAATCTTGATTCCAGCTTGTGCTTCATCAAGCCTGGCATTTTGCATAAAGTACTCTGCATATAGGTTAAATAAGCAGGGCGTCGATATACAGCCTTGACATACTTCTTTCCCAATTTGGAAACAGTCTGTTGTTCCATGTCTGGTTCTAACTGTTGCTTCTTGACCTGCATGCAGATTTCTCAGGAGGTAAGTAAGGTAGTCTGGTATTCCCATCTCTTTAAGAATTTTCCACAGCTTACAGTGATCCACACAGTCAAATGCTTTAGTGTAGTCAATGAAGCAGATGTTCTTCTGGAATTCTCTTGCTTTTTCTATAATCCAAGGGATTTGGCAGTTTGATCTCTGGTTCCTCTGCCTGATGCTTCCAGCACGGTGGGTGAGAAAGACCTGAAATGGGGGCAAGTGAGTAATGAAAAGAGAGGCACATATAATTTGGCAGGCAGGGAGATAGAGGGCCCTTCTGTTCTCCATGGCAGGAAGACAAAATGGTTCCTTTCTGTATGCACTTTTTCAGGCAGAAGTTACATGAGATCTTCACGGAATAGCTATTCTGAGGAGTTTGATCACCGCGCCATGAACAGGGAGTAAAGTTAAGGCTCTGCTGTTGATCAGGAACATCTTTTTTTGTTTCCATGGGGACACAGGGGCAAGCAGTGAGGTGGAGCAAAGAGCACATTCTGCCCCAAGAACGTCCGTCCGACAGGCTTACTAGGACAATCGCGAGGACACAGTTTGCAGCACCCTTGAGTCGTCGAGCAGGTTCTGGTCTCTGCTCCACCAGCTTGCAACACCTGCCTTTTCTAAATCCTGCTTGAACATCTAGAAGTTCTTGGTTCACGTATTGTTGAAGCCTGGCTTGGAGAATTCTGAGCATAACTTTGCTAGTGTGTGAGATGAGTGCAATTGTGTGGTACTTTGAACATTCTTTGGCATCGACTTTCTTCGGGATTGGAATGAAAACTGACCTTTCCCAGTCATGCCGCCACTGCTGACTTTTCCAAATATGCTGGCCTATTGAGTGCACTGCTTTCACAGCATCATCTTTTAGGATTTGAAATAGCTCAGCTGGAGTGCCATCACCTCCACTAGCTTTATTCATAGGGATGCTTCCTAAGACCCACTTGACTTCATACTCCAGGAGATCTGGCTCTAGGTGTGTGATCACACCATAGTGATTATCTGGGTCATTAAGATATTTTTTGTATAGTTGTTCTGTGTATTCTTGCCATCTCTTTTTAATATCTTCTGCTTCTGTTAGATCCATACAGTTTCTGTCTTTTGTTGTGAATTTGGCAATAAGGAGTTCATGATTTGAGCCACAGTGAGCTCCTGGTCTTGTTTTTGCTGATTATATAGTTTCTCCATCTTCGCTGAAAAGAATACAATCAATCTGATTTCACTATTGATCATCTGATAATGTCCACGTGTAGAGTCGTCTCATGTTTTTTATATATGCAACAAGGATTTACTGTATAGCACAGGAGTTATTTCCACTATCTTGCAATAACCTATAATGGAACATAATCTGAAAAAAATAATTAAATCACTGTATTGTACCCTTGAAATTAACACATTATTAATCAACTACACTTTGATTTTTTAAAAAATCTAAAAAAAAAAAAAAAATCAACAATATTGGAATAGAATACTTATTGACACTAAAATGACACTATTGGAATTTCCCTGGTGGCCCAGTGGCTAAGTCTCCACATTCCCAATGCAGGGGGCCCAAGTTCGATCCCTGGTCAGGGAACTAGATGGAAGATCCTGAGTGCTGCAATTAAGGCCAGGCCTGGATAATCCCCATGGACAGAGGAGTCTGGCGGGCTACAATCCATGGGGTCACAAAGAGTCAGACATGACTGAGTGACTAAGCACAGCACAGCAGTCAAAATAAAAATAATTCAAAAAGCATAAAATGACACTGTTTTTCTTGATAAAAATTACGGTTTACCTGAAAGTAACTTTCTAAAGACAACATAGAGTACATGGAAAGTAGAGAAGAGAAGCCCTGTTTTGCTTTTTTAAATCTAAAGGTTTCCAAATAATTTAATTCCTTCATTAAGTACATGCCTGCTCATTACAGAATTCATAACCTGAATCAGTATAACCTACTGGTTAATGTTCTCCCATTTCCATTTTTTTCCCAAATATTACCCAGGCAACACAGAAACAAGTAACATTTATTTATTTTAAGGCAAAAGCAGCCCAGCTCATTAGGTGACTAAAGAGCTTTGTGTCTTAAACACAAAAGGGAAGCAAAAATCTCAGATCATTCAAACAAGAAAATGTCAGATTACTTGTTCACAGAAACCTCCGTTTTAAACGACCCCATCCCTCTTTGGAAAAAGTAGTGAACTTCTTTAGAACATATAGCACTTGATTTTTCTTAACATTTATCAATTCTTTCAGTATAACTTTTTATTACTTTGGTTAATTCTTTCTGGATTAAGCACATTCAAACATAAAAGAGCATGCTGAACTTTACAGGTTTTGGTTGAAACAGATCCAAGTTTAAGTTAATGATAATAACAATATCAATGTCATAAATACGGTTATAAATGAATCCTCCCATGAGTTCCTTTGCCTTCTGAATACCTTTGAGTTTTGAGTAGAACAAATTCTCCTGTAAGTGGTAATTCCAGGAGAATGAAGGGACATTATCCTTTTACTACAATACTCTCAGCCAAGTCACTAAATAGCCTTTATTCAGGTGCCATGAAAACAGGAAAAGCAAGGAAAACAGACGGAAGGATTACTGTTCTTACACTGTCCCCATACAACACATTCACAGTCTCTATTCTCCTGAAGCTGGCAAGTCACATCATGAGTACATTTTGATCACATGCAAAAGTATCTAACTACAGTGAAGAAACTGATAAAATGTATCTCCTGAATTTCAACCAATGTTAGACAGCTCTTAATAACAGCTGTAAGAGTACTACATTTGCTAATGTAGGAGAGCTATGACATTTGCTATTTTAAATATAATTATTCAAACTGTATTAAAATCAACACTTAACATAGTACTTTAATGACAGTATTACTCATAGATAATTTACACAAGAGAACTGTGATCTGCAAATGGAAAAGCACCTATCCATTAAAATTATTAATTCCTTTATTTTCTCAATCACTAGGCTACTGCTATGGCAGTCACAGTAACTCCTTTTCAGGTAATCACAAAGAGAATGACAAAATCACCAAATCTCTTTCTCCAGGACTCTATCAGCCGCTATCTTATTCATTCCCAGTGTAACTTTACGATTCAGAGAGCAAAAAATTTCATGCAGGAAAATTCTTAAAAATGACATAGACCGTTTCCTTATTCAGAATCCAGAAACTTTACACTAGATCATGATGCCTCCTAGAGGTCAAGGTACATAAAAACACTTCTACATTCATCATACAGTAACAAACATCACATATTTTAAAACTCAAATCTTGATAATGACCAAATGGAACATAATCTACCTATTTTATTTTTAAAGTGATTCTTTTTCTAATCTCTGTATCTCCTTGCATTTAAAAACCTGAAATAGTTAGGGAAAAAATCTACTGCAAGTGATCCAACCCTAAAGAAGGCAAATGACATATTCTGTCAATCAAAAAATCACATACTAGGACTGCCCTAGTAGTTCAGTGGCTAAGACTCTGCACTCCCAGTGCAGGAGGCCTGGGTTCTATCCCTAGTCCAGGAATTAGATACCACATGCCGCAACTAAAGATTATAGATGTGGCAACTAAAAGATTCACCTACCACAACTAAGACCCGATATCACCAAATAAATATTCTTTAAATCTATAATAATAAGTACAAACATTAAAAATGTATACTATATGCATTTTTAATCATATGCTATACGTTAAATACAATTATCTTCATAGTTCATCTTTAAGTATGTAAGGGACTACAATGCTATTTTCTTAAAAATGGCAATTTTAGGCATAAAGCCATATGCCTAAAAGAGTTCTCAGCAAATTTTTCTCTCTATATATAATGCCCTAATTAGACAAATGCATAAAGGTGTTTCTCAACACAGCAATCATATTGAGATGAACACATGTAAGCAACTGTTGCAATGAAATTCTTGTTCAAAATATTATTGTAGTAGAGTCTGTAGAACTATAAATAAAATTTAATTCAAGGAAGTCAAGCACAATGTAAACTTCCTCACTTCTTTTTGGCTGCATGCAGCTTCATTGTGTTTGTGTAATAAAAGACTTTGTAAGTGGGAAGTTTCAAGGCATTCATCCAGGGCAATTCTGTAGCAGAATTAACCCTAGGATAAATACGCTCTCCAGCACAAAGAACCATTCTAAGTAGGTCAAAGCACCCCCAAAGAGTATTTAGATCACCAGAACCTTCATGAAAGACTTTAATACTCTATTACTTCCCCAAGAAAGGAAGAAAATTACAAAGAATCAAAAGATACGTTGTTAAAAACAAGAACATGGAGGGATTTTTTTTAAGGCAACCATTAAAATAATTTTTTGAGATTTTAAATTGGAGTCTAGTCAATTTAAGATATTTATCAGCAAAGTATCTGGCCAAAAGCATGCTTATAATCTTGTAGAATTAAATAATTTTTTTAAAAAAACTGCTAGGTTAGAGATACAGACAAACAGCAATCAAAACTTGTTTAAAACAATCATTTGGTATGAATTCAGAGGCTGGACTCTATCACACCACTACTTTTAAAACATCAGTGATTTTAAAAGGATTAAAAGGGCTTACAAAAGACTAATGATTAATGAAAGGACAAAATCAAAGATACTAACTATTTAATAACAAAACGGGTATTTTGTAGAGAAAAGTAGGAAAGCAAATTGTGCATATATAAAACTCTAATTTTTCCTGTACTCTCACACCAACATTGAGGCACCCGCCATTGTTTCCCTCGTTTCTTCAACAATTTCTGGCTTCCTGGGCACTCTAGATCGTGAGAAGAGGAGCCAACTTTAAAAACATCTTTTTCCTCCAAGACTTAACAGAAACGCAAGGCCTTAAGGTTTTCTGAGAAAACATGTTGAATATCTCAACAATGATGGACCTGGTAAGGCTAAATCCTCACAATTGACTATTATTTCTGTTCTTGTGTCTACATGTGACAACACCAGCATGTTTAAAATACACAAGAAAGAAAGTTTGGAACCTGTGTGTGTGTGTGTGTGTGAGACAAGTTTCAAGAAAATGTAGAGCTAGCTTAAAAAGTAAAGTCGCTCAGTCGTGTCCGACTCTTTGCGACCCCATGGACACCAGGCTCCTCCATCCATGGGATTTTCTAGGTAAAAGTACTGGAGTGGATTGCCATTTCCTTCTCCAAAAAAAGAGCTAAGTTTACTCTAAAGATGAAATAGCTTCTCACAGAAACCAAATGCAGGGCTGCAACTCAGTCTCAGAAAGACTAAAACAGAGAATTGGAAGACATCCAGAAGCCAGGGGAGGTTTCTAGCCTCACCTCTGTATCTCGTTTCATGGACTAGTCTTTCTCCACTCACAACCTTGTTATTCAGTCCCCATGGTTTACCACACAGAGGTCCAAGTTTCACATATTAATATGATTTTCTCAGTCCAAGTTCCCTATTCCTAGTGTTGACTAAAAAAGATGCACAACATCAAAGTTGTGAGTTAAGTTTTATTTGGGGCAAAATGAGGACTGCAGCCCAAGAGACAGCACCTCAGACAGCTGAGAAACTGCTCTAAAGAGGTAGTGAGGGAAGGGCAATATATAAGATTTTGATGAAGGGGGAGTTCAATGCAATCAAGTGCTCATTTTACAAAAGGATTTTTGCTAGTCACAAGGAGCTGATGTCACCATGAAGGGATTTAGTGCTTTTCTAGATATGAGGTGATGCAAGGATTGGGATCATGAAATCAGTTCCTGAAAAATACCTATCTAAAGACCTGTTCTACCAGTTTCCCTGGAGCAGAGTGCCTCACTCTCCACTCTGAACTCCCTTCAGGCGTGCTGAAGGTCAACAGCTGCAGCAGCCCAGGGTTCAGTCTCCACAGAGGCAGACAGCAAATGCCCTTGGCAAGCACCAAGTACTTGTAGTTGACACTAGAAAGACATTCTGACTGACCAAGCTAACATCTGCCTATTTATGGTCAAATTATCTTTGCCCAATCAAGCAGGGTACCTGAAAGTCCATCTATTTGATGATGAATTCTTCTGGCTTTTATATGTCTGAATATGTTTATTTTCTTAATTTTTAAAAAATATTCATTTATTACTGGACTGCACCAGGACTTAGCTCTGCACATAAAACCTTCAGTCTTTGCTGTGACATGCAGGATTTTTTAATTGCAGCCACATGGGGTCTTTTGGTTGTAGCGTGCAAACTCTCCATGCCTAAGGGCCCCCTGCATTGGAAGCATGGAGTCTTAGCCACTGGACCACCAGGGAAGTCCCAGAAAATGTTCAAAATGTCCTTATTTCATTTTTATTTTTGAAAGATATTTTCAATGGGTACAGAATTATAAGTTTAAAAACTCTTTCTTTGAGTACTTTAAAGGTGCTGCTCCTTTGTTTTCTTGCTTACATTACTGCAGAGAAGAAATCTGCCACCAAGATCCTTATGTCTATTACTCTACATGTAATAAATCTTTTAACTCTAACTGCTTACTTCCACTTATTGTAAAAACCCTCAACAAAGTGGACATCAAGGGAATATACTGCAACATAATAAAGGCTATATATGACAGGCACTTAGCTAACATCACATGCAACCATGAAAAGCTGAAAGCATTGCCTCTAAGATCAGGAACAAGACAAAGATGCCCACTCTCACCATGTTCATTCAACATAGTATTAGAAGTACTAGCCACACTGACAAGAAAAAAAATAAATAAAAGGAATCCAAATTGGAAAGGAAAAGTGAAACTGTCACTGTTTGTTGATTACATGATGTTATACCTAGAAAATCCTAAAGACATCATCAAAAAAATACTGGAGAAGGCAATGGCACCCCACTCCAGTACTCTTGCCTGGAAAATCCCATGGATGGAGGAGCCTGGTAGGCTGCAGTCCATGGGGTCACTAAGAGTCAGACATGACTGAGCGACTTCACTTTCACTTTTCACTTTCATGCATTGGAGAAGGAAATGGCAACCCACTCCAGTATTCTTGCCTGGAGAATCCCAGGGACGGGGGAGCCTGGTGGGCTGCCGTCTATGGGGTCGCACAGAGTCGGACACGACTGAAGCAACTTAAGGATACATTAATAAAATTGGTTAAGTTACAGGATACAAAATTAATATACAGAAATCCATCAAATTTCTATACACTAACAACAAACTATCAGAAAGAGAAATTAAGAAAACAATCCACTTACAATCACATGAAAAAGAATAAAATACCTAGAAATGAATCTAAGGAAGTAAAAGACCTGTATGCTGATGAAAGGAACTGAAGACAACACAAAGAGATGGAAAGATATACTGTTTTCTTAGATTGGGAAAATTATTCTTGAAATGACCATAGTGCCCAAAGCAATCTACAGATCTATGCAATCTCTGTCAAAATACCAATAGCATTATTCACAGAACCCACAATGGCAGAAAGCAAAGAGGAACTAAAGAGCCTCTTGATGAAGGTGAAAGAGGAGAGTGAAAAAGCTGGCTTAAGATTACTGCATCTGGGGGCTTCCCTGGTGGTCCAGTGGTTGGGAGTCCACCTTCCAATGCAAGGGACACCAGTTCAATCCCTGGTCTGGGAAGATTCCATATGTCCCAGAGCAGCTGAGCCCATGTACCACAACTACTGAGCCCACACGCCCTAGAGCACGCACTCTGTAATGGGAAGCCCATGCACCGCAGCCTCTGCTCAGCTCAACTAGAGAAAGCCTGCACAGTGACGAAGACCCAGAGCACCCAATAAATAAATAAATATTAAAAAAAAAAAAAAAAGATTATGGCATCTTGTCCCATCACTTCATGGCAAACAGATGGGGAAAAATGGAAACAGTGACTGACTTTACTTTCTTGGGCTCCAAAATCACTGTGGATGGTGACTACAGCCACAAAATTAAAAGATGCTTGCCCCTTGGAAGAAAAGCTATGACAAACCTAGATAGTGTATTAAAAAGCAGAGACATCACTTTGCTGACAAAGGTCCATATAGTCCAAGCTATGGTTTTTCCACTAGTCATGCACGGATATGAGAATTGAACCATAAAGAAGGCTGAATGCTCAAGTATTCATGCTTTCGAACTGTGGTACTGGAGAAGACTTCTTGCAAGACCCTTGGACAGCAAGATCAAGCCAGTCAATCCTAAAGGAAATCAACCTTCAATATTCATCGTAAAGAATGATGCTGAAGCTGAAGCTCCAATTCTGTGGCCACCTGGTGTGAAGAGCCAACTCATTGGAAAAGAGCCCAACTCTTTCCCTGATGCTGGGAAAGACTGAAGGCAGAAGAAGGGATGATGGAGGATGAGATGGTTGGATGGCATCACTGACATGAACATGTCACCATCAATGTCAACATGGACACTGGCATCATCAATGGACATGAGTCTGAGCAAACTCCAGGAGATGAGAAGAACAAAGTGGACAGGGAAGTCTGGTGTGCTGTAGTCCATGGGGTTGCAAAAAGTCAGACACAACTTAGTGACTCAGACACAACTTAGTGACTAAACAACAACAAGAAAAAATACTTATAAAATTTGTATGGAAACACAAAAGACATCAAATAACCAAAACAATCTTAAGAAAGAGAAACAAAGCTAGAGGTATCATGCTCTCTGATTTCAAACTATACTACAAAGCTACAGTCATCAAAACAGTATGGCAGTTGCACAAGAACAGACACAGAGGTCAATGGAACAGAATAGAAAGCCCAGAAATAAACCCACAGTTACATGGTCGATTAATCTATGATAAAGGAGGCCAGAATGTACAATGGGGAAATTTTAGTATCTTCAGTAAATGGTGTTCAAACCGGACAGAGACATGCAAAACAATCAAACCAGACTACTCTCTCACACAGTGCACAAAAATAAATTCAAAATGAATTAAATACTTCCATATAAGACCTGAAACCATAAAATTTCTAGAAGAAAACAGAGGCAGTTCACTCTTTAACATCAGTCTTAACAGCATTTTTTTGGATATGTCTCCTCAGGGAAACAAAAGCAAAGTGTGACTGTATCAAACTAAAAAGTTTTTGCACAGAGAAGAAAACTATCAACAAAATGAAAAAGCTGTCTACGGAATGGGAAAGGATATTTGCAAATGATATAGCCAACAGTATTATGAACATTAAATTATATAAATATATAATATTTAGTATACTTTTAGGAAAAAATATAACATTAAAATATATTAATTTATAATCCTGCTTTAAAAATATTCTGTTTTAGGAGATGTCTTATGGTTTCAGGTTTTCCCCAGTTTTTCCCTGCATCCCTCTTGCACATCCTCTCCTATAATTCAGCCTACAGGAAGTGATCAGTCTGCTCCTGTTCCCCATGACCTACTGTTCTCTTCCTTTCAATATTTTTCCCTTCCTCTTTCTGAATACACACTAATATTTCAAGACCAAGCTCAAAACACCCCTTTTCCCCTATGAGCCCATGTGACTCTGCTCCATATGCTCAGACAGAAATGATGCCTCTCTTACTTGTATTCCCACTAAACCTTCTACATATATTCATCACAATACTTCTAATACCATATAGCACTGTGATCTGCTTCTATTCACGGCTCTAGTAATATCATGGCATGAGCCCAAATTCATCATGCTTAAACCTGGTTCAGTTCAGTTCAGTCACACAGTCGTGTCCAACTCTTTGCAACCCCATGAATCGCAGCACGCCAGGCCTCCCTGTCCATCACCAACTCCCAGAGTTCACTCAGACTCACGTCCATCGAGTTCATGATGCCATCCAGCCATCTCAACCTCTGTCATCCCCTTTTCCTCCTGCCCCCAATCCTTCCCAGCATCAGAGTCTTTTCCAATGAGTCAACTCTTTGCATGAAGTGGCCAAAGTACTGGAGTTTCAGCTTTAGCATCATTCCTTCCAAAGAACACCCAGGACTGATCTCCTTAAACCTGGTAGGAGCCCAATAAGTGAATTCTGACTGAATGAATCGACCAAAGAGAATGAGCAAGTGAGGGAAAAGTAGAAGGTATCAACTTGAGGAACCTGAAGATTTGAGGACAGATCAGGCAGGCAGGTATTTGCTTCTCATTTCTGCCAAACAGATTTTGTCTCATACCTGTGTTCTTCCCCTCTTCTAACACCATGGGGGGAGGGGGGTGGAGAGGTCCTCTTCTACGCTGATTTTAACCAATGTAGAAGGGAAATTCCCCCCCTCTGTGGTGTTAGAGAAGAATAAAAAAAAAAATAATAATAATAAATGCTGTCCCTTCCCCCATGCCAGTTATGTGTGAAGATTCCATGGGGAACATATTAGAGTGTCAGGAGGGGACAGAATTTCTGTTTGTGTATTACAAACCCTGCCCTATTAAGTATTCAGCCAGACTACACTTTATTTAACAGGTGAAACAAACAACACAAGTCACTCAAGGTAAGTGTTTTACCCTGTAACTGAGTAAGTTAATGGATGACCCAAGACTAGAATGTTAACCTTTCACTGTACACTTAACTCTTAGCTGTGTCCGATCATCTCATACTTCAAATGGCAGTCTCATTTAATACAGCACAACTGTGTTCATATAATGGTGTCACTTTAAATCAGCAATCTAATGCTTAAAGGGAAGGACAATAAACTTAAGTCTGGAAAGGTGAAATAATAACTTTAATAGCCTTTATTTGAGTCATCCAATCACAACCCAGAAACTGCTAAGTACTGCTAAGTTACTTCAGTCGTGTCTGACTCTGTGCAACCCCATAGACGGCAGCCCACCAGGCTCCCCGGTCCTTGGGATTCTCCAGGCAGGAACACTGGAGTGGGTTGCCATTTCCTTCTCCAATGCATGAAAGTGAAAAGTGAAAGTAAAGTTACTCAGTCATGTCTGACTCTTAGCGACCCCACAGACTGCAGCCTACCAGGCTCCTCCGTCCATGGGATTTTCCAGGCAAGAGTACTAGAGTGGGGTGCCATTGCCTTCTCCAACCCCAGAAACTACTCCTTGAGAAATATAAAGGTAAATCTAAAACATGAAAGTATAGTGAAGGAAAAGCAAAATTTAAGAGACCAAAGACTTAAATTCTCCCAGTATTGAGCCAAAATCTTCTTTACTTACAGATGTGTGAAGGTTTTATTTTCAGTCCAGTCACTTGTCAGATGAAAAATGGGTTATTACTTAAAGAACAGTAAGACCAACCAGCAGCTCCCCAACAGAAAAGTACATGATTCACTTGAGGAGGTTTTCTGTTTGTTGTTTTCATTTTTTTGTTTGTTTGGAGGAGTTTGTTGTGGGTTTTGTTTACTTTTTTGTGGGAAGTGGCTTACACAGATTTTGAGAAGGGCTTTACTTGGAATATCTCAGCCTGCAGCTGGTGGCTAAATTGACTGCATTCACAATAACTAGCCTGTGCTTTCCTATTCCCAGGTGGTGCCAGTAGTAAAGAAACCACCTGTCAGTGCAGGAGACACAGGTTTAATCCCTGGGTAGGGAATATCCCCTGGAGAAGCGCATGGCAACCCACTCCAGTATTCTTGCCTGGAGAATTCCCATGGACAGAGGAGCCTGGAGGGTTACAGTCCATAGGGTCACAAAGTCAGACACAACTGAAGGGACTTAGCACACATGCATACACCCTTTCCCAATCTAGGCAAGGCAAACATCCCTGATTGACCCAAGACTAAATCAGGGCCTGGACTGGTGCCCCCTCCTCCTCTCTGGACTGTTCCTTATGGCCCCTGCTGTAGATTCTTGGTACCTCTATGTGCTCTAGGAATGATCACATAGGTACTGATTGTGTACTATTGATGCTCTCTCCACTGAGGGCAGAATCACATCCCACTCTGCCTAGGCCAGGGAGTGCACATGAACAAGACCAAGCAACATTTTTAAAATTAGCTGCAACCACTGAGAAATTTTACATAGCCTTTAGGCTTCTCTACAAAAACTGGAAGTTCGACAAGCAGGAAGTCCTTACATGGGCTGTTTTGAATCTATGTTTAACAGATAAATTTTGGACTCTTAGAAATAATATGTATCTTATTCACAACTTAGAGTTTACCTAACTCCCAGTCTCAAATTATGCCTCCTTCTCAAAATGATTATTTATATAAAATGTGTAAGTTTGGTTCCAAAATAACCAATGCATAAAGACCTACTGACAGAATGCAATAAATATGCTTTCTGACTGCCATTTTCAGCACTAACAGAAACAACAGATTTTATTCAGTATCCCAGTATGAGATGTTTCCTTCAGTTCTTACCCATATAAAAAGCCATTGTACTATAGGCAACCCCCAATCTGCAATCTAATCATTCCTAAGCAATGGTCAAAGGGTAAGAATTACATAAGTCAAAGTCAAATGCCCTAAATAATTATTTTATATCACAGAAAGAGCAAGATAAAAAGAAAATGCCAACATAGGCTTTTACAAATACTAAGCATATAAAAAGTTATCTTTAAAGAGTCATATGAATATTGTATATCTTTTTAAAGGATTTTTTTTTCTTGTAACAACTAGACAAGACTGTTTCACTAAAAACTTCATTAGCAACACCTTCTTTTTCTAACAAATCTTATTATAGCAAGTACAGGCTTTCCTATCTCTTAAAGGAAATTTGAATCTTTATACTTCATTCACCTCACAATCTTTCATGGTCAATTATGAACACACCCGAAAGTCTTCAACTGGTAAATGTTAGAGGAAGGTACATATTTGCATGGAAACTTATTCATCAATGACCCTTGCTCTTCTATGCCACTCTGCTAAAAGCTTCTGTGTAAGATACCATGAGTAAGTCAACTGTATCTATTTATATTATCAATCACCATTTCAACGTTACACAATTTGGTTACAAACTGAGGCAGACTATCTTCATAAAGGTTGCCAAACCTTTCTGACTTCTGAAGAAATACCACCCATTCTTTGTTTGATCTTTGCCTCAGTTCTTACCTTGTCACAATTAAACATCGCAAAAGAGAAGAAATTCCCGTCAAAAATCACTGCCTAATTCAGAGTTCTATGGGACAGTATTGAAGCAAGGCAAAGTTTCTCCATCTCAGAAGTCAGTCTATCCCTTTTAAATATGGGTAAACTGTATGGCATCTGAACTCTACCTCCAAAAAACTTTTTTAAAAGCTGTCAACTTTTTTTTTTAATCACAATGTATTACTTTAGTTTGGTTTTAGGCCCTTTCAAATACTATTCCTTCTTCAAAATTGTCATCACAATCAAATGCAAAAAAAAAATGAAATTGAAAGCTGTATCATTCATTTTCACCTGGCCTTTTGATCAGTATCAGTACCATGCTCTTCTGGAATCAAAGATTTTCTTGATATGTGTTTCTCACAAACTCTTTTCTTAGAAAGAAAAACAAAAACTTTTAAGGAATATGACAGTATACAACAAGAACTTTAAGGATAAAACTTTTTTTAGGACCAGTGGGGACAGGAATTGAGGTAAGAGATAGAAGGGCCCCAGGCTGGGCAGCTGGAGTTGTCCCCTGTGGACAGATACTCCAAAACAGCAGGAGCAAAAGAAGAGCTGAGCCCTGCTCAGATAAATGACAGAGACCACGTATTTCTCATTCTTGAGCTTAAGGAGAATTTCCAACTATACATGTGCAAAAAGGCTCCTCAGAAGTCAAAAGGGAGGGGGTGTCACCTCATAGTAAGCAATGTCAACCTACCCATAGGCTTCTTTGCTAGAATCCATATTGGCCAAGAGAAGCACACACACACATGGGAGAGTACTGCCATATACCAAATACAGACTCAGAACCAGGCAAAGCAAGATGACTGGCCAAAGGAAACCCAGAAGAAATGCCCCATATAAGTAAATCAAACTACCATGGGAGCATGACTCTCTGAGCCCACCCATGTGTCTATCCACATGTACTCTTTTTTTTTTTTTCCTAAATGAACACTTTGCTGGTTTCACTACTTACTGTGCCTTTGTGGAAATTCATTTCTGCAAAATCAAAGGGCCAGGGCCTTGTCACTGGCCACTGGTCTAGTGGCTAGGATTCAGCACTCTCACTACCATGGCCTGACTGCAGTCTCTGGCTGGAAACTGAAACCCTGCTTCAAGCCACTACAAACCAAGGCCACCTGAGATTGGAATGAGCCTGAGTCACTGTGATCAAATGCCAGAGCTGACAGTTCAGTGAACTTTTAGTAACTAGGAGGCACAGAGGAATTAATTATCATAAAACATACCATAAAACCAGAGGGCTACTAGCCTACTGCTTCATAAACTGGGATCACCTGAAGTAATTCTCTAAGAACAATGTAGAGGTTTTAACTTAAGCAGACGGTAGTGGGCAAGAACATTGTCTGAGATATATCCAGATGATTTATAGATTTATCTTACCATAAATTAACACTTACTGTGCATGTAATCTGCTTTACAGCATTAAAAAATATCTATCCAAAAAATGAAAAAAAAAGAAATCTACCTAAATATCCACCTAGATTAACAACCTACCAACCCAACGAGGAAGGCACATGCACACTCATGAGGAGAAAAGGAATGAGTGTTATTCTGCTAGAAGACACAGGCTCTCACAGGGCCAGACAGTCCTATATTTCTCCTCTTCTCAGTGGTCTGACCTATCAGTAAGCAAAGGATATCAAAGACAACAGCTACTGCCAATGGTGAGCTGGTGAGCCCTGAGGGAAGGGAAGAATATCTGCCATTTAGCAGACATCAGGCTGCAGCCACTCCCCACAAGGAAAACACAGGATACCAGCCCCAGATAACTGACATGCATATCAAAGGAATGATTTCACTGAGTCCAGACTGTGGCATCTTCCCACTCACAGAAAAGTGCCAAATTCCGGAAACTTTCAATTTCTGCTGCTGCTGCTAAGTCACTTCAGTCGTGTCTGACTCTGTGCGACCCCATAGACAGTGGCCACCAGGCTCCCCTGTCCGTTGGATTCTCCAGGCAAGAACACTGGAGTGGGTTGCCGTTTCCTTCTCCAGTGCATGAAAGTGAAAAGTCAAAGTGAAGTCACTCAGTCGTGTCAGACTCTTCGCGACCCCACGGACTGCAGCCTACCAGGCTCCTCTGTCCATGGGATGTTCCAGGCAAGAGTACTGGAGTGGGGTGCCATCACCTTCTAGTTTTCTTTAACAGTAATCTCTTCTTCCTACTACCTTCCCTTTGTTGCAAAACTCCTATATATCACAGCTCCTCCCTTCTTCGCCTGCTCAGAGCAGTTGCTCAAGGTTACTTGAGATGCTGCCTCCTAGGCTTGTCGTCCTAAAAATTCCCACTGAATACACCATAACTCTTTTTTTTTTTTTTTTTTTTTTACCATAACTCTTAATTTCTAGGTTGTGAATACTTTTTAAGTCGACATGTCCAAAGAACTTTAGTTTCTCTTATTTAATTAGAATAAAAGAGAAGTTTCTACTATCTGTGTCTCTAAAACTTCTAAACTAGAAATGTAATTTCTAGCATCATATCACAGAGAAGGCAATAGCACCCCACTCCAGCACTCTTGCCTGGAAAATCCCATGGACGGAGGAGCCTGGTAGGCTGCAGTCCATGGGGTTGCGAAGAGTCGGACACGACTGAGCGACTTCACTTTCACTTTTCACTTTCATGCCTTGGAGAAGGGAATGGCAACCCACTCCAGTGTTCTTGCCTGGAGAATCCCAGGGACAGGGGAGCCTGGTGGGCTGCCGTCTATGAGGTCACACAGAGTCGGACACGACTGAAGCGACTTAGCAGCAGCAGCATATTAACTGAATAATGCTGTGGTTACCACTGCAGGCTTCAAACTGGACCAGCCTGGATGTGTCCTGGTTCTACCATTTAGTAGCCTTTGGGCAAGTCAGTCACTGTTTTAAGGCCTGGGCCTCCTCATCTGTGAAATAAGTGTAACAGCACATGCCTCAGCAAGTTGGTTTTAAGATTAACTGAAGCTGTGTATATCAGTTTCTTTGCTTAGCACCTGACATGTAGAGGACTCAAATATGAATATGAATAAAATGTCTACTCTATAGAAATATCTCTTCAAATTCCCTCTGACTGCCCAAGCACTCCTCACATTCTGCCACTATTCCTGGGTCTATTTAAAACTCCCTCACAAATGGCAAAAAAAAAAAAAAAACTCCCTCACAGCATCCCCATAGCCTCAGCCTCCTTAGTGCTTCTGCCTATCCCTGGTTCATGCTACTGCAAAACCAATAAGGAAATGCTAAAACTCTTGCTGGAATGAGAAGAGAAGCAAATGAAAAAGCAAGGCCAACAGCACCCGCTCTGGCCAGGGTGATAAAGGCTGGCAACATTCATCTCCCTCGTAGATTAACTGGTGTTCCCTCCCACAGTGTTCAGCAGCCCCCCAAGACTGAATTCAAGAGAACCAGCTAATTTAAGGCACCAGGTACAAATCAGGCAAGTTGCAAATGCTCTTCCCTTCAACCAGCACTTGGCATTCTACTAGAATCATATGGCCTGCAAAAAACTCTAGAAGCTTCTATAATGTGGAGCTATTAATAAAACATGTATACTTCCTTTTAAGTCACAGAAATCTTTTTCAGCACTTTAAAGTGGCAATATGGACAATGTGAAAAAGCAGAAAACACAGGCAGTTCTCTTCTCTACTCAACAACAATAAAAAAGTGAGACCAGAAGGTATCCACAATAACCAACCAGAAATGATGGTAACTGGATGCTCTGCATCAGTTCAGTTCAGTTCAGTCACTCAGTCCTGTCTGACCCTCTTTGACCCCATGGACTGCAGCATGCCAGGCCACCCTGTCCATCACCAACTCCCAGAGTTTACTAAAACTCATTTCCATTGAGTCGGTGGTGCGATTCAACCATCTCATCTTCTGTCGTCCCCTTCTCCTTCCACCTTCAATCTTTCCCAGCATCAGGGTCTTTTCCAATGAATCAGTTCTTCCCATCAGGTGGCCAAAGTAATGGTGTTCAGCTTCAGCATCTGTCCTGAATATTCTTTGGAAGAACTGATTCATTAGAAGGACTTCCAATGAATTGACTGGATGGATCTCCTTGCAGTCCAAGGAACACTCAAGAGTCTTCTCCACACCACCGTTCAAAAGCATCAATTCTTTGGTGCTCAGCATTCTTTATAGTCCAACTCTCACATCCTTACATGACTACGGGAAAACCATAGCCTTGAATAGACGGACCTTTGTTGGCAAAGCAACGTCTCTGCTTTTTAACATGCTGTCTAGGTTGGTCATAACTTTCCTTCCAAGGAGTAAGCATCTTTTAATTTCATGGCTGCAGACACCATCTGCAGTGATTTTGGAGCCCATTTCCAAAATAAAGTCAGCCACTGTTTCCACTGTTTCCCCATATATTTGCCATGAAGTGATGGCACCAGATGCCATGATTGTAATTTTCTGACTGTTGAGTTTTAAGCCAACTTTTTCACTCTCCTCTTTCACTTTCATCAAGAGGCTCTTTAGGTCTTTGCTTTCTGCCATAAGGGTGGTATCATATGCATATCTGAGGTTATTGATATTTCTCCTGGCAATCTTGATTCCAGCTTGTGCTTCATCTAGCCCAGTGTTTCTCATGATGTACTCTGCATATAAGTTAAATAAGCAGGGTAACAATATACAGCCTGACGTCCTCCCTTCCCTATTTGGAACCAGTCTGTTGTTCCATGTCCAGTTCTAACTGCTGCTTCCTGACCTGCATACAGATTTCTCAAGAGGCAGGTCAGGTGGTCTGGTATTCCCATCTCTTGAAGAATTTTCCACAGCTTGTTGTGATCCACACAGTCAAAGGCTTTGGTATAGTCAATAAAGCAGAAATAGACGTTTTCCTGGAACTCTTGCTTTTTCGATGATTCAAGGGATGTTGGCAATTTGATCTCTGTTTCCTCTGCATTTTCTAAATCCAGCTTGAACATATGGAAGTTCATGGTTCACGTACTGTTGAAACCTAGTTTGAAAACTGTTCTGCATTGCTAAAATAACTAACAATGCATTTGATTCATACTTAAAAGTTCCCATCTAACTTAAATGCATTTACACTAAACCAGTGGTTCTCAAACTCGGGCAATTTTGGCTCTCAAGGGTTATTTGGCTATGTCTAGAGCTACTGGTATCTAGTTAATAGAGGGTAGGATGCTGCTAAACATCCCATAACACACTGGACAGCCCCCCCCACAATGAAGAATTATCGAGCCCAGAACGTTAATAGTGCTGACTTGAGAAATCCAGCACTAACCAAATACCTTATTGATGGTCATCTTAAACATCATAATCATTATGAATAAAGAAAATTCTGTTAACCACATTCATTTGTTAAACAAATTTTTAAGACCCTTTAATTAAACAGTTTCTTTAGATCTCACAAAGAGCTAAGAACTGGGGCATTGGAAACCAAAAAAGAAAAGAGATGCCTGGCTGTGATATTAATATAATGGTCAGAACGCTATTTCTAATTATTTTACATTATATATGTATATGAATTACATTATATGTATATATGTATACTAAATATTTCAGTTGAAATTTCTAGGAAATTATATACTAACTCATTTTCTACAATGCTGAATATTGTTCAACATTTTTGAGGAAAAGGATATATTTATGACTACCATTACTGAAATAATGGGTGGTATTGAAAGCTATTTCTACTCTTGATACCACACTGTCAGACAATTTCCACTGTCACGTCTAAAACCACACTCCTGTAGCCACTTCCCATCATATCAACTGTCATCCCTTTTCTCTTCTGTGGCATTTTATTTGCCATGCATAAACAGTGAAAAAATTAAAATCAAGTTCATTAAAGAATTTGCTGAGTGAAGGCTACCATAAATAAAGTACAGAGCTTTCCACATTAAGAGCAGATACTCTTTCCTTTTTCAAGTTGGGCTGATGTCCTAGAGGTTAATACTGTTATGTCAGGAATGACCCATGAAACCACAGTTTTAAAAGATACTCTATTTCCAAACCGTTTCTATGAAGCAAGTAAGAATTAAATGTTTTCTAAGATGTGAAGAAACAATTCAAGAACACATTCCTACCTGCCATATCAGAGAGCAATAAAATTGTGAAAAATAATTTTCACAGTAACAAAAGGTATATACCTGCTATATACATATATGTGATATCTAGGATGACAGAGTGAAATAATGCGTGATAGCAGGATAGTGCACCTAGAAAAGATATTTCACTTTAGCTGAAAATGAAAAGGCACTGGTCAGATAGAAAATATCCAAAAGGGTAATGGGGAATTCATATGACATGTTAATGTAATTTCTCTTTGAAAGATGTTAGAAGCAAATAAAGGCATCTGCTGGGCTTCCCTGGTGGCTCAGTGGTAAAGAACCCACGTGCCAATGCAGGAGACATGGGTTCAATCCCTGGTACTTCTTAATCCCATCAACAGCTTATTCCCTGGAGAAGGAAATGACAACCCACTCCAGCATACTTATCTGGGAAATCCATGGACAGAGGAGCCTGGAAGACTACAGACCATGTGGACACAAAAGAGTCAGAAAAAACACAGCAACTTAACGACGACAACAACAACAACAAAGGCATCTGTGAATGTGAAACCTGTTGATTCTAGGCCACATCGCGTCCACAAGTGAAAGTGATCAGTGTGAAAACAATGCCCAGTTGTAGATGTGACTGGTGAAGGAAGTAAAGTCCAATGCTGTAAAGAACAATACTGCATAGGAACCTGGAATGCTAGGGCCATGAATCAAGGTAAATTGGAACTGGTCAAATAGGAGATGACAAGAGTGAATATCGACATTTTAGCAATCAGTGAACTAAAATGGACCAGAATGGGCAAATATAATTCAGATGATCTACTACTTGGACAAGAATCCCTTAGAAGAAATGGAGTAGTTCTTATAGTCAACCAAAGAGTATGAAATGCAGTACTTGACTGCAGTAGCAAAAACAACAGAATGATCTCTATTTGTTTCCAAGGCAAACCATTCAACATCACAGCAATCGAAGTCTATGTATGCCCCAACCACTAATGCCGAAGAACCTAAAGTTGAACAGTTCTATGATGACCTACAAGACTTTCTAGAACTAACACCAAAAAAGATGTCCTTTTCATCAGAGGGGACTGGAATGTAAAAGTGGGAAGTCAAGACATACCTCGAGTAAGAGGCAAGTTTGACCTTGGAGTACAAAATGAAGCAGAGCAAAGGCTAATAGAATTTTTCTAAGAAAACACACTGGTCATAGCAAACATCCTCTTCCAACAACACAAGAGATGACTCAACACATGGACATCACCAGATGGTCAATATGGAAATCAGACTGATTATATTTTTGCAGCCAAAGACGGAGAAGCTCTATTCAGTGAGCAAAAATAAGACCGGGAGCTGATTGTGGTTCAGATCATGAATTCCTTATTGAAAAATTCAGACTTAAATTGAAGAAAGTAGGGAAAACCAGGAGACCATTCAAGTGTGACCTAAATCAAATCCCTTACGATCATACAGTGGAAGTGAGAAATAGATTCAAGGGATTAGATCTGATGATAGACAGAGTGCCTGAAGAACTATGGATGGATGTTCGTAGATTGTACAGAAGGCAGTGATCAAAACCATCCTCAAGAAAAAGAAATGCAAAAAGGCAAAATGGTTGTCTGAGGAGGCCTTACAAATAGCCAAGAAAAGAAGAAAAGTGAAAGGCAAGGAGAAAAGGAAAGATTAACCCATCTGAAGGTAGAGTTCCAAAGAATAGCAAGAAGAGATAAGAAAGCCTTCCTCAGAGCTCAATGCAAAGAAATAAACAAAAACAATAGAATGGAAAAGACTAGAGATCTCTTCAAGAAAATCAGAGATACCAAGGGAACATTTCATGCAAAATGGGCACAATAAAGGACAGAAATGGTATGGATCTAAGAAGCAGAAGATATTAAGAAGAGGTGGCAAGAATACACAGAACAACTATACAAAAAAAGATAAATGACCTAGATAATCACGATGGTGTGATCATGCACCTAGAGCCAGACATCCTGAAATGCAAAGTCAAGTGTGCCTTGGGAAGCATCACTACAAACAAAGTTAGTGGAGGTGATGGAATTCCAGTTGAGCTATATCAAATCCTAAAAGATGATGCTGTGAAAGTGCTGCACTCAATATGCCAGCAAATTTGGAAAACTCAGCAATGGCCACAGGACTGGAAAAGGCCAGTTTTCATTTCAATTCCAAAGAAGTGAACTCGCTCAGTCGTGTCTGACTCTTTGTGACCCCATGGACTGTAGCCTATCAGGCTCCTCCGTCCATGGGATTTTCCAGGCAAATGTGCTGAAGTGGATTGCCATTTCCTTCTCCAGGGGATCTTCCCGACCCAGGAATCGAACCCAGATCTCCTGCATTGCAGGCAGATGCTTTACCGTCTGAGCCACCAGGGAAGAAAGAAAGGCAATGCTAAAGAATGTTCAAACTACCACACAATTACATTCATCTCACACATTAGCAAAGTAATGCTCAAAATTCTCCAAGCTAGGCTTCAACAGTATGTGAACTGAGAACCTCCAGATGTTCAAGCTGGTTTAGAAAAGGCAGAGAAACCAGAGATCAAATTGCCAATATCCAGTGGATCATAGAAAAAACAAGAGAATTCCAGAAGAACATCTACTTCTGCTTCACTGCCTACACCAAAGCCTTTGACTGTGTGGATCACAACAAACTGAAAAATTCTTTAAGAAATTGGAATACCAGACTACTTTATCTGCCTTCTGAAAATCTGTATGTAGGTGAAGAAGTAATAGAATCAGACATGGAACAATGGACTGGTTCCAAATTGGGAAAGAGTACATCAAGGCTGTATATTGTCACACTAAATATTTAACTTATATTCAGAGTACATCATGCGAAATGCCAGACTGGATGAACAGAAGTTGGAATCAAGATTGCCGGGAGAGATATCAATAACCTCAGATATGCAGATGACACCACCTTTATGGCAGAACGTGAAGAGGAACTAAACAGCCCCGATAGAGGAGAGTGAAAAAGCTGGCTTAAAACTCAACATTCAAAAAATGAAGATCATGGCTTCTGGTCCCATTACTTCATGGCAAATAGATGGGGAAACAATGCAAACAGTGACAGACTTTATTTTCTTGGGCTCCAAAATCACTGCAGATGCTGACTGCAGCCATAAACTAAAAGATGCTTGCTCCTTGGAAGAAAGGCTATGACCAACCTAGACAGCATATTCAAAAGCAGAGACATTACTTTGCCAACAAACATCCATCTAGTCAAAGCTTGGTTTTTCCAGTAGTCATGTTTGGATGTGAGGGGTGGACTATAAAAAAAGCTGAGCACCGAAGAACTGATGCTTTCGAACTGTGGTACTGGAGAAGACTCTTAAGAGTCCCTTGGACTGCAAGGAGATCAAACCAGTCAATCCTAAAGGAAATCAGTCCTGAATATTCATCAGAAGGACTGGTGCTGAAGTTGAAATTCCAATACTTTGGACACCTGATGAGAAGAATTGACTCATTGGAAAAGACCCTGATGCTGGGAAAGATTGAAGGCAGGAGGAGAAGGGGATGACAGAGGATGACATGGTTGGATGGCATCACCGACTCAATGGGCATGAGTTTGAACAAGCTCCAGCAGTTGCTGATAGACAGGGAAGCCTGGCATGCTGAGATTTATGGGGTCGCAAAGAGTCAGACACAATTGAGCAACTGAACTGAAAGGAGTAGAGGAGTGGGCCTTCCAATTTTAAATATGGTGACCAGGGAATAGCCCCAATGTGAAGGTGTATTTAAGTAAAAATGTGAAGTAGATGAATTCAATACATTTTAAACACTGAAAGTAAGATTTCAACTGACTAAAATTTCCTGTTAGTCGAGACTTTTAAGTCTACAATAAAAAGTTGTGTATTTAACACAAGAACAAAATGAAAATATTAAAAGAAAAAATTAATAAAGGAAAATTATTCTTTTTTAACCTATTCTGAGAGTGGCAGTTTCTGAATAAAGGAAAATAAGCAGACATAAACTACTAAACTTTTCTCAATGTCCATAAAAAAGTTTATTTTCTGAATGAAACACTATAGCATTTGAAGGAACTAACTGTAAGGAACTAGCTTTGAGATCCAAACTAAGGAGTGAGAGTAAAAATCCCTTTTCCAGATGAAAAAATATAAATTGCAGTGACCCAGGAATTTATGCCGAAATGAACAATTAACAAAAGTCATACAGGAATGACTGTTCTGAAATATGTCATTTAGTGCATCAGTTATAGATGGACGTTTACAGAAATGAACCACCATCAAGACCATGAGGAAGAGAAGCACTGGCCCCATCCCTGCCAGTTGGCTCATCAGAGGCCTTCAGACATGGTTTGATGACTGCTGCCACTGAAGGTGGGGGTTATGTGAATATCTTTTAATTTTCTATTTCTTTTTTCTACCTCCCCAATGCCCACAATGTGGTTAAGGCAAATCTCCCAGGTTAACAAAACTATACAAGTCAGTCATTCAGTGCCAAAACTCAGAAATGGGCATTAATTCTCCATGAAAATGAGCTTATACTGGGCACCACGCTGACTTTAGAACAATGACTGCCATCATTGGCAGTTTCCTCCCTGCTTCCTCCTGAATCCTTCTCTTCCCTTCTTTTCACAGTTTTCATAACCAGTGGCCTGAGTTTACTGCTTTCTGTAAAAGGACAATAAGGGCCTCTAATTAGCACCCTAGTCAGTTCCCTAGTTCTTCTATGGGAGACAGCCTCTCTCAGTATAACTACTCACATCCAAGTTTTTATTATACCAAGATGTTTAAAGAGAGAAAGAGCTATGCATAATTTTCTTAATTAAAAAAACTAAAGTGGTTTGCCAACACATACCAACAGGATCATGGTATTGATATATTAATACTACATACATACACCTGTATATGTATACTGTATTGATATGTATTATGTTAAGATATACACTCTATATTATTCTATAGTTTCTATTATACAGCCACTCATTATAGCCTTTTTAAATGGGGTAAAAGAGAAGAAATGCAGTTTTGCCTCTTTTTTTGCAGAACACCTCAAATTTAACAGGATTCCTGAAAATTAACACTATTTACATAATTTCAAAGTTCAGTATATAACCATCACCTTGCTAATGAGATGTAGCCTGAATTAGGCAAGTATTCCCAAGAGGTCTGGTTGCACAGCAAAGACCAGAAAGCCATGCTTTGTTTCCATCTTCAGAATTGTTTCTAAGACTGTTTCTCCTTTTCCTTGATATGTCTTTTTTTCCCCTTCCTCATTTGCTATAGTTGACCAGAGTTGCCCTTTTTAAGACTCTGGATAAACTGGATAAAAATATCAGAAACAGTGTCTTTCCCATTACTAAAGATCAAAAATTAGTATTCTTATATTTAGAGATATTAAAAAACTGGCAATAAGAAATTTATGGAGGTAGGAAAGTACAGTGGTTAAGAGCTGAAGTTTAATCTTAGCTCCCTAATAGTGAGAAATAACAAGCAAAGACAAAAAAGGCTGCTTAAGGAGAGGACACCAGGAACTGGAAATGACAAATGTAAGGTAATGAAACTATTGACAATGTAACAAAGCATCCTGAGGCCTTTTAGTGGAGGAGCAACCCAGGGCCTACAAACTCCAGCACAAACTCTTGTGCCAAGACATATCACAGTATCAGAAAGGATGCCAGGAATAATCAGAACTGTTACACTAAAAGGGACATCTAGTCCATGAAACCTCAAAGAGAACAAAGTATACTATTCCCATGCCTTTCCTAATGATACACTCCTGCACAAAATCAGTACATATTCTTGATAAAAGAGTACATGAATGGTGTAGATGCAGAAGGACAGCTAAGATCACTGACAGAACATTTTAGTATGCAAGCTGGGATTACTGGTCAGAAAAGGTTACATCTGACATTCTTTCTACGCTACAGGCACCAAGGCGTCTTGCCTCTCTTTGAATATTTTCATAGGGAATCCACATCCATCAGATGAAATCAATTCCGTATTCTGTCAGCATTGTCAGAAAATTCATATGCTGAACCAAGATATGATGTGCTGCTTTGGGTTCTTCTGTTGACCCAATATTTACTGAGCCCTTGAGTGGACTTTGAGGAGCAATGGCAATGAATGGCTCAATTTAGGGACTGGTGGGGCAGGCACAGGGAATACAAGGAGAAATTTAGTCAAGAAGTTGAGGTGGCCGGCAGGAATGAATTCAGAAGGATTTTTTTTCTAGGAGAGTAGAAGAAAAATACTCAGGAAAAGGGGAAATCTGGGTCTTACTCCGATGGGCTCTTTGCAACCCCATGGTGTGTACCCTGCCAGATTCCTCTATCCATGGGATTTTCCAGGCAAGAATACTGGAGTGGAGATCTCCAACCCAGTCTCCCTCATTGCAGGCAGACTCTTTACTGTCTGAGCCACTAGGGAAGCCCTGGGGCCATGCTCAATAAATCTTTAATCCAATCTTCTGTTGATGGTGGGACTGTGTTCTCTCCCTGTAGTTTGGCCTCAGTATGGCAGAGGTAATGGCAACTTCCTTCAAAAGGACTTATGTCAGGGCTGTTGTATTCAGTGCCCTTGAACCCACGGCAGGCCAATGTCAACCCATGCCTACATTGGAGACTCCTGGACACTCACAGGCAAGTCTGTCTTAGTCTCTTGTGGGGTTACTGCTCCTTTCTTCTGGGTCCTGATGCACACAAGGTTTTGTTTCTGATCTCCAAGAGTCTGTTTCCCCAGTCCTGTAATCAAATCCCACTGGCCTTCAAAGTCAAATTCTCTGGAGGTTCTCAGTCCCTTTGCCAGATCACCAGGTTGGGAAATCTCTTGTGGGCCCTAAAACTTTCACAACAGTGCAGGAACTTCTCTGGTATAACTGCCAGTCTGTGGGTTGTCTGCTCAGTGGCTCTATGGTGGGACTCACATGCCGTGCCTCCCAGGTCTGTTGCAGTGAGAGCACCATCCCTGTCACAGGCCAGTGCTGACCTGCACCTCAGCAGGAGACACTCAAACACTCAAAGGCAGGTCTGGCTCAGTCTCTTGTGGGGCCCCTGGGTCCTGGTGTGCACAAGGTTTTGTTTGAGCCCTCAGAGCATCTCTGTCAGGCATGAGGTTTGATTCTAAACGTGATTTCGGCCCTCCTACTGTCTTGTTGGGACTTCTCCTTTGCCCTTGGATGTGGGGTATGTTTTTTTGGTGGGATCCAACATTCCCCTGTCAATGGTTATTCAATGGTTAGTTGCAATTTTGGAGTTCTCACAGGAGAAGACGAGAGCATGTCCTTCTATTCTGCCACTTGGAAAACTCAGCAGTGGCCACAGGACCGGAAAAAGTCAGTTTTCATTCCAATCCCAAAGAAAGGCAATGCCAAAGAATGTTCAAACTACCATACAACTGCACTCACTTCACACGCTAGCAAAATAATGCTCAAAATTCTCCAAGATAGGCTTCAACAGTATGTGAACCGAGAAACTCCAGATGTTCAAACTGGATTTAGAAAAGCTTTTAAAAAGGATTTTAAAAAGGCAGATATCAAATTGCCGATATCCATTGGATAACAGAAAAAGCAAGAGAGCTACAGAAAAACATTTACTTCTGCTTCATAGACTACGCTAAAGCCTTTGACTGTGTGGATCACAACAAGCTGTGGAAAATTCTTCAAGAGATGGGAATACCAGACCACCTTACCTGCCTACTGAGAAATCTGTATGCAGGTCAATAAGCAACAGTTAGAACTGGACATGGAACAATGGACTGGTTCCAAATAGCGAAAGGAGTACATCAAGGCTGTATACTGTCACCCTGCTTGTTTAACTTATATGCAGAGTACATTATGCAAAATGCCAGGCTGAATGAAGCACAAGCTGGAATCAAGATTGCCAGGAGAAATATCAATAATCTCAGATAGGCAGATGACACCATCCTTATGGCAGAAAGCGAAGAGGAATTAAAGAACCTCTTGATGAAAGTGAAAAAGGAGAGTGAAAAGGCTGATTTAAAACCCAACATTTAAAAAACGAAGATCATGGCATCCAGCATCATGTCACTTCATGACAAATAGAAGGGAAAAAATGGAAACAGAGACTTTATTTTTTTGGGCTCCAAAATCACTGCAGATGGTGACTGCAGCTATGAAATTAAGATGCTTGCTCCCTGGAAGAAAAGCTATGACAAACCTAGACACCATATTAAAAAACAGAGACATCACTTCACCGACAAAGGTCCATACAGTCAAAGCTATGGTTTTTCCAGTAGTCATGCACAGATGTGAGAGATGGACAATAAAGAAGGCTGAGTGCCAAAGAATTGATGCTTTCAAACTGTGGTGCTGGAGAAGACTCTTGAGAATCACTTGGACAGCAAGGAGATCGAACCAGTCAATCTTAAAGGAATTCAACCTTGAACATTCACTGGAAAGACTGATGCTGAAGCTGAAGCTCCAATACTTTGGCCACCTGATGCGAAGAGCTGACTCACTGGAAAAGACCTTAATGTTGGAAAGATTGAGGGTAAGTAGAGAAGAGGTGGCAGAGGATGAGATGGTTGGATAGCATCATAGACTTAATGGACACGAGTTTGAGCAAACTCCGGGAGAGGGTGAAGGAAAGGGAAGCCTGGCGTGTTTCACTTCATGGGGTCGCAAAGAGGTGGACCGGACTTAGCAACTGAATAAGAACAAAGGGGAGCAGAGGGCTAAGCAGGCAGTGGATAAAGAGGGTGGGAAGATATGTGCCTAGAAGAGCTTACTTACATTTTGGGCAGTAACTTGTACTCTATAGGTACAAGTGTAAACAACCCATCACATCCAGGGAGACAGTGCTAGATCAGATACACGTAAAATGCAAAAAGAAACCCAGACTGAGGGTAGATTTGTGTTAATCCCAACAAAAATACCAAAGAAGTTATTATTTGAACATTTCCCGAGCACTGTTCTAAGCCCTTTAAAAACCATTTTATTCTTCTAACGACTCCATGATGTAGGTAATATACGTTACTACCATTTTATAGATTAGGAAACTGAGTCAAAAAGAATTCCAAATCACCCAGTTAATTACTAGAGAAGAATCCAAACCCAGTCAATTTAACTCCAGAGCCCACAGTCTTTTAAACCACTATAGTGTCTTCTTCTCACCTTGATTTCTAGGCCCCAACACAACTGGCTGTCCAGAGTAAACACTGAAATACTTCTTGGAGAGCCAAAAGATCCAGCTTTAGTGGGATCTTAAGAGGCAAAATTTCTAATGCAGGATATATGGATCTGAAAAGAGAACACAGAAATACTAATACGTTAATTGGCTTATGGGTCTGAATGGAAACCTGTGGGTGGATTTGTTTTTCCAACTTGCTATGGATTTCCAGCTTGTGTCAGCAGGAAGGTGTTCCAATCAGCATGAGCCAGCACACGGGCTCACAGGTGACTTCAAAGGCACATGTCAGATGTGTAGGCTTCCACACAGTGTGGACGCAACACAGTCAGACATGCGCCTTCCTCGGTAATGTGACCACTCTGATCTCTGCTCTTACCCTCACATGACCTTATGCCCTGCTGTTTATTATATATCATTTCCTCCCTTCTAGGATGGAAATTTGTCTAGGAAACTTGTCTAGGAATTTGTGTAGGTCAAGGCATTTGTCTTATTCCCAAATCTCTGGATTCCCAACACCACTTATCAATACTGGTACATCATCGATCTGACAGCATTAAGATAGCATGTTTTAGGGGAAAAAAATATTTCATTAGTCAATTTTCTACAGAGGAAGTAAAGATGACTCTGTTTAAAAGCTGTAATTTTCTACAAATGGCTGTTAGTAATTAATTTTAATTAAATTTGTCCATAACTTGAGAACCTCCCACACATACAACACTGCACTTGAAATTATAGGTAATAACCCCGCAGTATTCTTCAGTTGAGGTATCATATAATTTATGTGGTTCTACATCCTGACTTTTTGGCCTCCTAAATGTGCTCATTAACATTACGTTTTAAAAATAAAATAATATATGGTACAGTCATAGAACTTTTAAAGGCTACTATTAACACTTGGCCTAACACAAAATCCTGCCAGAGGCCCCAGAGAACAACCCAGCCTTGCAGAGCAGGCTGGATACTTCTCTGCAACAAGGCTTCACTGGGACTCAGTGCAGTCCCCAGAATGGAAGCAGCTCCCTGGTGTCTGCAGATACTGCAGATGGTGAAGTTGACAGCTTAATTTCAGTGAACGGGTATGTGTGTGAGACTGGCACAGCGATTGGGTTTCTGTGCACTCTATTCCTGCATAAGTGAGGCAATGATATAAAATTGATCATGGGCTCTCAGAGTACTTGCTGGTGCTAATTCCACTCACTATTAACTTGCATTCCAAGGACAGGTTAATTCTAGATGGTACTCTACAATGACAAATTTATTCCTGAAAACACTCACATTCACAACTCCTAAAGTGTGTGCCTAATGCATGACTATTCCGGGTTTAATAGTTCAAATAAGATTAAACACTTGCATGAATTTCAAAAGGTCCATCCCCTACACTAAAAGGTTACTGGTAAAGGTTTAACCAACCAGTCACTAAAGTGATCAGTTTTGAATATAGAGTATTCCATTATAAACATCAATAACAGACAGTTAGGAGCCATAGAAAGTTTTTGACTATGTGAAGAATATGACCAACACCCAGATTAAAAAAAATTAATTGGGGGCTGGGGGCACTAATGTAAAATGGATAGTTGGTGAGAGAAGCAGCCTGAAATAAGACAAAGGCCATCATCATGACATGGAGACTCAATAACAACCGGTGGCTGACTGGGTGGCAAGTAGATAAGAGGAAAGAGTAGATTTAAAATAAACTTTGAAGCCTGGTAAAGCCAGGTTAATAATACCTCTAAGAAAGTCAGGAGGAGGGGGCTAGACTGCAGCAGAAAAAGGAGTTGAAGTTTGGTGCCCTCAGGACATTTACATTTATCCAGCCGGGGTGGTTCAGTGGTAAAGAATCAGCCTGCCAAGCAGGAGATGTGGGTTCCATCCCTGGGTCAGGAAGATGCCCTGGAGAAGGAAATGGCAACCCACTCTAGTATTCTTGCCTGGAGAATCCCATGGACAGAGGAGCCTGGTGGGCTACAGTCCACGGGGTCGCAAAAGAGTCAGACAAGACTTAGTGATTAAATAGCAACAACACAGATTAAGAAAAAGAAGCCCAGGGGGTGGATGACACCACCAAAGAATAGAGGAGGCAGGAAATAATGGGAAAGAGAAAATGGGAATGCTGGAAGAGAGAAAGGACAAAAATGAGCTAGTCAAAGGAATAAACTTGTAGATCCAGTGAAGTACGAAAATCAAGAGCAAGAAAAGAGATTTAAAAAGAAGCAAATAGGAATTCCCTGGTAGTCCACTGGTGAGGACTAGGTACTTTCACTGCTGAGGGCATGGATTCAATCCCTGGTCAGGAAACTAAGATCCCACAAGCTGCAAGGTGTAGCCAAATTAATTAACTAATTTTAGGAACAAGAAGAAGAAATAATGACTCCTTGATCCATGGACTGCAGAATGGATGCTGTGTTAGCAGGCATGAAAACAACATAAACATCTCCAGCAGAGCTCTTGAGTGACCAGGTGCACTGTCAATGAGCAGTAATATTTTGAAAGGAATCTTTTTTTCTGAGAAGTAGGGCTTAAAATATTCGGTAAATCATTGTTGTAAATGGATGTTCTGTCATCCAGGCTTTGTTGTTCTATTTCTAAAGCCCAGACTGAGTGGATATAGTATAATTCTAAAGAGTCATAGGATTTTCAGAATGGTAAATGAGCAATGGCTTCAACTTCAAGTAACCAGTTGGATTAGCCCCTAGCAAGAGGGTCAGCCTGTGCTTCGAAAATTCAAAGCCAGGCACTGACTTCTCTCTAGCTATGAGAGTCTTAGCATCTCCCTCCAGTGAAGGCTGTTTCACCCACATTGACAATCTGTTGTTTAGTGTAGCCACCCTCATTAATTATCTGAGATAGATCTTCTGGAAAAGTTGCTGCAGTTTCTATGTCATCCTTGCTATTTCACCTTGTACTTTTATGTTATGAAGATGACTTCTTTTCTTAAACATCATGAACCAACCTCTGCTTGCTTTCAACTTTTCTTGTACAGTTTCCTCACCTCTCTTGGCCTTAACAGAATTAAGGAGAGTTAGGGCCTTGCTCTGGATTAGGCTTTGGCTTAAGGCATTGTTGGGACTGGCTTGAACTTCTATTCAGACCATTACAACTTTCTCCATATCAGCAGTAAGATTGCTTTGCTTTCTTACCATGGGTATTCACAGAAATAAGACTCACTTGATTTCAAGAAGTTTCCTTTTGCGTTCAAAACTGGCACAAGGGCCTGTCTTTCAGCCTGTCTTGGCTTTCAACATGCTTTCCTCACTAATTATATCTAGCTTTTGATTTAAAGTGAGAGGCATGTGACTCTTCCTTTCACTTGAATGCTTAGAGGCTACTAGGGTTATTAAATGGCCAAATTTCAGTATTGTGTGTCAGGAAATAGGGAGGCCCATGGAGAGGGACAGAGACAGGGGAAAGCCCAGTTGGTGAAGCAGTTAGAACACATGCATTTATAGTCTTTACGGATGAGGTTCATGGTGCCCCACAACAATTACAACAGTAATATCAAATATATCACTGTTCACAAATCACCATAACAAATATAATAATAATGAAAATGTTTGAAATATCACAAAAATTATCAAAATGTGACACAGAGACACAAAGTGAGCAATGCTGTAGGGGAAAAAGTGCCAAAAGACTTGCTTGACCCAGGGTTGCCACAAACCTTCAGTTTGTGGGGGAAAAAAAAAGAAAAAATACACAGTATTTTTGAAATACAATAAAGCAAAGCATGCCTATAAAACCCTAACTATACTAAGACCGAATCCACATGCCCAAGAAGCACAGAAGTAATGGCCTTGAGCCAATCTCTAATTCCTACCCCAATAGGTTCAAGTTGTCTTCTCTGTTACCAGTTGGATCCATGACCCTAAGTTTTTCTCAGTAGAGGAAAGGAATGCAAGCAAAAATGTAACTATGAATTAAAACTCTCTCAACATTCCTAGGTTCACAAGTTTACGTGGCTACTCACTGAAAGACGACTGACTACTCTTTAAACTGCTCTTGACCTTCCAAGAAATAAGAAAACTCTTCCTGGTTCCCGTTCCTCTGAAGGACTTTTCTTATTTCAAAGTCAATCTTAAGCAGCTTCTAAGAATAACTGATAAGATCACCATCACCACTTTATTATAAACCTTTAGATAGTTTGCCTAGATCATTGTTTCAAATATAATATGTATTCATTATTGCTACAAACAACACTAACCCTAACATATGTGAAACACAGTACTTGCACGGCACTTTGCCTCCAAAGCCCTGAGAAACCTTAAGAACTAGTATTATAAGCATGTGAGTCCTGGAATCAGAGAGACCTGGTTCAAATTCTCTTTAGAAGATTAGACTTGTTGTAGAGCACTGAAACTTGGTTTTTCCTTTCCTCTAAAATGATAATACCATCTATCTTGCAGTGCTGTCATAAGAATAAGTAAAACACAAACAGTCCTGGTTCACAACCAGCATTCAATAAAAACAATTACTCTTACTGTTTTGTTTAGTCCCTAAGTCATGTCCAACTCTTTTGTGATGCCATGGACTCCTGCCAGGCTCTTCTGTCCATGGGATTTTCCAAGGCAAGAATACTGGAGTGGGTTGCAATTTCCTTCGCCAGGGGACCTGTCTGACCCAGGGATGGAACCTGTGTCTCCTGCATTGAAGGCAGATTCTTTACCGCTGAGCCACCTGAGAAACCTACAGTTACTCCTACTGCTATAACCTGAATCTTCATCCCCTCTTCTACAACAAACGTAAAATTAGTCCTCAAAAAGTGCACAGGATATTGGATTATGTGTTGAAAAAAGACCCCTGGGTTGGGAAGATGCCCTGGAGAAGGAAACAGGCTACCCACTCCAGTATTCTGGCCTGGAGAAATCCATGGACTCTATAGTCCATGGGGTTGCAAAGAGTCAGACACAACTGAACCACTTTCACTTTCAGGAAAAATCTGCCTTCCATCCTAACAAGGGTGAGAACTGGAAAAAGGAAATCTACTTATAGGAAGTCTGCACATCAAATAGTGTGGAAAGCCCTTGACCACAAAGGACCCAGATGCTGAATAAATTACAACAGATACACTTTTAAATGCATTGCTGAAATCATAAGAAAACAAAGGAAATTCCTAAGGACAAGAGTAAAAAAGAAAAAAAAAAAAAAAACAATAAGCCTAAACCTAGGTGGTAGAACCTAGAGCCCAGAAACTTCTGCTCTGGCAGGACAGGACATGGGTCTTGAGCTTGTGAAACTCAAAAGGGACTGAACCTGGAACCCACATTGAAGGAGTTACACCTTGGAAAGAAGAATGGCCTAGGACTTCCCTGATAGCTCAGCTGGTAAAGAATCCGCCTGCAATGCAGGAGACCCTGGTTCAATTCTGGAGTCCGGAAGATCCCCTGGAGGAGGGATGGGCTACCCACTCCAGTATTCTTGGGCTTCCCTGGTGCCTCAGCTGATAAAGAATCTGCCCACAATGCAGGAGGCCTGGCTTCAATCCCTGGGTTGGGAAGATCCCCTGGAGAAGGGAACAGGCTACGTACTCCATTATTCTGGCCACGATAGTCCATGGGGTCGCAAAGAGTCAGACAAGACTGAGCCACTTTCACTTTCAGGAAAAATCTGCCTTCCATCCAAGAGAAGTCTGTAAACCTACACCAAACCTAAGTGGAAAAATTCATGACAACAAAGTTGATCTTCCCTCAGCAAACTTGAGCTAAATTTCGGAGAAATGCTTGGCTAATCAAAGTGGCCATGGTTGGAAGTAGAAGCAAATATATTTTCTACAGAAAATCATCTTCAATAAAGATTCTTCAAGATTCTCATAAAACTAAGGAATAACTGAGGAGATAAGCTACCTTCAATGATATTCAATAGATAAACTCTCTCTCAACCCCAAGGGCTTTGGATATTCAGACTATGGAAAAGAAAAAAGGGAAAACTGAAAAAAAGCTGGACCAAAACCAAAACACATGCACACACACAAAATAAGAAAATGTTCATTCTGCTGTGTATATAAAATATACCGTTAAATATATATTTTTACCATAATGGAATTACATGCTTTATGTGAAGTGTGGTAAGAGCGCTGCCTTTAATGCCAGGCACACCTGAATTTGAAACTAGCTAAACAAGTACTAGTTTAAGTTGCAAGCAAGCTAAGTAAAACTTTCTGGGCTTTAATTTCTTCAGCTGGAAAATGAGCATAATACTCCCTGTCTACTAAAATTGTTGTGAAATATATTCGCACACATACATACTTACACATACTTAACTGTGGTATCACAAACCACAGTTCTTAGTACAGAAAATGCACTCAATAAATAGTATGAATATCACAGGAGAAGGATTTTCATTCATTCAAGAAATAATTACAGTGCCAGTCCCAGCGCCAGACTTTTTGGAAAACAGATGGATAATGACTCCTTGTTATGTGCTGTATTGCTTGTTTTGTGTCAGACATTCATCAATATAAGCTTACTTTATCCTTCCCACAATCTTATAAAGTTCTGTTATCTCCACTGTCCAGATGAAGAAACTGAGAAATTAAAAAACTTGATTCAATTCATACAACTGGCAGTATAAGGACTTGAAATTGGGTGCTATATGACCCCAAAGCCTATGTCTTAATTTAATTACCTTGTCTTCTGTCTTTTTCTTTTTTAGAAAAAACAGAGAACTCCAAAAATAATGGCTTTCACATTCATAGAATATAACATAACATCATTAAACTGAATTCTCTACATTCTTGACCTTTCAGTTTTTGTTCCTTCTTCAACAGAGAAAGTAACATTTCAATTATGAGTAACATCTACTACATATGCAATGGGTCTAAATGTTGTAGTTTTCATTTATAAATATTTTTCTAGGTACTACAGAGTAAATTGGCATTTCTTGGAAATTTAAACATGGTTTACTTTTTGATGAGGGGAGGATCTTACTTATATAATGATAACAGATAAAACTTAATAGGGAGGCAGATAAGACTCAAAAAAGGAAGCAATTTCTAAAATGTTTTCATCTCACCAAACTGAATAGTTTCAGACTATTTTGCAAAATATTAGATCACTCTCCAACAGATACTACAGATTACACTATGGTAAAGACAAACAATTATTCCATACAGTGACTAATTTTCAACCTTGAAAATAATGGCAACAAAAACTTTTGAGTTCTTTTAAACAATACTGAGACAGCCTAACAGATCTAGAAAAGTTATTGCAGGTTCTCCCCCTCAATTAAAAAAAAAATGTTCTGGATTTTCTCCTAAGGAAAAAAGAGAATAGAAAAGAAGAAAGGACTCTTCTAAAGGCACAGCTGCCTTGTAGAAATGGTTTACAGACGGCTCATTCCTACTTCTAGGAGAGAAATTCATCTTCTGTTCAGGGACTCAGAGTTTGAAACTAAGCATGTGATTTTAAGTAACAGTAATTTTAAGTAATAATGATGTAAAGAAACTGGATCCCTTTACCCTCAAATTGAAAACTGCTGATGATTAAGAAATCAAGTAGCTCAAACAATTTAAAAACTGATAAATAAGTAACTCCAAAACAAAGTAATGAACTTTCACTTAAAATGGAAGAAAATCCTCTTCTATTCATTTTAGAGTGACTCACATCTAAATCTGGAAGAGATTTTAGAGATTATTTCACCAGTCTTCACTTTGAAGATAAGGAAATTGAGAGCTAAAGCACTGTGATTCAATTACCGATCCCCTGGAGAAAGGAAAGGCTACCCACTGCAGTATTGCAGCCTGGAGAATTCCATGGACTGCATATGTATAATCCATGGGGTCGCAAAGAGTCGGATACGACTGAGCAACTTTCACTTATATATTTTCTCACATCATTATTTCTTCCCTTATCTAATGTAGCTATAAATTTGTAAGTCATCATCCATCATGTTTTTTTGCCCTGTGAATACTACAGCTTCAGCACAAGGACAGAGAAAAATTTTTAAGTTCCGATATTTCACATTTAAACCATCATAACAGCTTTGCTTAATAAGAATAAAATGAGTGTAAGTGAATAAAAGAATTGTTATTTCCGCCATTCAAATAAGGTTTCTGCCTCATAACTGGTCTATATACAAGCCATCTCTGGTTTTTGCACAATAAGAGCGCAAAACGGGGGGCAGGGACTTTAAAAAAAAGTTTGGCAATTCAAGAGAAAAATCCCTGGTGTGCCCTACATAGCTTTCAAGCCTGCCTAGGGAGAACAGAATGCCTTTAAAGAAAAAAGGAGAAAAACTGTGGGCTGGAATAGGTCAGTCTGAGGATTTCTTCCAAGACTAACAATCAATGAGAATTCAGAATTCAAAATACCGCATTACTGATCATCTTAATTTAACAACACAAAAACACAATAAAATTCTATTTCTTGATAGTAAGAATATGTTTCCTTCTGAGAGATGAGCAGTTTTCCACACTCCAGCGTCTTTTTCAAAAGGGAAAACTGGAGCATTCGGGATTGCTCGTCCGAAGTCACTCAAACACGAGTCCGCCAGACCAGGGTGGATCTAGCCTGCCGCATTCATTGTATTAATCCTTCACAAGGTCTGCCCGAAGCAATTTAGAGAAAAAACTTAAACCTCAGTATGTAGAAAACAGGTCTTATTAATTCCTAACCAAACTTTTTATTTTTAAGTTATCCTTTACTTCCGGAATTCCCTAGTAAGTGACCTCCAGGACAGGTAGATCGGCGCCAGGCGCGCTCCCGCGTAGGACTTTTGGGGGAAGGGTGACAATTAGCTAAGTGGCTGGGCTGACGGGCGCGGGCCCCCGGGAAGGTCTCGGCGCCAGCGCCCAAGGCTGCTGCGGACCCGACGCACCTGCCAGGCAAAGGCGGTCCCTCACCTGCGACAACGCCCCCGCCCACCATTACCTCCCGACACGCTTACCTGGGGCGTCTGCCGAGGCCTGGCCCCTGGACGTGGCCGACTCGGCCCAAGCCAGGTGCGACGACGGCCGACTCCAGGGCCGCGGGGTCCCGAACGGCAGGTAGGAGTGGTTGGACTTCCGCCGAATCGCCACCCGCCTGAAGTTGTAGTCGCCCTCGCCCCTCATCTGGCCGCTTTCATTTGCGGCTCGGCGCCCGCTCCCGCCCTCATCCAGCCGCGAGCGCGAGCTCGGCGGGCACCTGAGGGGCGACCTGACCCAGGGGGGCGTCGCTTGCATGACAGGCTCCGTGCGACTGGACAGGGGTAACTTCTGCTTCGAGTCGTCTGCAAGTGTCTCCGCGTCCCTTCCTCCCAGGACGTGCAAGGCCGCGCCGCGAGTTTGGCTCCGACTCCCTGTGCGGCAGCCGCCACGCCCGAGTCTGCGGCTAGCGTTCTCACCTGACGCCGCCGCTAGAGCGGCGGGTTCTGGCTACCGCCACCCACTCCTCTCTGGATCAATCACCGGCAGACCCCCAAGAGCGCCGACAGCTCGGCCTGTGGGCGCCACTGCTGCTGCCTCCTCCTCGTCTCTCCCGGGCAGTAGCCCAGGACGCGCTGTGCCGCCGGGAGCGTCCCGGGCAGCTCCGCCCCTCTCCCCCGCCCCCTCCAGCTTCTTTCTCCCCTCCCCCGCCACTGGCCTACTGGAGCCAAGGGGGCGCTCACCTGCCGACGCAAACCTGGAGTGTTCCGAAGGTCAGCCGTGCTCACCAGTGGGGCACACGCACTGGGCTCCGGAGGAAAGAGGAGATCATAACAGCTACTCTGAACTCGGTACAGCGCCTGCCATCCTCGCAGACGCGTAAGACAAGGGTCACACGTGTGTCTCAAGACGCTACTGAGCCCTTGATAATGATCTTACTTATGTTGTAGAGCTACCCAGTGAGGTAAGTATTTCAGATAAGGAAACCAAGATGCGGAACTTACACTGGGTCACTTGGTACTGCAGAGCTAGAATACTTACCTGAGGCTCTGCCCCAAAGTCTGGCCTTATCTCACTCAACCAAAAAATCTTGCCGGGAGCATAGAGACAGAGAAAGGTGAAAAGGTGCGTGAAAGTAAAAGAAAAGGTGGCGCTGAAGATCCGCAGGTTTCCTGAAGAGTATCAGCCCCTCCATCACCACAAACACTTTTGGAGCTTCGTTAGTAATGCTCTTCAGAATCCTTTAATTTGTCAAGTCATTTTTTAGAAGCGTCAGCCAAATAGTAAATTGAATTTTTTTTCCATTGGTTTGCTTACGTGCATTTTAGAATTCATTAAAGTGAAGAGGCTGAGTTACCTAACCACAGAGACAGGAGGTGAAAGAGCAGCGTTCCACGTATCCTAGCTGAAGCAGAAAGAATTCCCCAGCCATCACTCCCACCTTGAAAGTCACCCCACATTTTTTTCAGATGGACCTTCACCCAGGTAACATCTCTTCCATCTCCCTGAAGTATGTCCCATAACCCAGTCCTCCTCAAGAAGCCTTTAGGAGGCAGTTCAACTGTCTTAGTCTCCTTGGCCATTACTCCAATAAATGTACCCTTTAGAAGAAACTACATGCATAGTTTTTAATGCATCCATTCTGACCTTGTTAAAAGGAGCTTTTGCTCCCTTTGGATTTATTATCCCTGTATCACTGTATTGTAACTATTGTTACTCTTTCTCTGTAATTGTGTTATCTACTACACTACATGATGTCAGAAGTGATTTAAACAAGTGCTTTCAAATATAAATAATGAAAGAGGTTTTACTTCTGTATGCATAAGTTAACTATAACTTAAATGCAGGTTTTTTAACATAATTTATTTGGTTCAATAAAAAGGCAATGTGGGGTGGGAGCAAAAAAAAAAAGGTGGTGTTGCAATCAATAATACCATACTAGCAACCTACTCTTGCCTGGAAAATCCCATGGATGGAGGAGCCTGGTAGGCTGCAGTCCATGGGGTGGCTAAGAGTCGGACACGACTGAGCGACTTCACTTTCACTTTTCACTTTCATGCATTGGAGAAGGAAATGGCAACCCACTCCAGTATTCTTGCCTGGAGAATCCCAGGGATGGGGGAGCCTGGTGGGCTGCCGTCTATGGGTCCCACAGAGTCGGACACGACTGAAGCGACTTAGCAGCAGCAGCAGCAGCAGCAGCAACCTGCTTCAGAGCGACCTATTTTTAAGTGAGAAGATGATGGTAGTCTTCTCTTTTAGAGAACTGGCTACTGACGAAAAATTTCCCCCTAACTGCCTCCCTGCTACTATTCAGTATTGGTGCTTACTCTTTCTGTGGAGAACCGCAGTAAACATACCTATATGGGGCAAAAAGATATCTTATCAGACATATGTAAGGCAGTAGTTTAATGCGTCCTCATTTGGATATTTTAACTTGTTTACATTATACATATTTCTATTTTTTGGCTCAAGTTGTTCACATTACTTAAGATAATGTTAGTTCACAACAGTGGATGTCGTATTTTCAGGCATTCGTACATCATCTGACATTTCCTCTAAATGTTATGATGCTTATTATTTTCTGATAGAAACCATTTCTAAAGCACTTTGCATTTGATGACTATATTTTTGCAACATTAAATAAATAGGTCAACAGAACTTTATTTGATCTCAAGTTATTATAGGCTAGAATAGAACAAAATTTTTGAAAATCATTATAAATGATGATATAGTCCTTATGTGCTATTTTATTTGTTTATATAGCCAACAGAAAGTGCAATATAATTCATTACCATATATTGAATGAGAACTGTGCTGGGTCCTGAAATACAGAGATGCATGCAGTACATAGTTCCTTATACTCCATGTCTCCGTGACTGAGACACTGCTGAATGCTGACTAAATCATCTATCTTTTTCCTGAGGCACACAAAGAGACTGATTTGAATCTTCCCTTACGGTTAGGTGGAGCCACCTAACTAAATTCTTCAAAAAGTTTTGTGGGCAAAAGTAATGTGTATCACCTTCAGGCCTGACTTTAGCACACTGGACATCTTCTCCAACTGCAAAGAATGCAAAGGGGCCAGTGCGGGAACCTGAGCCCTCAACCATGGTGGAGCCACTATATGGAGAGGAGCTGGCAGCCCAGAATCACCCCTTTGCTGTGAATTAACACAAAATCAGACTAGCAAAATGCATAAGAAGACTAAACTAATCCACGTTCCTTAAATATTATCTTTATATGTTCTAGTGTAGCAAAAATTATGTATATATTATGTCTCTTAATTCTAATTAAAATGTTTTAAACAAACATTTGATTTAATTTTAACATAACCAGTCTCAGATTTGTCTAGTCCCTAATAAATAAGATAAAACCAAAAAGGAACACTCAAGAGAAAAAATATAAATCAATAAGCAATTTCAGCTGTTGGCAGAACATCACTTCCAAAACTAGAATTTAAGAGAAATCAATACTTTATAGCAGATTCACTCATTTTAATCTCACTCAATTCAGTTCAGTTCAGTCACTCAGTCGTGTCTGACTCTTTGCGACCCCATGAATCACAGCAGTCCAAGGGACTCTCAAGAGTCTTCTCCAACACCACAGTTCAAAAGCATCAGTTCTTCGGCGCTCAGGTTTCTTCACAGTCCAATTCTCACATCCATAAATGACTACTGGAAAAACCATAGCCTTGACTAGACGGACCTTTGTTGGCAAGATAATGTCTCTGCTTTTGAATATGCCATCTAGGTTGGTCATAACTTTCCTTCCAAGGAGTAAGCGTCTTTTAATTTCATGGCTGAAATCACCATGTGCAGTGATTTTGGAGCCCCCCAAAATAAAGTCTGACACTGTTTCCCCATCTATTTGTCATGAAATAATGGAACCAGATGCCATGATCTTCATTTTCTGAATGTTGAGCTTTAAGCCAACTTTTTCCCTCTCCTCTTTCACTTTCATCAAGAGGCTCTTTAGTTCCTCTTCACTTTCTGCCATAAGGGTGGTATCATCTGCATATCTGAGGTTATTGATAGTTCTCCCGGCAATCTTGATTCCAGCTTGTGCTTCTTCCAGCCCAGCATTTGTCATGATGTACTCTGCATATAAATTAAATAAATAGGGTGACAATATACAGCCTTGACATACTCCTTTTCCCATTTGGAACCAGTCTGTTGTTCCATGTCCAGTTCTAACTGTTGCTTCCTGACCTGCATATAGGTTTCTCAAGAGGCAGATCAGGTGGTCTGATAGTCCCATCTCTTTCAGAAGTTTCCACAGTTTCTTGTGATCCACACAGTCAAAGGCTTTAGCATAGTCAATAAAGCAGAAATAGATGTTTTTCTGGAACTCTCTTGCTTTTTCGATGATCCAGCTGATGTTGGCAATTTGATCTCTGTTTCCTCTGCCTTTTCTAAAACCAGCTTAAACATCTGGAAGTTCATCGTTCATGTATTATAGCTGAAGCCTGGCTTGGAGAATTTTGAGCATTACTTTACTAGCGTGTGAGATGAGTGCAATTGTGCGGTAGTTTGAGCATTCTTTGGCATTGCCTTTCTTTGGGATTGGAATGAAAACTGACCTTTTCCAGTCCTGTGGCCTAGAGAAAGAAAAATATTTCTCTTGCTTTAATAGTAAATTGTGTTATTTCCTCAGTAAATGAATTATAAATTTATTAGTTATTTGATGCTGTCAGAGTAGGAATTTATATAAATATCATTAAAGCAATAAAGGTCACTAAAAGGCATGAATTATACTGACTTTATGTAGTAGTATTAGGGGCTGAAAAATTGTTGACTTAAAGAAAAACCCACAGTATGAAACACTGGGAAAGACTGAAGGCAGAAGGAGAAGAGGGTGTCAGAGGATGAGATGGCTGGATGGCATCACCAATGCAATGGACATGAACTTGGGCAAACTTCAGCAGATGATGAGGGACAGGGAGGCCTGGCATGCTGCAGTACATGGGGTTGCAAAGAGTCGGGTATGGCTGGGCAACTGAACAACAATGAATTTTAAGAGTTTCAAGTTTTATTCAGAGTCTTACTGAAGACTATAGCCCAGGAGACAGTCTGTCAATAACTGAGTAAACTTCTCTGAAGAGGTTGGAGAGGAGCCAGTTTATATTTATGAATTTTTTGCCTAGGATATACATGTAGTCGTGTGTGTGTGTGTGTGAGTTGCACAATCGTGTCTCTTTGCAACCCCATGGACTGTAGCCCACCAGGCTCTTCTGTCCATGGAATTCTCTAGGCAAAAATACTGGAGTGGGTTGCCATTATCTTCTCCAGGGGATCTTCCTGACCCAGCAATCCAACCCTGTCCCCTGCATTGCAGGCAGATTCTTTACAGTCTGAGCCACCAGGGAAGCCCATAGTCATGCATACATCTTGGTAAAAGATTATAGTAGTTACCAAGAAGAGCTATCTTAAGGTAATGATTTTAGGGCTTTTCTATGTATGAAAAGATGCAAGAATCCCCAGTAATTTAAATTCTTTCTGAGATGTACATCTAACTATTTAAAGGCCTGTTATCCTCAGCACATAGTGCTCATCCTGTTTTTTCATCCTGATTTCATCTCAGGGAATAGGGTTGGTAGCCAACTGCAGTGAGTTGTGACTTAACCCTTTTATATCTGGTTGATGAATGATTCTCCTTGTTTTTTGTTTTTGTTGTTCACGATACAGAAGATAATTTCAAGAAGACCTAATTGAAGATGATGTATTTATTTTAATAGAAACTTACTAAACAGTATGATATTTTGAGTTGGTCCAAGTTGAGATTTCAATTGTTTATGTATATGCATAATTTATAATATCTTAATTTAATCTCTGGGCTTCCCTTGTGGCTCAGCTGATACAGAATCCGCCTGCAATGCAAGAGACCTGGGTTCAGTCCCTGAATTGGGAAGATCCTCTGGAGAAAGAAAAGGCTACCCACTCCAATATTCTGGCCTGAAGAATTCCATGGACTGTATAGTCCATGGGGTCACAAAGAGTCGGACACAACTGAGTGACTTTCACTTCACAATTTAATCTCTTCACTTCATGGCAAATAGATGGGGAAACAATGGAAACAGTGACAGACTTTATTTTTTTGAGCTCCAAAATCACTGCAGATGGTGACTGCAGCCATGAAATAAAAAGCCGCTTGCTCCTTGAAAGAAAAGCTATGACCAGCCTAGACAGTTTATTAAAAAATTAGAGACATTACTTTGCTGACAAAGGTGTGTGTAGTCAAAGCTATGGTTTTTCCAGTAGTCATGTATGGATGTGAGAGTTTAACTATAAAGAAAGCTGAGTGTCAAAGAATTGATGCTTTTGAACTGTGATGTTGGAGAAGACTCTTGAGAGTCCTTTGGACTGCAAGGAGATCCAACCACTCAATCCTAAAGGAAATCAATCCCAAGTATTCATTGGAAAGACTGATATTGAAACTGAAACTCCAATACTTTGGCCACCTGATGTGAAGAACTGACTCACTGAAAAGACCCTGATGCTGAGAAAGATTGTGGGCAGGAGGAGGAGGGGATGACAAAAGATGAGATGGTTGGATGGCATCACCGACTCGATGGACATGAGTTTTCGCCAGCTCCATCAGTTGGTTATGGACAGGGAAGCCTGGCATGCTGCAGTCCATGGGGTTGCAAAGAGTTGGACACAACTGAATGACTGAACTGAACACAACTGATATAAAGAAGTTAGAAAATTTATTATAGCGTCATAAAAACCACGTCTCATTCGATAATGTGTGTTCTTTTTTTCTATTTGGTTTTATACACCTTAAATACATCGCTTTAAAAATTAATTACAAATTATAAGAACGTGGCAAATACTCTTTGTTGTTTGCTCAACTGCCATCCCCACCTTTCCTTGTTAACAAAACCCAGTTTCATTCAAATGTTAATATCAATGTGGTCTGATAGGTTGTGCTTCTTCATAAAAAACTGGATAGGGTCAGGCAATTTTCTTTGCCAAGTGTTGAGTTAGGAGGAGCATATGATATGGTTCTGAGTTTAGAGTGGAAATAGGCTGTGGATTTCTGGAAAGGATTTTCTTCCTCAATAAGAGAACTTATTAAAAGGAACCCACTCCATATCTACCTTCTCCTTGCTGCTGCTGCTAAGTCACTTTAGTCATGTCCAATTCTGTGCAACCCCATAGATGGCAGCCCACCAGGCTCCACAGTCCCTGGGATTCTCCAGGCAAGAACACTGGAGTGGGTTGCCATTTCTTCTCCAATGCAGGAAAGTGAAAAGTGAAAGAAGTCGCTCAGTCATGTCCGACTCATCACTACCCCAAGGACTGCAGCCCACCAGGCTCCTCCATCCATGGGATTTTCCAGGCAAGAGTACTGGAGTGGGGTGCCATTGCCTTCTCCACCTTCTCCCTACTCCTCTTGATTTTAGATGTGGTTTTGTACAGCTACAGAGTAAGTCCTGAACTACGGTAGCCATCTGGTGACCCAGAGGGAAGATGATACCAATCTGTTGAGGGTGGCAGAACAGGATGATGGAAAGAATCCTGGGCATTGCTAAATTTAATATGCTACTGAATCAGCCCTGAAACTTCCTACTTATTGAATCCTTAATAAGTGACAAAATAAACTGTCCTAGTTGTCAGTCAGGTTTTTTGGTTACTTATAGCCAAAACATACATTCAAAATTCAGCTTTTGAACTTTCAAAGATGCATTGTGCATTTGCATGTCCAGTCACAATTACTGTCTGGTGTACATTGTCATGTGCATGTGTTCTTTACAAGTAGTCATGCTTTTGTGTACTTTACTGCTTGGTACTGTATAGAATACAGTAGTACTTTATTTCAAGTCCAGAATGTCTGGACGCAAGTGTAAAAGCAATGGTGATGTTGCTGGTATTGATAAGAAGCACCAAGCAATAACAATGGAGACAAAAGTGAAAATAATTGAAGGGAGCAAGGCGAAAAGATGGTAGAGGCTTACATTCTTACAACACGAATATTCAACCATCGGCACAATTCTAAAGAACAAGGACAAGAGTATGGAACATGTAAAGTCAACAGTGCCAATGATGTCAACAATAATAATATCAAAGACACATGGAAAAATGATGGAGGAAATGGAGTAACTTCTCAGAGTATGGATGTAGGATCAGCATTGGTGTCAAGTCCCACTCAGTTTATTCCTGATTCAAGAGAAAGCTAAAAGCCTTTATGAAGACTTGAAGAAACACAGCAAAGAATCAGAGGGCACACATTTTAATGCTATCCATGACTAGTTTCATAATCCCTGAGTCAGAAGATCCCCTGGAGGAGGATCCCATGGGCAGAGGAGCATGGTGGCCTACAGTCCATAGGGTTGCAAAGAGTCAGACACATCTGAAGCTACTTAGCATGAGCGCATGCATGACTGGTTTATAGGTTTGAGGCTAGAGCTAACCTTCACAACGTAAAAGTAAGTTGTGAGGCAGCGAGTGCAGATATGGGAGGTGCCCAGGAATTTCAAGAAACTCTTTAGGAAATTATTAATGAAGGCATGTACCATAGTGATGAAGACCTGATGGAATTGGAGGCCCAGAGAAAGGATGAAGAGAGACAACAGGAAGAATTAACTGAAGAACCTAAGAGATACATGAAAAAATGGTAAGGGGGTTTTCTTTATTTGAGAAGGCACTGGTAGTTATTGAGGCACAAGACTGGAATGTACAGTGGTACACAAAGGCTCTGGCACTTGTTCAAATGCAATTCTGTTGTACCACATCATCTGTGATGAGAAAAAAAAAAAGAGCTACTATCTAGACATCACTGGATCATTTTTATAAGAGGGCACATAGAACTGAATCCAGCAAGGAACCAGAGCCTGTGCCATCAACATTAGGCATGAGAGAAACTGCAACCTGCCCTCCATTTCCTATTGCTGATGATTCTTCAGCTCTACCATCTCCCACCCCTCTTCCTTCTCCAGTCAGTAACTCTTCTTGCCTGTTCACTTGATGCCAGCCCTTGTATGCCAGCTGTTGTACTCTCCTACTGTACTTTTCAAGGTACTGTACTGTAAGATTTTAAATATTAATTTGTATTTACTTTTTATGTATTATTTGTGTGAAAAGTATTATAAACCTAATACAGTACAGTACTACATAACCGATTGTATCAGTTGAGTACCTAGGATAACTTTGTTGGACTTACAAACAAATTGGACTTAGGAACATGTTCTGGGAAAGGAACGCATTTATATGTAGAGGACTTTCTGTACTGATACAGGAAAAAAATAGTTTATCTAAATTTTAAGAAAAGGACTTGAGGGACTTCCCCAGTGGTCCTGTGGTTAAGACTTCACACTTTCAGTGCAGGGGATCATGGGTTTGGTCCCTGTGTGGGAACTAAGATCCCACATGCCTCACTTTTTTTTGCATCCAAAAAAAGAAAGAAAGAAAAGCACTTGAAGTTATAACATTGCAAAGCCTTACACTTAATGATTTTATTATTATTACTTGGAAAGGTTTCATTTTAGGATTTATACATATCCATTTGTTGTCTTTGAGTAAGATTTGAAAGAGATGGGAATACCAGACCACCTGACCTGCCTCTTGAGAAATCTGTATGCAGGGCAGGAAGCAACAGTTAGAACTGGACATGGAACAACAGACTGGTTCCAAATAGGAAAAGGAGTACGTCAAGACTGTATATTGTCACCCTGCTTATTTAACTTATATGCAGAGTACATCATGAGAAACGCTTGACTGGAAGAAACACAAGCTGGAATCAAGATTGCCGGGAGAAATATCAATAACCTCAGATATACAGATGACACTACCCTTATGGCACAAAGTGAGGAGGAACTCAAAAGACTCTTGATGAAAGTGAAAGTGGAGAGTGAAAAAGTTGGCTTAAAGCTCAACATTCAGAAAACGAAGATCATGGCATCCGGTCCCATCACTTCATGGGAAATAGATGTGGAAACAGTGTCAGACTTTATTTTGGGGGGGCTCCAAAATCACTGCAGATGGTGACTGCAGCCATGAAATTAAAAGACGCTTACTCCTTGGAAGGAAAGTTATGTCCAACCTAGATAGCATATTGAAAAGCAGAGACATTACTTTGCCAACAAAGGTCCGTCTAGTCAAGGCTATGGTTTTCCCTGTGGTCATGTATGGATGTGAGAGTTGGACTGTGAAGAAGGTTGAGTGCTGAAGAATTGATGCTTTTGAGATGTGGTGTTGGAGAAGACTCTTGAGAGTCCCTTGGACTGCAAGGAGATCCAACCAGTCCATTCTGAAGGAGATCAGCCCTGGGATTTCTTTGGAAGGACTGATGCTGAGGCTGAAACTCCAGTCCTTTGGCCACCTCTTGCGAAGAGTTGACTCATTGGAAAAGACCCTGATGCTGGGAAGGATTGGGGGCAGGAGGAGAAGGGGATGACAGAGGATGAGATGGCTGGATGGCATTACCAACTCGATGGACGTGAGTCTGAGTGAACTCCAGGAGTTGGTGGTGGACAGGGAGGCCTGGCGTGCTGCGATTCATGGGGTTGCAAAGAGTCAGACACAACCGAGTGACTGAACTGAACTGATCTAGATAAGAGGTCAACAAACTGTGACCTGTGGACCAAACCTAGCCCACAGTTTTTTCTATGGCCCATGAACTAACAATGGTTTTTTAGCCTTGTTTTCCTTTTGTTTTGACTCCACTGCCCAGCATCCAGGATCTTAGTTCCCCCACCAGGAATTGAACCTAAACCCCATACTGTGGAAGCACAAAGTCTTAACCATTGGACCACCAGGGAAATCCTCTAACAATTGTTTTTTTTTTTTAAATAGAGAAAAATCAGAGGAAGAATATTCCATAATATATACGAATTATATAAAATACTAATTTTTAAAATAAAGTTTCATTGAAACCCATCAAGAGTTTATACCTGCTTTTACACCACAGCAATGGCATTGAGTAGTTTGGACAGAGACCAGATAAACAGCAAAGTTGAAAATATTTACTACCTGGTCCTTTATAGAGAAAGTTTGTTGACTCTTGATGTAGATGGAAATAAGAAACCTACGTAAAAAAGTTTCATTTGATTTTGAAAAATGATCAAACTATTATCAAAAACTATAATTTAAGCTCTGCCTTTGTACATCCCATAACAATGTCAACAGAAAGTGACATACATGTAAGACTGCAATGCCAATCTACAATTGTAAATTTACATCTTTCTCCAATGTCACCTTTGCTTTATTACAAGGCTGACACCTCTATAAGCATTTGCAGTAGCCCACATAGCTCTGAATCATTAGAATACAAAATAACCATATTCAAGACATCCTAAAATTTCCCATGAAAACAAAGTATAAATTTGAAATCATTGATATTATTTATGCAGTACTTCCAATAGAGGCCTTTTCTAAAGTAGACACAAATAGATATATGATAAACATAATAATGAGAATAGGAGCAATCAGAAAAAAATTTTTAAAAAGGAATAAACATTTTCATGTGAATGATTTTCAGTTTGTCATGTGAAAACAAACTCCTACTTTTTGAGTCTCAAAGCACAAAGTGAAGTCGCTCAGTTGTGTCCGACTCTTTGCGATCCCATGGACTGTAGTCTACCAAGCTTCTCTGTCCATGGGATTTTCCAGGCAAGGGTACTGGAGTGGGTTGCCATTTCCTTCTCCAGGGGATCTTCCTGACCCAGGGATCAAACCCAGGTTCTCCTGCATTGCAGGAAGATGCTTTACCCTCCGAGCCACCAGGGAAGCCCTTAAAGCACAAAGCAAAACTTTTATTCATGGACTGTATCACCTGCCACCATATATTATTCTTATGTATATGTGTGTGCTAAGTCTCTTGAGTTGTGTCAAACTCTTTGCAACCCTATGAACTGTAGCCCACCAGGCTCTTCTGTCTAGGGATTCTCCAGGCAAGAATACTGGAGTGGGTGGCCATGCTCTCCTCCAGGTGATCTTCCCCACCCAGGGATCAAGCCTGCATCTCTTATGTCTCCTGCATTGGTAGGTGGTGGGTTCTTTACCACAAACGCCACCTAGGATACCTTCCTCTGAGTTTCCGTTCTAGATTGTAAGTTCCTTCATGGCAGTTCATCTAATTCATATACTCTGTAGCATCTTGTACAATGACTTCCGCATAGTAAAATGCTCACTGAAATTTACTGAAGAAAAATGCATGTAAGGAAAAAATTCATGACCATTAACAGTATTCCTCCTAAAGAAATGGTCTGAAAGTAGTCAGAAATTTAGATGACAATTTCTGTATAAAGATTTTAATGGTGTAATTATTTGAAGTAGTAAGAGTCTAGAAGTAACTTAAATATCCAATAATAGGAGATACTTCTGCTTTAAAAAGAATATAAAAAATCATTTATATTTTATAAAATATTTTAAAAGTATATAAATATAAAAAGATTAATAGGAGATGTTTCTTTTAAAAAAAAAAAAAGCATGGCTTATCCATCCCATAGAATATTATGCCAGTCTTAAAAATAATGTAGTTGTGGACTTGCCTGGCAGTTCAGTGGTTAAGACTATGTGCTTCTACTGTAGGGACACAGGTTTAATCCCCAGTCAGAGAATTATCCCTTGTGCATCACAGTATGGCCAAAATAAATACAAATTTTAAAAATAATAATGTAGTTGAAAACTTTTGATAAACTAGGGGGAAGATCACCATAAAAATGTTACGAGAAAATTTCAGGATTCAGAATTATGTATTCAGTGTGATTTCACGGAAAGGCACCAAAATGTTAACAGCAGTTTTCACTGAGAAAAGATTGTGGGTGAACTTTATTGGTGTCTCTCTACTTTTCCACATTTTCCAAATTTGCTATAATAAGCATGCTTTTATTACTGGGAAAATAGAAACAAACACTTGGGAAATAAATGAATAGGGTTGGCAGAAACTCATCAATGACCATTCTGAAGGAAAATAACCTGATTTAAATGAAATGAGTGTTTTCATCCTGAACACAGCAGGTTTTCCCATACTTCCTGGCTGTGAGAGATGAAACTCCCATCCAGACAAAGAGAAGTTCTACCAGGGACAAATATGAATGAGCAAGCCTGGGCTGTGGATAAATGACCTTCAACTTAAAAAGCTGACACTGCCTCCACAGCCTCAGCCTCACTGGTATGATCATCACTTACCCAGAGGATTATCACCCTGTGTCTTTGCTAATTAGAGAATATTTAAGAACACAATCAGTTCTTGAATAATTTGTATCTTAGAATACTCATATGGAAGGTTTTTCCATCTGAAAATAGATGCAGTCATGGACTTTCTGTGCTTGTCTTCAAACTTTATCAGATGTATTCTGGTACATATTATAAGGGTATTATGATTCTGTCATATATCCTAAATAATAGGACTGCTCTAAAAGCATCAATATTGTTCAGTGTAAGGTTGCAAATGATAGGAGAATGCAGTTATTTCAGCACATATTCTGGTTTTTCATGTTTAGTAGTTGTTATAATTTTGCTCAATCCTAATCTTAAATCTTTGAGATTCTACCTACTGATGCCTGTAGTATACAGTCAATAAATGTTTATCTACTAACTGCCATCAATTTTTAGTAGCTAAATTGTTTATAAGAGAAAACTGCAGTTTTAATGTTCCTAAAAAGTTATTATCAAGAGAATATAGGAGAAGAATCTATATCACTGGAGCTCATTTAGTTATAATTTCAAAAATAGAAGAAACATTAAGTTACACCATTTTCCTGACCTGATCTCATCTTCAAAGTTCTAATGAAGTACATTGAACAAGAAAATATTAAGTTGTCAATCAACACCTTTAAATGTAAGGTGTCTATTTTTTAAAAATATATAGAAATTATGTTGGAATGTGCACAATATATGCAAATATGGAATTTGGAGCATTCAACATCCAATAAGAATGTTTCTAAGGAATATTTCAGAAAAATCTTGCTTTTCCTGTCAATCATTAGATGTGGAAATCAAATGATATTACAAATAATGGTAGACTGCGATCATCCAGTCCAAAGAACAACTATTTTCCAGATAAAGCACACTTAAAAAAAATTTTTTTTATTTATTTCTGACTGTGCTGGATCTTTGTTCCTGGACGCAGACTTTCTGCAGTTGTGGCAAGTGGAAGCTACTCTCTTGCTGCATGGCATAGGCTCTAGGGCTGTGCACTTCAGCAGCTGCTGCACTCTGGCCCAGTAGTTGTAGCTCACAGGCTCAAGGGTGCGGGCTCAGTAGTTGTGGCACACTGGCCGAGTTGCCCTGCAGCATGTGGGACCTTCTTGGACCGGGGATTGAAGTGGTGTCTTCTACGTTGGCAGGCAGATTCTTAACCACTGGACCACCAGGGACTTTGAAGCACACTTTAAAAAGACAACCTTTGACTGGTTTGATGTATGTAATTAAAATCACATTATCATAATTATACTTGTATACAGGTCTGCTTTCCTTTTGCATCTGCTGGCAAGAAGTGACATTAAAGAATACTTCACATGAGGTAATGAACACTTTTAATAAGTAGTTATTTTCATCAGTTGGATTTTATTTTCATCTTTGATATTTGTTAAGTATGCATACTTATCTAGGCATGTAATTTGATGAGGTCCTTTCCATATTACATAAATATATTTAGTAATGTGGCCTTTATTTTCTAATAAAGTAACCCAGAATTAGGACAACTATTCATGACAGAAGGCTGAGTTTAAATGCGTATTACTTTCTGTCAATTCTACTAAAATAGCCATGCTTGAATTCTGGATCTATCCAAATCTAAGTAAAATGGTAACACTCAGCAACAGGCAAATGCAAATCTTAGTAAGACAGTATTATCTCTCTTACCTTTGTACTAGGAAGAAAGTTTGAGAGAATGTATTTTACAAGATGCCCTTGATTTTACAGAAAATTTGGATGAAAGTGTCATGCAAGGAGGATAGAGTTGGGATTACGCACTGGAAGAAAGAATAGCTTAATCTCTGACTATATACTGAAAAACAACTTTATGAGTTATTTTAAACCTATGTAATTTAATAATTTTTAAAAGTGAAGCAATCAGGGTATAAACAGGATGATTTTTATCTTATTTACTCTTCTTTTTAATAAGGCCTGACCACACCATTTAATATTCTAATCTATTTGACTTTTTACCCACTCCAACCCAGCACAATCGCTTTTCCCTGTTCTACTTTTTTATTTTTCCATAACAGTCTCACTGACACACTTTGGTATTTCCATACTTATTAATATTATGTTTGCTGGGACTTATTTATCTCCCTCATCAATGCCACATAGATGATACAAACTTCAAAAAGGCATGAACCTTCTTTGTTTTGTTCTCTACTGTATCTGACGCTCCTGGAGCAGTATCTGATATGATAGACTCTCAATAGATATTTGCTGAATTAACGTATGTATAAGTGAATGAATGGATTTCATCCATATGGGACTCCAGTAGCCTAGGTACTGTTCTGTTGGAAATATTATTATTATTTCCAATAAAACCAAAGGCTAGATACTGTTTGGAAGATGTCATGTGTGTTGTCTAACTTAATTTTTGCAATAACCTTACCAGGTAGACAGTTTTATACTCTTTAAAAATGAGACAATTGAGCCTTGTAGATGTGAAGTAACTTTGCAAAGTCTCAGAGTTGGTAAGTATGTGCCAGAATGAAAATTTGCACAAAAACCCATGCATTTAAAATATTTTTACTGACAGAGCCTGCTTTAGAACAATTCTCTAGAATTCATGTTAATTTTAATTTCTGGCTTCATTGTGGCAAGTTTGAGCTATTTTATTTTTTTCATTTTTGGATAGATGCTATATTTCTGTGGTTGAAATAGGAACACAAAATAAAAAGGTATTCACCTACTGAGAAATCTGGCTCCCCACTGGTTCCCCTCCACCAACCCTTTGCTCTTTCACAGATAACCATTTCTATAGGTTTCCACTGTTATTACCTTATCCGAAATAGGAAAAAATTATTATATATTGTTATTTTCTCCATTTCTTACATATAGGATAGCTTATTATAATAAGAGCCCATATTTCCAGTGTCATTAGATTTCATGAGGTAAATAATTTTTCCCCTTTGATTTATTTAGAAGGAAAGTTGATATTAGAGATAAGATCAGATCAATCACTCAGTCGTGTCTGACTCTTTGCAACCCCATGAATCGCAGCACGCCAGGCCTCCCTGTCCATCACCAACTCCCGGAGTTCACTCAGACTCATGTCCATCGAGTCAGTGATGCCATCCAGCCATCTCATCCTCTGTCGTCCCCTTCTCCTCCTGCCCCCAATCCTTCCCAGCATCAGAGTCTTTTCCAATGAGTCAACTCTTTGCATGAGGTGGCCAAAGTACTGGAGTTTCAGCTTTAGCATCATTCCTTCCAAAGAAATCCCAGGGCTGATCTCCTTCAGAATGGACTGGTTGGATCTCCTTGCAGTCCAAGGGACTCTCAAGAGTCTTCTCCACCACCACAGTTCAAAGGCATCAATTCTTCGGCGCTCAGCCTTCTTCACAGTCCAACTCTCACATCTATATATGACCACAGGAAAAACCATAGCCTTGACTAGACGAACTTTTGTTGGCAAAGTAGTGTCTCTGCTTTTGAATATGATATCTAGGTTGGTCATAATTTTCCTTCCAAGGAGTAAGCGTCTTTTAATTTCATGGCTGCAGTCACCATCTGTAGTGATTTTGGAGCCCAGAAAAATAAAGTCTGACACTGTTTCCACTGTTTCCCCATCTATTTCCCATGAAGTGGTGGGACCGGATGCCATCTTGGGCTAATAGATCTTTTAAATGAGGTGAATCTTCCTGTGACATTTGACTGACATTATTAATAATTTATAACTTCAAAGGAAGTCAAATTATGAAGGTATCAGGATTCTTAGTTTTATTTTAATATACACTAATTAAAATGTCTACTGATGACGTTTTGAAGATTTCTTTTAATTATTTTTATAATCTCTGTACAACTTGGTACACATGTGAGAGTTCAGAAGCTTTGAGTTGAGAAGTATGACTGCGTTAGGATATAAGAGTATTGCAAGATTCAATGTTATAACTCTTTGAAGTAATAGCATTGAAATTTTTCTCCAAAACAAAAAACATGTTAGTTTTTCTTTCAAGCCCACAAATTGGAAAATCCATTCTGTTAAAAATAAAGCCCAGGTCATTTTCTGGGTAGCTACATTGTGCTGAGTTTCTAAATCATTTTAGCATATTTTGAGAATAGGTTGGCTTCTTGGGCATGTGGACTTCTGCAGTCACACAGGGCCCTGTGCCTAGAGCTCCCTGTTAGTGTAGTGTCTGCTGCTACTGTCTTGAAAATCTTAATAATTTTTGAACAGAGAGATCTGCATGTTAATTTTATACTGGGTCTCACAATTTATGTAGACAGTTATACGATTACTACTTAACAGGATGTCACTATACTTAGTTATGATTTGTTTATATTGCTTTTTATATTTAAATTATATTATAAATTATGTTTCCTTTTGACACTGACAATATTTTTTCCCAGTGAAATTTATCTTCATTGAGAGTTATGGTGTGGATGAATTACCCTGAGTTTCTTCTTAAGGTATTTAAGTGATAGTTGATTCATAAAATGTTTAAGAAGGGACTCATATTGTTTCATTATTCAAATTAAGTTCTTTTCAAATACAACATTAGAGATATAGTTTTTAGATTGACAGGAGAAAATGATAGGAATAGCCATTCACTTAAAGACCATTTCCCCCCATTAGTTGGCATTTAGTGCTGGTTCATTTTATAGTAGGTGACAGTTTCTATAAACTCAGTTCCACATGTGTTATCAGAAAAGTAGATGGCAAGGAGTCTAGGACTTCCATTGAGTTCTTACAGTGTGCTAGTCAATGTACACATTTCGGTTATACACCCAAAACTAAGAAAACCCCTTCTAGGAGATGTCATCAATTCTGGCCCCTTTCTTATCCTCAGTGGGGTTGCAGGACCATCCACATTGCCCTCAGTCCAAGTTGCCTACAAAATGTAGGATGAGAAGAGACCTCAATACTCCTGGAGAGTGATCCAGTCATTTTTGCTTTTGAATGTAGCAGACTATCAGCTTTATTGTATATGAGAAAATCAAGGATCAAATATAATCTTATAATCTCAAAGAAAAGCAATAGCTTTCAGAAGACACAAAAAAGAGATTTTTAGGGAATTTTATACTATTCTTTCTGGAGTTGTATTTATTCAACAGGTAAGCAAGTTACTTTAGCTGGGACTGTTGCAGTGTCCATGGTGAGTTAATTTGATTCATAAAAGAAGGCTTGCATTAGAGGCTTCAACTCATTAGAACCTCACATAAGTCAATATTCTGGTTCTCCTCTGCCTCTAGAAATAAAACCAAGTCAAAGCAGATTACTCCCAAGCAGCTGATTTGCCACAACACATATCTGGAGAAAGAGTTAAGTCACTCAGTTGTGTCCGACTCTTTGTGACCCCATGGTCTGTGTAGCCTGCCAGGCTCCTCTGTCCTTGGAATTCTCTAGGCAAGAATGCTGGAGTGGGTAGCGATTTCCTTCTCCAGGGGATCTTTTCAACTCAGGGACTGAACCCAGGTCTCCTGCACTGCAGGCAGATTCTTTACTGTCTGAGTCACCAGGGAAGCCCCAAATATCTGGAGAAGGAGTTACTAAATTAACCTTCCTTAAAGTTTTGGGATCTGCTGTTTCTTCATATGAAAGAGAACAAAGCATTGTCTCCCAAAATAAAGTATACAAACTTCATTCTTCTTTCATTAAAAGAATATTTCCTTTCTTAGGAATAGGCATTTCCTTCATGTTGGTATGTTTCTAATCTAAGTCAGCTAAGCATATCCTCCTGTCAAAATAACCTTAGAAAAGATTACAAGTAGGAGTGATGATATTAAGAAAAAGAGAAAATGGATAAAGTTGATACACATTTCTTAATAAGAATGTGTAGAAATGTCAAGGCAAAGCATTCAGTTTTTAGTTTGAATAAGTGCTCACTTTGAGTAAATATATAAATCATAGAAATTCATAATGTTTTTTTCTTTTTTTGTAAGTACAAATCAATATAAAATACAGAAAAACTGCTCAGACTGATAAAAATGTAGCATAGATGAAATGAATGAAAGATAACCAGTTTATTTACTAGAAAGAGTTATACATTAAACCATATTCAGTTGGCAACATAAACCAAGATAAAAGAATTGATGTATTGGCCTCAGTTATCTTCTTAGCACTGTAGTGCCTTTTCCAACCATTGAGTGCATGATCAAATACAAATACAAGCACATATTGTATGGATTCTCCCGTGAGACAGTCACTTAGGATTGTCAACAACAAAAACCTTTAAAAGGACAAGCAAAAATGAATTCATAAAATAACTGTTTGGATTTAAACACATTTGTCTTCAAGAACAAGTTTCCTTTGAAATTCGAATTTTAAAAAATAATTAGCTACTAAAGAGTTTCTTAGGTCAGATTTTTAGTCATGTTTTCATATGGTATCATTATTCAGTGGAAACACTTTACATCATTTAACACTGAAAGGGATAATAAAATTGCAATTAAATGCAGGATCATTACAACAATAATCATACAGTATACAAATCAGGGTTGGTCATACATTACACAAGTGTTAATACTGGGAAGAAATACAATGCCAGAATTATGTATGGTTCATCACATATGCATATTCATGCAAATAAAAACACTGTGTAGATTACCAAGATGTCATAAAATATTTTCAAGGAATTGTTTAATCAATGCTAACAGTCAAACCATTGAGCTAAAAACTGTGACAATAATATTAAAATCATTTACTTCCTCTAAGATTTGGTGCACAATCATATCTCTGAAGTCAAACAACAAAACAATTCATTCTTTGTCTCCATTATCATCAAATAATGATTTGTCAACAAAATGGTGACATTTCTGTTTATAGTTCTCTGATCTTTGTTTTAAAATGACTTTTTAAAGAGAAAAACAGTCACACTAGAAAGCATCAGATTTACTTCTCAGTGTTTTCATTAGAGAACCATAACAATAATTCTGACAGAAAAAAAAGTTTAAAATGTATTCTCAACCAAAGTTCTACAGCAATTAAACTTCAATCACGGAAATAATCTGGCTCTGCAGTTTGTCCAGGCTTCGGTTTAAATAGGGCAAATTTTAAATAACTCCAGAGGAAAGGGATAAAAATACACTGAGGAATAGAGCCATGCATTTCAATATGGGAAGGAGACCAGATACAGGTTAACAATCTCCTTACGTTCCTAACGAGAGGTCACAAGAGAAATAAGACTTTCTATAGTGTTTGTATTATGAATATGGGAAAGCTTACATGATGTGAAATATCTCATGCAACATTTTACACAGTAGACTTCTATGCACTCACATCCTTACACTAAAGGCAGTTAATTGCTGCTCTTCTTTGTAAGCAGAATATTATTTCTGGAAAATTCTTGATTGGGGAATATATCTTAATACTGAATATTTTTTTAAGTTATTCTTTGAGTAAGAAGGACAAAAGAGATGTTTAGATGACATTTTTCAGATGTAAACAAAAAAGAATCAGGATACATATACCACATACTGTGGTAGTTAATGGCATTTAAATAAAGATGAATTAAATTACAGATACAATTCATGTGGGGGCATTATTACAAACAATTATTATGGAAAAGATCACTCGGGAGTTAGATTGGTCTTGTATGTCCACAGAAATTGATTTTAAAGTAAAAACTTGTTAATCAGTATCAGCATTGATCATGCTTTCTATCACATCTCCAATTTAATAGCTTTTTGAAGAATTATATTCTCTTTACTGAAAACATGTTGTAAATTTTTTGCAATCTTAAATATAAGGACTATTTAAAATCACTCTAGTTTATAAATTTAAAAAAAAACATGGAGGGAGGGCAAATTTTTAAAATTTATCCTAAGAGTTCCTTTTGAGTCTAGTTCTTCTTTATGATATTAATGCAGTGGCCTCCATGGGTTGAATCAGCACAGTTCCTTGGTAGAAATCCATCAGCTTCCCATGGTGTGTCTTTCTGAGATACAGATTATGTTTTTTGGCTGGTTAATTATAATTTGCCATTCTTAACCCAGTAGAAAATATATTTCATGTCTTCCTTTTCATATTTTATAATTTCCAATTGAGAATTATAAGGACTTTATTTAAAGCAGAATATCAGAAAATGTCCACATTTGTAGTTGATTTATTTGAGTGATGTTTCATGCTTGTTTGAAACAGAAAGACTATCAATACAGGAGCATTTTCTAAAGCATGGGAAAAGCAAATATTTTAAATTGAAGATTCTTTTAAGAAAAGATAAAATTTGAGAGGCATTTGTTCCCCTGAGGGGTTGCATACCTATTTCTGAAATATTCCTGAGGACATTTGTTTTTTTAGACTCTGACAATTGAGGCTTTTTTATAGTAAAATTACTACATTCTTTAAAGATATTATGAAATATAGCTGGAAGGAAAAATAACACCAACAACTTTGTTTTGTTTTTCACCAAATGTTTTGGAAAAATTAAGATTGCTATCCTATTAAGGGACAAAATATTTCAAGTCTAACCAGTATAACTTTAATGTACTTTTTAAGTTTTAAATAAAAGCAGCAAAAAATTGTGGAATCCCAGAATTATCACACATTATCATAAGATATCTTGCCACAAAACTTAATCCTTACTAGACAATCAATAATATTTAATTCTCAACCAATAATATTTAATTCTTAAAAAACAAATCTTCCTTATGAATATCAATTTCACTGACAAATTTCCCACTGTTAAAAATCTCTTTCCCAGAGTGAATATAAATGCTTCACAGTGATGATTGTTTTTCTTATTCTAGACTTAGTAGTAGCCATAGTGGGTGCCTATCCCTTATTAACTTTTCTTGAAGATCACTACGTACCTCTTCTTCTTTAAGCTAACGTATAATCTTTATAAATAGGTCTTTTCTTAATTATTTAATAACTTTCCATTTTCTCCACGTCCTCCAAATTCTTCTTATTGAAACAGAACTGGATATGAAAAAAGGATCTGATGAATCATGAATTGATTGGAAAGATTAATTCTAGGGTCCTGTATACCCCTGTGCACCCAGACCAAAGGCAATTTATTGCTCCTTTTTATTTTTTTACCTAGGAAAAATTCTCAATAGGAAAGCATTTCTGAATTCTAGTCTTTCCAGTATGGTAATTGTGCTTACTTTTTAAAGTCTTGCTAGTTATTTTTAATCTTTGCCCACTGTGTTTGTAATAATTAGCCAGTGTTTTCATTATAGTTCTATAGTTGATTTTTCTACCCCAAGTCTGTCTTCAAGTAGCCTTACTGAGATTCATTCTTTTTTTATTTTCACTAGTTCTTCAGTTTTCCAATTTCCTTTTAAATCCTGATGTTTACAGGTACTGATTTTTATCAATGCTACACATATTTGGTCATTTTAAATGCCTATAAACAAATATAGATATGGCTCAGTTTAAACTATACTAAGTGATGCCACAATTTAAATACATGGAATTCTCTTAGGGACTATTATCTATTTTTGTGCTGAAAATGAGAAATTTATTTCCAAATTTCTATATCTTTTTGGCAAAATTTGCTAAAATTAATATTTTTATAGAATTGCTATTTCAAAACAAGCATTTCCCACTCTATTAATATAATGAATTGAAACTAAACTAGTATGTAATAGGATTAATGATAAACTTTTATTGGAAGAAATAAATGTTTTGTCTATGACCCAGCTTTTCAGCTGGTCACAAATACAGAGTGGGGAAGCACGAATGCCCTGTAGTTACACACAGACGATACTTACTGCTGAATTCCCTGTACCACCAATGAAACTGAGGAGGCAAAATAGGAAAATGTTCTGAGGTACTTTTTAAAAAGGCATATTTTCCCCCAGGCACAGTTTTTATTAAAAGTCAACTTAGCAGCTATGCCACTTTTCAGGTCCAAACACATGATACTTGAAAAAAAAAAGCAGGGGTAGGGGTTGGGGAGCTTCCTTTAATTGAACTCTAATAAATCCATGCTGTCTCACTAAAACTAGTACCAGGCAGATACAACACCAACAAAATAAAGAAAATGTTTAGGAACAGCAAGTCAGTGCAGGTGGAAAGAGCAAAAGGTTAGGTTGCCATGATCAGGGCTTTATGAAGATTTGTTTCTTTTCCCATATTTTAACCTGAATCTCTATTTGGATAAAGATTTTCAGCTACTGCAAGTTGCATAATAAATGACACTGTTGAAAATAGCACACATGTAAGGAACTCAAAATCTCTTGGTGGCTTTGGTAATAGTGACCTCTACTTAAAAGGTGTATGACTGATAGAGCTCCTGCTCTGTGCTTTAAGACTTGCCGACTGGCTGGCACCTTTGATGGGTCACCCTACCAGTGCTCCGATACCTCCACGCAGTCAGCTGAGTGACTCCTACTGGGTCATCATTATTAAAGCCCTGCATTGTTAACTATCTTTTGTTAACAGTGAGGATTGCTTTTGTTTTAAAGAGAAGTTACAGATATCATTACAGGAAAAGGTCAAACCATTATGGATTTAAACAAGTTAAGGCTACCTGACTAGACAAGGAATCAGGGCTAGGAGCAGGTGTGTGGGCAGCACTTGATATAAGGAGCCCAAGAGTATTAGACCTTTCAGCTCAATTAGCTGTTTTCCTTGTTTGTCAGATTATGTGCAAAATAAATTTTGCTGTGAAAATCCACTGCCTTAAATTAAGTCATAAAAGTTACCCAGCAGAATCTGTAAATTAACTAGGAACATGAAGTATCTCAATATAATATAATGATTGTAGGCACCTGAGTGTTTGTCAAAAGTAGACAATGAGCTAAGGTTTATTACCTCTTGTTTTTTTGGCAAGGAAGATTCATTATGAGAAAAACTAACAACAACAGAACATACAATTTTAATCAAAATTTGAACACTTTCTGGGTAAGTTAATTAACCAAAGGCTAAGTTACATCTGTATATGTATATATTTCCCATTTATACTTGATATCTTATAGCAGGAAAGACTCCTAATAGGACCCTGAATTTGGGAGAAGTAAAAAAAAAATTCTGGTCATTAAATAAACACACCATTTTTTCCCATCATGTTATTTAGCCTTCTTTAACGTTATTACATACGCTCACACACACACACAAAGGAGCAGCACCAGTGCGTCTACTTATCTGCCGTTAAAAAAAATTAAAGATGCCGTCAAAAGTTGAATAAGTCAATGAACCATAACATAGTCTCTTTTTCAGATTTACTTAATAACGTCCAATGACGAATTCGAGTTAAAAAACAAAACAAAAACAACCCAGCGGTCAATGAGCTACTGATTAGAAAGTAAGTGCATAAACAGTATCAGTGTAGCAGCAAAATACAGTTATTGTTAACATTCCGATGCACCTCGTTTATCATTTTGTGCAAGAAAAATGACCAGTCTGGCCAATTCCAGATTTCAAACTAAATTAAAACTCATACTTAATTGAGCATATTATGCATATCTTAAAATAAATGATGTTCACCTCTCACAGAAATGATTTTTACAGACATATATATGTGGCAAGTAAAGTACAAAATAAATATCAATGACCAAAAAATTAGAATTAACTTCTATAGCTGAAATTGAAGTATAAGGAAAGATGATTTTACAATATATGTATTTTACATTGTCTTAGGTCTCTCTTATGCTATCGAGGTAAAGCCAGCCATCTGAGATACATATTTCCTGTTTCATTTTATTTTGATTTAATTTAACTGTAGCCATTTGATTACAGAAGTTTATCTGTGATTTAGAGAAACCATAAAGCATTTTGCTACACTGGAGTCTGTGCTTTGTGTTATTCTTCCCAACTTCCTCTTATCTTCCAAAATGATGGCCATTAATGCAATCAAACATCTAACCAACGAGAAGAAACCAGCCGCTGGATCTTGGGCAGTATCCTGTGTATGGCTACGAAATGTTCACCACAAGTGTTTGTCCGCGGGAGATGAAGACTAGGGGTAAGGAGGCTTGGAGAGACAGTGGAGAGGGGCGCACTGCGAGCTGGAATGTGGCTGCTCATCAGGCAGAGCTACGTCAGGACTGCAAATGAGAAACAAGCATGTCAGCGAGAGACAGATTAGCAAGGGGCTATGCACAATGGTAACGGTTCGACAGACATTATTTTCACAGGAATTTTGCACAGAAAATGGCCTAAATCTAAAGCATGCCAGGACAACTGTAGATTTAAAAAAAAAAAAAAAAGCCCCCCAGAAGAAAAATGAAACATGTTAGGGAAACAACATATGAACTCCTTCCCGCCAGTCACTGTTTTCAATTTCTGCACCCAGTCATTCCCCTAGGTCTCTGGGTTAGTTGCAAGATTAGTTCTTTTCAAAATTTAATGATTATATAGCAATTACCTGGGAGTGATTCTGATACAATAGGTCTGAGGTGGGACCTGAGAAACTGCATTTCTAACAAGGTCCTGGGGACATGGACCTACTGAACCAAGGCTTCTGAGGATTCCACAGTTCTCAAGTAGATCCAGATTCAGTAGAACTAATTTGCCTGTGGAAGTCTAATTTGCTGTAAGGGTTCCCTCTACCTGTTTTAGCTTGGTGGTATAAAGATGACTGAAGAGTAACTATATGATGCATATGGTTGTTCCCACATGACCACTTCTGAGAGCCTCTAGTTTAAATGAACACAGAAATGCTCAGGCTCATCAACGGCTTGATGAATAATATTGCAGCATAAGGATGCAAAATCATTGAATTTTCTAAGGTAATATTACAAATACATTTGGGTTCAGAACTTTTAAAATGTGACTAATGGGGGAAAATCACATTATGGGGAATTTTTTCAATTGAAAAAGACTGGCATTTTTCTAAAACTTTGCTTTTTTCCTTTATACTTTGGAACTCAGTACCACAGAATAATTTCTGCCAGGAGTGTTATTTGAGAAAGCTATTCTAGGTTTATTATTGTTATTTATTAACTTAATCATAAAGCTAATATAATCATTCAAGTCATTAAAAATTAGCATTAACAGTTTTTATCTTTGCTTTTTCATGTATATCTCTTGAGTTTTAATACAAAATCATAATTATGTACAATACTACTCTACTTCGGGTCTCTCTCCCAAAAATCTTTGAACTCTTATAAATGTAGTTTAAATGGAGATATACTCTTCTGCACTTGTTAGGATAACCAGTGATAAAAACGATTTTTCTTATCTATTTTTAAAATGTGGTAAGTAAACATGGGAGAGCTAGAGGTTCAACATGAGGACTAAGAAAATACTGCATGGCAGGATGTTTCCCCCATCCTCAGATGACCTGGAAATAGAAAGGCAGACTTTCCCATGGACCTGAGTTTCTTTCTGTTAAGTTTGCATGATCTAAAACAAGCTTCTTTTTAGGGAAGGAAACATATTATTCAGCATAAGTTATGGCAAGTAGCATAAGGTGGTCACATCATACAAGAGGGATAAGTGTTTGAAGACCCATGGAGTTCAATAATCTTCTGTATAAAGGAAGGCAAGCATTTCTGTTTGACCTGGTGAGGTGTATAGTGGCAGCGACTTCCCCAGTGTATCATACGGTAAAGCGTCTGCCTACAATACGGGAGACTAGGGTTCAATCCCTGGGTTGGGAAGATCTCCTAAAGAAAGAAGTGGCAACCCACTCCAGTATTCTTGCCTGGAAAATCCCTGGTAGGCTACAGTCCATGGGGTGGCAAAGAGTCGGACACGACTGAGCAACTTCACATTCACACACAGGTTACAGCTCACTTGGCCCAACACATTATGTTGTTCATGATAATTAAAATTCTTTTTCATTATTTCTGATTTCTTAAAGTGACAGGTTACAAATATTTCATATTATACTATTACTATTTTTAACTTGCACAAAATATAATTGTACTGTGTATTTTATGTGACAGAGGCATATTTTTGGCTTACAGATTAAGGAATCACTTCTTGAATATAAATACTGTATTTGATAAATTCTAATCAAATAATTTAATCATAATAATCATAATCACTTAATCATAATAAGTTCTAATCATTTAGTCAAACTGGTTCTCAAAAAAAAGAAAAAGAAGCAAGGTGAAGTAAAATTAAACTTAGAAAGATTCCTCATTAGCCTTTCCATTTCTTATCTAACTGAAACACTTAAAACAGTAGCTTTCTCCACTCTGCCCAAGCAAGTTAGAGAGATTATGAGAGATTGCAGATTTCTGTCTTGAGAAATGGTTAGGTACTAAGACTGGTTAGTAGTAATTAAAGATATTGAGAACACACTGTAGGCCAGGCCTGTGCCTCCCTGAATCCTCCCAATATCCATTCTCTTTCTCACTTTACAAGTAAAGAAATGGAATCTTAGCCAGCAAAAGCAACTTCCAAGATTACACAGCCAGTAGGTATTAGAAGTGGGAACCAAACCCAGATAATGTGACTGCAGAATTCATTCACTCACTGAACTTCTGTCGTGCTCCTGGCACTACCCCAGCCTTGGGTGGGGTGAAGGTGCTTTTCGGAGAACGACTAAGTTTAGAGCCCATGTTCTTCTGCCTTACAAACAGAGAATCCCACTGAGGTGGATTTGAACATTTATAATTATATTCAGTTACTTAGTAATTGAAATTGCTCTACAGTTGGCTGCTGTTATTAAATAGCATTTGTATGTTAGTGAAGAACTTTCCTGAAGTAAAAACCTTGTTGCTGGAAGGGGTGGGAACAGCAGGCCGAGACATCAGTTGGAAGACACTGGCTTGGGGCCTATTTAATCACATACTTTCTCCTGCTAACTTGATGTTCCACTTAAATAGCTGGCTGCCCAACTGCCTCAGAGACCGAGTCACACTGGGGCTTTGGCTGCTGCTGCTTGTGGAAAGCATCTGCAGCTCTCAGCTCTAACCCTTGACCAACATGCAGCCTGCTACTGATGTCTACTCCTCAGACACACATGGAAGTACGTCTGGGCCTGCCCTTACTCAAAAGAAGCCTTGCTCTGGGAGAAGAGCAACAGTCATATTAAAATAAGGAGAGAACAACAAGCAGGCTATAAAAGCCACAGCCAGATTATAAAAACTAGATACCATCAGAGGCAAATAACTGGAGATGAAGGATTTCAAGAAAATGTTTAGGTCTTGATGGGGTGCTCTGATGCTTGTGTCAAAGTTCGGCCATGAAATTTACCATGAAAGTAAATTCATGATGTATTTGCAATGCTTTCATTGGAATAGAAATTGTTTAGCTTACTCTCCAGGTTACCATCCAGGGAGTCTGTAGATTTGCCTTTAAAATTGTTTAGTGAATCTTACATAAAGGCACTATCACTGAAAATATTCTTTTTTGAATGCCAATTACAAGGTTCTCTTCATCTTTCGATTTCAGTTTCACTGAGAGTACTGAGTGGACAGAAAACGGAAACACTTTCGTAAAGTTGTCTTGGAACAGACATTAGATATGCTTTATACTTTCCTAATTGTTTGCCTGAGTAATATATTCTAAAGCAAAAGACAAACAACTCAAGGTTTTATGTTTTGAAAGGTAATGAAACCCTGGACTAATCCAAGGATTTACTCACAGAAGGAAGCTGAAGGCAGCCTGTAGTCTACCTGTTAGTGACCAGTAAAATAAATTCTAGCTCTCTTGTATTTTCAGTGGGCACATGTAAACTTCAGGAATCCAATGTGTGTTTGTATAGTCCATGTTTGAAATAAAATGTGGCAAGTATAATTATATATAAGAAGTCATCATGTGGGAAAGGAGAGCTTGGGGTCTGTGGAACTGACATGTGGCTGGGTGGGAAAGTAAGGACGTCTGAATTTACCTGACAGCTGGGCAGTCTTGCCTCCCGGCTAGTTGTGAGCACTGTGGCGGTACGGAGGCAGCAGGCTGCTGACAATCTATAAGAAACTGATAAATTAGACATGTATACAGAGATGGCAGAGCAACGTGTTAGTAACAGTAACTTAGGCAGTTGCCTGAGAGATTTAGTGAGGAATGTGTAGTCACACAGAAACATCTGAATTAAGCTTTTTTCCCTTGAATGATGCCAATAGAGAAGACAAGGCTTTTTCCTTAATTAAACACAGTATTTAAAAATTAGTGAAAAAAAATTAGTAGTGAAATTTCTCAAGTACATTAGGACATACACAGCCATTCATATTTGATGCTTGGTTACATCTAAAAATAAAAGATGTATTAACATAATGAAAGATCCTCAAGTTCTAAACTTGAACATGGTGGTAGTTACTTGCTTAGCATTTAGATTTGCTATTCCAAAATGTTTTATATTCAGATAGCTGACTTTGTATTTGGACACACAGGTATATCGAGAAAAGCATGCAATACACACTTTTCTATGATTAACAGAAGGATATCTGAGAAGAAAATTAGCTTCACAGTTTTCTGAAAATAGATTTTATTTACCAAAAGTAAGACTTGTTAGTTAGAAGTCTTAGAATGTTTATTTTATTATATTAAGTTGTTAGTTACTTGGATTGATGGAGAAAGCTAATCTGAATGATAAGTCTTTTATTTTTGTCTTCTGAAAATCACATAACTCACATTAGGTTGACAAATCACTAGCTGTTAAAAGTTCATTCTTTAGCTGATCAGTTATGTTACTTATCTACTCCAAGAAAGACTGTGTTCTGAAATAATCAAAGAGCAGTCTGTTTGCTGATGTACTATAATCACCTGCTAAGCTAGTTAGAAATGCATACATTATATTTCTGCAAAAAGATTTTGCAGAAAAAGTTCAAATTAGAACAAAAACTTTCAATTATTTTTAATTGCAGAATTTCTTCTTACTAATTGCTTAGACTATGTATCTTTCCCTATATGTTATATAGGTAATAGTTAAGCCAAATTAATTACAAATTCTGGATTTAAAGTCTTGAATTAATGAGCTTTTACTGAAATTTACATTCAAAGGCTTGAATCTAAGCACTACTTGTTCTAAAGTCAATATATTCTCTATTACAACAAAACTTGCTTGTATAACTCGGAAATATCAAAATTCATGATGCTTTTATAGAAGACATTGCAAATACACTAAATGTCTGTGATGGAAAGTAGAAAATAAGATAGGCTTGATTTAAATTCATTCAAGAGAACATCACTGAAGAGAGAGGACCTTTTCATAAACTGGTCTTGGTTCCAGAGTAACTTATTAATTACTGTTTTTTAATAGGGAGTATATCTGATTAGTTGAGTAGCTGTTGTTCAGATTATCATACTCAGTAAAAGTCTTTCAAATATAACAAATATTTCCATTTTCTTAGCTTTGGCAAATTCTTTTCATTTTTTTAAGTCTTTGTTTTTCCATTTTGCAGCTTGATTAGCTCAATGATTCCCTTTTGTAGAAACTCAGGAGTCTTAAAGGATGAATTCCTTTATGCGCTTTTCATTTTTTTCAATAGCCATGATAAAGGATAATTTTAGACAAAGTTGTACAAATTTAGACAACTATTTTAATCTCGCCAGCAGACCTAAGTTAAACAGATGTATGCTGCCCTCTTATGTTACATTTGAGTAAAGGCAATAAACAAATACGAACACTTGGGAGTCTAGCTTGCTTTTTCCTATTGCCAGCTCTTCATCTGTGGAATGGCAAGCCTCAGAATTAGAGTTTTTAAATGGTTTAAATTCTATCTCTTATTTCTGTAAGATTTTCCTTTTTTTTTTTTTGGTTAATACAGTCACAGACTTTTGTTCATTTGAAATATACTTTGTGATGAAATTCAGAAAACAGGCAAGCAGGACCACAATGCACCCTCTTAATGAACTGTTTGATATGTGGTGGATATTTCTTACATTTGTAGTGAATATAAGTTTTCCCCTCTTTAGAAATTATATTGCCTCCAGCTAATTATTATTTTGCATTTATTATTTACAAGTACTTAGCTAAGTGTTATACTTAAAGAATTAAAAACAAATTCCATAGATAAGGTGGTAAAAGATTTTAAAAAGAAATCTGAAAAATAATTAATTGCTCTGACTCAATTGTCTTCTGAATTCCTCTTCTGTGATCAACAATCCTCCAGTCGTGGACTCTGCTAACCCAGTTGAACAGCAATGTGTGTTTAGCATGTACTTTGAAAATGAAAGGGGAGGTTGCGAGGTTGAGAAAATCCCTTCCAGCTACGAGATGCTGTGGGCTTTACATGATCTCATGTGTTCTTTGTAGGTTCTACTCTGGTAGACCTATTCACAAAGGAACTAGGCCTCACCTCATTGCTTTTGAGGGCACAGAAGATTAGAATTATGTGATTTAAGGAGGAGGAGTCTCAGAACATCGCAAGTCACTGCTGTCATCGGGGGCCACCAGAATTTGTTTCAACCATTCAGCAATTTAGTTACTAAACTCCCATTGTGTGTCTGCAACTGTTAGGTGGTAGAGATAAAAGGAAAACAGAAGATATGGTCCCTGGTCAATTGAGAAAGACAAGCACATTCAACAAACAAAATAAAGTGTCATGATGACGATGATGATGATGAGATGGAGTGGTGGTGGCAGCACCTGGTAGTACTCATTCATTGCCTACCATGCACCAGGCACTGTGTGGGCGCTTAATATGTGTGCTCTCCCTTAACCGTGTTTTATTAACCACAATTTGTGGATTACAAAACGGGGAGAAACAGGTTAAATAACTTGCCAAAGTTCACTAAGAGGTGGAGCTGGAATTTGAATCCAGGATTGAATGATCCAAGGGCTGAGTTATATTTTGAGACACTTCATTGCATTGTTCCCCATGATAGGGAAAAGTTGGGCTCTCAGAGCAGAAACAATTCACTAATCTAAGTAGTCAGGAAATGCTTCTTAGAGGTTGTGATATCTAGGTTGTACACCTAGAAAAGAAATTAGTTAAAGAATTTAGCAACTATAAGCTGTTTATGGCCTCTACTAATAGTAATACAATATTTTACAAAATTAAAGTGTTTACTTGAAATGCCCAGAATTTGATAACACTGAACATTTACATTATAAGGCTATAGGCCTGAGAAATGTCACAAAACTGAAGAGATTGTTAGTGCCTCAAGGGTAGAGATGAATAAGGGATATTATTGTTTAACACGTCTATATGTCCTGATATACATATGAACTTATTTGACATTCCTCCATAAACAAAGCCTCCAGTAGAAAGGAAGATAGAAAAGGGGAGAAGGAAGGAAGGAAATTATTTCATGAATCAGTATGATGTTACTTCTCCTAGGAACTGTATATAAGTTTTAAATCTTAGCAACACTCTGCAGTTGTTATTTTCACTATTCCTATCATGAGGAAAGTAAGTATTTTTGATCTATGGGACTATATTGAAATCTCTTATCTACTGAGAACTATTTTTTCTTTACATTTTTCATGATCTCTACCACCAAAAACAAATACAGAACTTGGCATCATGGTAGGTTCTCCACAAACATTCATTGATTTAGTTAATACATGACCACCTGCTAGGAAGCGGCTGAGCAAAGATATAGATTTTTCTGATGTTAAGGCTTATTTTCTACTCACTACTCTGGTTGTCTCTCTGATTGATGCCAGCTACCTCTATACTCACTACTCTGGTTGTCTCTCTGATTGATGCCAGCTACCTCTAGAAATACCTCTAGATACCTCTGGCATCACCGATTCAATGGACATGAACTTGGGCAAACTCTGGGAGAGGGTGAGAGAAAGGGAAGCCTGGCATGCTGCAGTCCATGGGGTTGCGAAGAGTTGGACACGACTTGGCAACTGAACACCACCAACCTCTAGAAAATATCAGACCCATATTGCCAAAGAAACATAAGAACTTCATTAGACAATTGACAGTAATTTGAAGGCAGCTAGTTACCTCAAAAACACAAAGAAAGATAAAAGGTACAAGAATGAGGATAATATCTAGTTTCTATAAAGAGGTGGCTGAAAGTGGGGAATTTCATTGGCAGGAAGGAAAGTCTTGTCATATGGTTTTCCTTGAGGTATCTACCATTTTTAAACTCTTTCATGCAGTTTAGAACACCAACCAATTTTCTAAAAGTCAATACCTTTGGGAGTCCATGAGCCCACTGACTGTTTGGGAGGGCCTCTCGACGAAGGAGGCTAGGAACACCTCTATGTTTTCGGCCCCATGTGTGCCTCAGATGGCAGTGAGAGGAGTTGGTAAGGACATTGTGCAGCTTCAGGGGTGGCTTCCTACAGCCAGGATATTCTGATGGGGGCAGAGCAGCAGCTGCTTGTGGCTGGCAGTTTCCTACAGAATGGCCTGCACTCCAGTGCCTGGTTTTCCTGACTTGAGAATTAATGCATCCTTGCTATTTCATGAGGTATTTTCAATACCACATCTCCTTCCCTCATGACCATACACTGTGTCAGATGCTTCATACTTTCCCCTGGAATGATTTCTATCTCCTGAGTTTTCCTCAGGCTAAATAATTCAAGTTCTTCCTCAGAGGACATAACCTCCCATACCCTCCTCTTTGCTCTCTGACCATGCTCCAGGTTGTGTACAATCTTCTAAAACTGAGGTGCTCAGAGAGGAAACCATGCACAGTAAGATGTAACAGCTTGACTGGCGTGGCAGCATCCTGCCTCACCTGAGACATTCTGATTCTATTTAAAAACAAAACAAAACAGAAGCCTGCATGACATTTTTTGGGCAGCAACATCAGACTGCCAACTTCACATGAGCTTACTTTGTTTGAAGATGGTGCTGTCAGGTCATACCTCCTCCATTCTGTACTTACAGTGTCAGGAATTCCAATGCAATATTTTATATACTTTTAACTTTATGTTAATTTCTAATAAGTTTTACTTCTTCCTACCTGGTGCATCTCTTAGGTCCTATTCTGTCATCTACCATATCAACTTCCTCTTCCTTTTATTTTTCCTCTCAAGTTAGAAAATGTGACAGTCATGACCTTGATTCTTCTCAACTCTAAGCAGGTGAAAGGTTGAAATAAATATTTTTTAATTCAAGGAAACTCACAGGAAAAGATATACACAAGCACAAATTCTAAATGAAAATCCATACTCCAATTTCAGCTGACTTTCTTTTTAGCAAAAATCAAAGTAGAGTGAAGTTAAAGTGATCAAATCAGTCCTGGAGAAAACAAAATTGATGATAGAATGTGAAATTTGAGTTGGTAGAAAATACAAATTTTTATGCATTGTGTACCAAGGTAGAGACATAAAACTTGCATATCGTATGTTTTTAGTCTCCCAACTCAGGAACTCTGAATATTTGTGGATAATAGCACAAAGGTGTTCTTCACAATTAATTACTGATATACTTATGCACATACTCAGCTCTTAAATGAGGGTTTTACACAGTAATCCACGGGACTGGATAATGGGTACATCACAATTTCCTTCCATTGCCCAGCGATGCTTCTGCAGCAATTTTTTTTTATGGTCTCTTTGCCTTCCTCTTTATTCTTTCTCTTCTGTGCTCTTCAACTTTCCTCCGTATCAGCATAAGATGTAGGTCCATCAGAGAGATCTTAATGTTTAGACTCCCTGCTCCACAAACCAGTAGGTGAGGGACATTGAAGAAGTGAATTCAGTCCTAGCCTCAGCTTTTCTGTTAAGTGAGGACATTAAATATCAATCCTGCAGATCAGGTGAGAGGATGTTTGTGAAAGCATGAAGCCCAGGGCCCATGGGTAAGAACTGGTCATCGAATAACACACGAGGGGCCAAAAGGAGAAGTCAAGATGACCTTGAGATTTTCAGTTTCAAGAAACAAAGTCACTGCCATTAAAACAGAAATTAAAAGGCCAAAATAGACCGTATGATAAAATCATTTCAGCAAGTCTTTGCTCCTTTTATTACATTCATCTAAAATGCTCTTTTCTTCTCTTGGACTGTTCAGAACTAACAAGTTTCAGTTTTTACTCCTGACCACCCCAGAAGGAAGTGTCTGCTTCCTCTAAACTCCAATAGTACTTATCTCATTGTCTTCAGCTTTTGAACACTGTTTTCCTTGCAGTGTATCTGAATTCTTCAGTCATGCTATGCAGTTGACAAAGAAGACCCTGCCTTATAATTCTTTGTTTTCCCACAGTCCTTTACTTTGAGAATTTGCATGTGATGCAGAATACCTGCTAATATACTGACTTTGCCTTCCCTAAAGGATCACTAGATTTGTTTATTAGTTACATTATCAATGTCATTGTGTGATGGGTTGACTTAAGAAAGAAAGAGTACAATTTAGACATTCCTGTCATCATCATAACATCCTCCTAACAAAAGGAATAGGAAAGAGAAAATACTCTCCAACAAAGATTTTAATGCTAGTTTAGTGATATTAGGTGATTAATGATTCTTTAATAAATTTTAAGACTTTGATGTATAAATCTTGAAATTATAATTGCTATTATATAAAATAGGTCAAATAACATCGATACTAAATTATTCCTCACTAAATCTATGAAATGAGTAATAGTGTGTTAGTGAATAAACAGAAAAGTAAATGGGAAAAAGCATCAAAATACATTCTTCTTGTAGTAGTAACTTGAACACTTAAGTAGTCCTATGGATGCCTATACACATAAACTGAAAAAACAGACATATTCAGTAGAGAATTTAAGAAAAAATTAAGATAGAAACATTATATAAAGAAAAATAATGAGAGCGTGAGATAGAAACATTTACATGAATATAAACAGTAGATAGGAAAAGTTGAAATACTTTAAAAAATCCAATGATGAACTTAATGGTACATCAGCACTAGTAAAAATGGATAGCTGTGAACAGCTTTTAACATTTTATAATCAAACACATAGAGTTGGCTATCTCATCCCTTTTTGCCAAATATATCACATGAATTTCTCTGGAAGTACCCACAAATAAAACAATTACATAGTTTCCGGCTACTCAGGAGTGTAGTCTACAATTTATGTCACCAGTCACTTCAGCCTTAACTTTACATCAGTGTTTAACACAGCAAATCCCCTTATTTGTTTATACCCTTATTATAGTTAGAGACAATCATTATTCATTAAAAATTTCCAGGGAAAAAAGCAGAATTGTTGAAACACGTAAAAATATTTCAGTATAGACAATGAAAAAATATGATCTTTAAAAACATATGACTCTTTAAAACATCTGGCTCTGCCTTCATATAAATGACAACTGTGCATAGGTTATCATGCTTAGGGGACAAGCATTAAAATTGTCTTCAACAATACAGGATCAGAGCATGATTTGCTAAAGACAGGGAACATTTATAGGCATTTCAGTGATTATAGAGTAGACAAAAACTTTCACACAGCTTTCCACTTGCTGTCCTGAGGAATATCACATGACTAGCTGATAAAACAAAGCAGTATTAATAAATCTATATTTATTTTGAACCTTGAAAAAGAGAAATATAAAAATGCCCTGCGGTATTGTCAACTTTCTGCTTCTGAATAACTTACAATTAAACCATGAGCATGAGCCTATGTAGGAAGACATGGAAGATAAAGGGGAAGAGGGTAATTAAATACAGTGGCACCAAGAGGTAAAAGTACATTTTGCTTCCAGATTCTTACATCAATTAAGTACCTTTTAGAAAATAACTTTGTTCAGAAATGACCTTCTCAAGAACAGTGTCAGCTGGTACAAAGTTAACTCAGGATGGTGTGATGGTCTGTTCTCATTAAACAATCTCAATAACAGCATGTATCAGATGAAGACCATCTATTCCTTTGAAATGTCAGAATTAATTCATCATCAAAAAGAAATGAGAGAAATAAGTTAAACTACAAACAAGAGCCCACTAAAAAATCAAGTGAAAATATATCCCAAACAAGAAAAATATATGAGACACCACTCAGTAAAATGTGTTTGATTTTCTTATTTTATAGTCATTTCAAAAAAATAGGGGTTCTGTATCAACCTAGAGGGGTGGGATGGGGAAGGAGATGGGAGGGAGTTTCAAAAGGGAAGGGATATATGTATACCTATGGCTGATTCATGTTGAGGTTTGACAGAAAACAGCAAAATTCTGTAAAGCAATTATCCTTCAACAAAAAATAAATTAATTAAAAAAAATAACACACACACACAAAAAAATCACACTAGAAAATATTCTGAGAGGTTCAGGGCATCCTCTTCTGTAAAGCAATGGATGAGAAAATTATAGATTTTCACCAATATCAGTTGTTTCTTGGCTTTTTTTTTTTTTTTTTAAGTAAAGAAGAACTACTTATAACATGTAATCCTCCATATTTGAGGAGGGGGACAACCCAGAAACCCCAAAACTAAACCAAAGTTCCTCACAAGAAAATTAAACCATATGTATAACTTGGTTAAAGGAAAAGCAGTATGTTTAAATATTAAATATTTTTAAAACCCAAGTTTACAGAAGGTGCTTATTCAGCTTTCAAAGAAAAGATTAAAGATCTACAATAGCAAGCTTCCTAATGTAAAAGTACTTATTTGTAGAAAATTGAAGCAAAGCTCTTTCAGAAATAAATCTATTAAAGAAAATAAGGTTCACTCAGGTTTATAGCCAACTTACCTCTTTTTGCTTTTGATGTCAAGTAGTGCATAAAAAGAGAAAAAAATTTATGTTTAACTGATTCTCGGATCATAATGGCTTATTCCATAAACACCTACTCAGAGTAAATGACTATACTATACTTTTTGTTTGTTTGTTTTACAGAATCCTACCAATAGTGGTGGAGCTGGGACTTCCTGGAAAGTCAGAATAGGTATTTAAGATGAATTAAACAACATCCACATTGGGTATCTATTCCTACCCTAAATTTCTAATTTCAGTTCTTATGACTCAAACTGATCATAGGCTGATTTTCCATTGTTAATAAGACAAAATCTTAAGTGCGATGAAGAACTAGGAGGTGAAACTCAATTTAGAGCAAAAATGGACTAGATGAACAGCATTGGAGCAGCAAAACATCCTTAACATGAGGAAAGCATATATCCTTAAACTAAAAAATGTACCAATTATATATCCACCAAAAGCAGGTTTCATTAAAACAACTGTCCTGCTCTAAACCATTATCCTGCAAAGTAAATGCATATAATTTCATATAAAATTTTAAATCATATAAATGCAAATATTTGAAGTTATCAAAGTTTCTTTTAAATAATTAGTTTAAGAGTAACAATCTAACCTAGCCCATCTTTCAAGAACATTCACTGACAATGGAGGTTACATGAGAAGCTCAGCTCAGGAAGCAGTCCCCCTAAAGAACACTTGATTTGTGAATTGGACACACTGAAGTGACATAAAAATAATGTATATACCAAAAAAAAAAAGAAAGAAAGAAAAGAAGACATCTATACTCTAGTAATGAGCATAGCCAAAACAAATTTGGCTCTTATATGTACAGTTTACAAAAACTTTAAATTTGTGATATGGAGAGTATACCAATGACTTCTTTTTTGGCTGAGAGGTGACTATGAAATTAATGGTTATATGATATCTTTATAACTTTTCATTTACTTTTTTAGTAAACAATAGAAAGCAATAAACTCAACCGTTTTGTGCTTTTTTTTGTTGTTCTCTCATACCTTTTATGCATAATACACTGGGAAACAGCCAAGAAAACCAAACAAGCATCAGCAGATGGCTAAAGAGAAGGATGTGTGAAAGAAGGCACATACAGCTATGCAAGAGCAAAACAAGAAGGTGGCAGGGTGTTTCACTGTTGTACAACGAATACAGTGCACTGTGAATCTTTCTGGTTGATTAGCTGTATGAGTTCAATGCCTAAGTTCCTTTAAGTAATCTAAATTTAGTAAGTGTAAGGAACTATATTACATAATTTAAAACAAAGGAATAGAAAGTACCAAGTGTAGGCTTTTTGTGAACATCAGAACTGCTTATCGTTTGCACCATGCTCTCAGCCAGAATTAAGCTGCTCCTTCAGACCCTGCCCGACTTGCTCACAGTGGCTCTCAGGGAGCCACTGGAACCAGGTTTAGCGTGCACAAAGGCCACTCCCCAGACTGCTAATGTGCCTCAGAAGAGTCTGATGGCTGCCATGCTGATGAGTACCAGAGAAGGATTTCTCAGTTAAGTCAGTGGCCCTGTAGCCAGTGTAACAATATAGATATATTTTAGAAACAGAATCTCATATGTTTTGGGAAAGAAAGCAAAATGTTACCACTCTTCAAGAATTCAGCATTAATTCTGAATTAATTCTGAATCTCGTGCCTTGTAGACTCAGATTATAACACTTAGACACTTTAAATTGTACCAAAAAAAGTTTGCATTATTAGATAATGGGAATTTTACTTTTTCTTGATGAAAACTACACTATCTGGTACTGAGATATTTTAATATATTAAAAACATGGATTGTACACAATAAGACCCAGTCCCAGTCATGGAAAGAAAATTTGTATTCACTGAATCAGAGAGACTCAGAGTTGAGAGAGCTCCTTCACTATTCCTTCACTGTAGCTGTTCACGTATCCTCATAAATGTAAAGGACAGCCTGCAGTTGTTAATTAAGATTAGCTTTCCTGGGTATCCACTGTGTCTTTTAAAATTATGTTTTCCTTAGTACTTCTTGTAGGTAAAAGACATCCTTTTGAAAACTGCAGTTTGAATATGACATCCCAGGGAATGCTCATAATCAGAGCATTTTTATAATAGAGTGGTTACATGTAGTTACAGTGAGGACAAACAGTAGAATTCAATATCTGATGCCAGCAAGTTGGATTAAATAGTGTGAGGAGCATAGCATAGCTGATGGCCATTTTCCTGGGAATACAATGAGGGGGAGGCCTTACTGGCCATCACAATGGAGTATTGTACATTTTCTTTGCCTATGGAGGGCTTTGGGATCTGAAGGCAGGGCCTGCCAATGGCAGACAGTTATACACATGACTCCCTGGTGCAAAGGATACCAAAGAAACCAAGGGTTAACCCAAGGTAAACCAAGGGTTAACCAAGGGTTAATCAAGTAATTGATTGTAGTCTGGTAGAACAAAAGCTGTTCTCTGATTTACAGGTGAGGAACGTGCATAGTAGAAGGTGGTGAGATAATGTACAGTTTTAATATTCAGTATCTGGACAAGTCTGTCCTTCGGTGGCAGAGGTTGGTCACTTCCGTGAGTCTGCTTGCAGACCTAGGTGCTTATCTCTTTGGAGTTTCCTGCCTGCCTGACGATACTTTGTAGTGAGCCAGAAGTATCATTTGGGCAGGGTCAAGGAGGGATAATCACCTACAATGTCATGGGCCTTCCGTGTGTCTCCCCATTATTCCTCCAGACTTAGCCCCCTTCTGGAGGCTTCTCTCTTCACACCACATGGGTGAATTCTGGCGGACACAAGCATAATGTGATCACTTTTGCCCTAAATATGTAATAATTAGAAATGTCAAATAAGTATATTTTTTTTCACTTAATGGATATATTAGAGAAAGATTGTAGTTATTTTCCCTTGAGGATTTTAATTAAAAATTTTAAATTTCCATGGATTTATTAAAATATTAATAAAACTTAGAAGGCTGTAAAGCATAATTATACTAAAAGACTTATATGACAGTTATATTAAAAGAGTCAACATGGATTGAAAGTATGATCTAATTTAATAGGTACATTCCTATTACAGTGTTGGTTTTCATGTTGATCCTCAGTAATTAAGTTATGCCATCATTTTATCATAACTTATTTTGCTTACGATGCTTAGGTTTTGGATATGCAATCTTTTAAGAATACACAAGTTCTGGATAGTGTACCTGACAGAGGAGGTAGGAGAAGACAAAAACCAAAAATAAAACAAAGATGCTGCTAGAACTGTGATCATCAAATGTTCCGTTCATCATTGCATTATTTATTGAGTGGCTCCAATTTGTACCATGGAATGGTTTACTTAGTATTGTCTTTATCTTCTCTTTTATCCTGGAAATAGGAAAACACATGGAATACACCTTGGAAAAGTCTGATGTGTTTTCAGTCTAAATATGAATTAAATGCTGCCATTTAAAATTGGCAGGAAATATTTTCCAGGCACTCCTTGCTTTGAATAAATAACATAGACTTTTTACAAGCTTGATTACATACACACACACAAATTAAGCTGTTTTTACTATTTCAATAATATTTAAAAGTAGGGTTTCCTAGGATATCTAAACAATAGGAATTAAATTCTTAATGACAAGGACACCTAGTAAACAAAGGAGATGTACAGAGAAGGGTACACAAACATTTAATACGTATCTATTTGAAAGAATATTGCTACCAGAGACAAATAAAGCAGAATCAATTAGTAACAACAAACATTTGTCCCAATATTTCATTTTAAAAGAAAATCAAAACGTGATACCTTAAATCTTATTTGAAAATTAGATGTTAGTGATTAGATTTCAGTGTAGAAATTACATCTAGTTGGAGCCATTGGTAAGTAAGGTCTATAACTGCAATGTCTAATACAGAAGCTACTAGCCAAATCTGGCTATTGGGCACTTGAAATATGGCTAGTTCAGATTGAGATGTGCTGTCAGTGCAAAATACACACTGCATTTCAAAGACTGAGTCAGAAGAACAGATGCAAAATCTCATTAATAATTGCTTCTACTTATTCCATGTTACAATCACAGTATTATGGACATACTGTGTTAAATAAAATATATTATTAAAATTAAGTTTATCTGTTTCTTTTTCCTTTTTCTCACATGGCTACCACATTATTAAAATTGAATAGCTTTGGTCTAGAATGTGAAACATTCTTGTAGCTGTCATTTTATTGTTTGGCAAGATGTATTTCAATTCTACACATAAAGACATTTCAAACTTTCTCAAAGGGTTCAAGCATATCTTCCTTCTCCTCCAGACATCTAGTTAAAAATAAAAAAAAGATGAATAGTAATATGAAAGGAGAAAGAAGCCAAGATAGATTAAGTGAAAAACAATAGTATACATAATGATGTTTGTGGTTGTGCCAATGTTATTGTAATGCATATATAAAATACATATATGTGATTATATATGCATATATTTACATATATTTGCTTGTATATGCGCAGAATGTTTCTGAGAGGATACCCAAGTTTGGCTGGGCACAGTTGTGGCAGAGAAAACTCCTTTCTATTTGTATACTCTTTTGTAATTATACCTTTTCAATTTTGAATAACCATTTTCTATTGAAAAATATACTTGAAAAATATAAAACATAAAATGGAATAAAAGAAAGTAATAAGTAAGGAAAGCCTATGTATTTATACACAGCCTTCTGGTGTGTATTACATGGGTTCATACATTTTTGCTCTGTAAAATGAATATTTTCAGGGAATTCCTTGACAGTCCAGTGGTTAAGACACTGTGCTTCCACTGCAGGGGGCATAGGTTCAATCCCTGGTCAGTGAACTAAGATCCCACATGCTGTGGGGCATGGCCAAAAAAAGTGAGTATTTTCTTATAACTGCCTTGATTTTCAGGCATAATATATTAAAACAACCAAATCAAGAACCTTTAAATGATACATATGCTGCCTAAATTAAACAGTAAGAGAAATGAATAACTCATTTGAAAATTTTCCTAATGCAACTGTTATATAGATCTTTATTACATCACCTACTTTAAACCACATCTGAAATGTACTATATTTCTGTACATGAAGAATTACATGTAGAGATGATAAACCACAATAAAGCTGTATATTTTGAGATAGTGTAGAAAATTTGGATTAATTACCAATTATCCAACAAATTGAGGGCCTACTATGTGCTAGGTACAGTGGAAGATTCTGGGGGTTAAAAGAGACAAGGTTTCTGCCCAAAAGCTTACAGACTTATAAAGGAATTTGTTTTTAATACAAACTTTGTGTTAATCTGTAGTGAGGCATAGAGGGCTAAGCAGCTAATTTGACCCAGTGGAGGCAAGGGATCAGAAAACTTAAAAATTTTGTGCATTTATGCACACAATTTCAAAACTGGTATAAAAGATACATCTAGCTTAAACTCTTTGCAAGAAAAAGAAGGGAAAAAAAAATCCTAAAATTCAAAAATATTTTTATATGAAACTAGTTATCTGGATGAAAATCAAAACATTCAGCTAAACTGGAGGATATTTGAGACTTATTTAAACAATGCAAATACAGAGCTATTTGAGAAAGATGAAGTAATTTCTTATATTTTTCGGTTTTCCATTAGGTATCTGTCATTATGGGCTTCCCTAGTGGCTCAGTGGTAAAGAATCTGCCTGCCAATGCAGGAGACATGGGTTTGATCCCTGGGTCAGGAAGATTCCCTGGAGAAGGAAATGGGAACCCACCCCAGTATTCTTGCCTGGGAGAGTCCCATGGACAGAGGAGTCTGGCAGGCTATAGTTCATGGGGCTGCAAAAGAGTTGAACACAATTTAGCAACTAAACAACAACATCTGTCATCACATAGGTGGACAGAATCTAAAGATGAGATATATTTCTCCAATGACATTCTTTGCACATTCCAACCCAAGACCATTCTATACTGAAAGATTTCTTGCAAAAATGGAATTGCTACTTGAAGAAATACTGAAAGAATTGAAATTCGATGATGTGCACATTTCCACTGTGCAATGAATCGGAGCTAACCCAGAAGAAGAGAGAAAATACTCTTGTAGCATACATGATTCCTTGGTGAAGGAGGCAAGTGAAAAAGCTGGCTTAAAACTCAACATTAAAAAACTATGATCATGGCATCTGGTCCCATCACTTCATGGCAAATAAGAAGGGGGAAAAGTGAGAGCAGTGACAGATTTTCTCTTCTTGGGCTCCAAAACCACTGTGGATGGTGACTGCAGCCATGAAATTAGAAGATGCTTGCTTCTTAGAAGGAAGGCTGTGAAAAACCTAGACAGTGTATTAAAAAGCAAAGACATCACTTCGCCAACAAATGTCCATATAGTCAAAGCTATGGTCTTTTCATTAGTCAAGTACGGATGTGACAATTGGACCATAAAGAGGGCTGAGCACTGAAGAATCGATGCTTTTGAATTGTGGTTCTGGAGAAGACTCTTGAGAGTCCCTCGGACAGCAAGGACATCAAACTAGTCAATTGTAAGGGAAATCAATCCTGAATACTCACTGGAAGGAATAATGCTGAAGCTCCACTACTTTGGCCACCTGATGCAAACAGCTGACTCATTGGACAAGACACTAAAGCTGGGAAAGATTGAAGGCAAAAGGAGAAGAAGGAGGCAGAGGATGAGATGGTTGGATAGCATCACCAATTTAGTGGACATGAACTTGGGTGAATTCTGGGAGATGGTGAGGGACAGGGAGGCCTGGCATGCTGCAGTCCATGGGGCAGTCCATGGGGTCGCAAAGAGTTGGACACAACTTAGGGACTGAACAACAACAACAAGCATAGAAGATTCACTAAAATCTGGAAATCTGAACAAATTTTTGATTGCATATTACATTGGAGCAAGATACAAAAATGTATTTTTAAACATATGGTTGATAATTTTGTGAATTAGCATTTTTAAATTAATTTTTGTTTCAGCAGATTCCAAACTAAGGGCAACACGCTCTAGCATGAGAAAATGCCCAAGCTTTCCTCTGGAGGGAAAACTGCAGAAGCTGTGTTAAAAGCAGATACAACCCTAAAAGGTTACAGGTTTCAACACAATGCTGTTCACTCCTGCTATTTCAAGAAATGAATCCTGTGAACAAAGAAACTATATGGGGAAGTGGAACAGACAAAAATGGAGAAGCCTCTATAGGGAATAAACACAACTTTAGGCAAAAAACCAGTGAGGCTGTTAGTTCAGGAAGTCAGTTCAATTAGCATTAGCCAAGCTCCTTCCACAGACAAACCATGAGAGGATGAAGGCGCAGTTAGAGTCGGTTGCATGCACACAGGACACTCTGGCTTGAGCACAGAGTTGAATCTCTCTGATTTCAGACACTTACAAACATTCATATTCCTCACAGTCTCCTTTCTGAGTCTCTGCCACCTCTCATCTCACATTTCATTAGACTCTGTAGTTGCTTCTTTATCTCAGGTATTGCTGTAAGCAGTTAGGGCAAGAGGGTTGAAGAGAAAGAGAACCAAGACAGCTTTCTTGACAGAAGAGAAACCATTTTGCCCTAAGCCATTTTGTGATCTAAGCCAGTAATTAACATTTTAAGAGAACTAAAGAATGCAGAAACATTGCCTGTTATCAAGCAAGAGAAGTAAGGACACTCCCAAATCTGTGTAAAGATCAGCCTGGGGCCCTCAACCACCAGATCAACTAGAACCTGAGGAATGATGATGTTGACCTTTTTCTGACCCTCCTGACTTCAACCAGCTATAGCTTGGACTCAATCAAACCCCTTCATGAATACACTTATACTTAAAATTTTCTCAATTTTACTGTTCGGGGAGACACTGCTTTGGGCAAGATCCCTAGTATTCTTACTTGCTGCAAGTAATAAATCTTTCCTTCCCCCAATCTTTGATTTGGTTGTAAAACAAGAGGGAAGGGGGCAGGGTACAACCTTTAAAAAAACATAACCATCAGTTCAGTTCAGTTCAGTTCAGTCGCTCAGTCGTGTCCGACTCTTTGTGACCCCATGAATCGCAGCACGCCAGGCCTCCCTGTCCATCACCAACTCCCGGAGTTCACTCAGACTCACGTCCATCGAGTCAGTGATGCCATCCAGCCATCTCATCCTCTGTCGTCCCCTTCTCCTCCTGCCCCCAATCCCTCCCAGCATCAGAGTCTTTTCCAATGAGTCAACTCTTCGCATGAGGTGGCCAAAGTACTGGAGTTTCAGCTTTAGCATCATTCCTTCCAAAGATATCCCAGGGCTGATCTCCTTCAGAATGGACTGGGGACATGAAGAAAACCGGTTAGAACTAACAAGGTCCAAGGTGGCAAAAGATTCGACTTCCAGTGGAATTTAGTCACATTTTATGCTCATTGTAATACATTAGCCCTCTGATGGATATGGTAAGAGACTTATAGAAGATTCCTGATGGGAGAGACTGACTGTGGGAGGAAGTGGGTCTTGTTCTGATGGGCAGGGTCATGCTCAGTAAATCTTTAATCCAATTTTCTGCTGATGGGCAGGGCTGTGTTCCCTCTGTTGTTTGGCCTCAGGCCAAATTATGGAAGGGATAATGAAGGTAATGGCATCCTCCTTCAAAAGGATTTGTATATGCACTGTTGTAGTCAGTGCCCCTGACCCTACAGCAGGCCACTATTGACCCACGCCTCTGCTGGAGACTCCTGGACACTCACAGCCTTGTCTAAATCAATGAAACTATGAGCCACGCCATGGAAGGCCACCCAAAATGGACAGGTCATGGTGGGGAGTTACGACAAAGTGTGGTCCACTGGAGAAGGAAACGGCAAACCACTTCAGTATTTTTGCTTTGAGAACCCCATGAACAGTATGAAAAGGCAGAAAGATATGACACTGAAAGATGAGCTCCCCAAGTCAGGAGGTGCCCAATATGCTACTGGAAAAGAGTGGAGAAATAACTCCAGAAAGAATGAAAGTACGGAGCCAAAGCAAAAACAACACCCAGGTGTGGATGTGACTGGTGATGGAAGTAAAGTCCAATGCTGTAAAGAACAATATTGTATAAGAACCTGGAATGTAAGGGCCATGAATCAAGGTAAGTTGGAAATGGTCAAACAGGAGATCGCAAGAGTGAACACTGACATGTTAGGAATCAGTGAATTAAAATTGACTGGAATGGGTGAATTTAATTCAGATGACCATTATATCTACTATCATGGGTGAGAATCCCTTAGAAGAAACAGAGTAGCCTTCGTAGTCAACAAACGAGTCTGAAATGCAGTACTTGGGTGCAAGCTCAAAAACAACAGAATGATTTCTGTTTGTTTCCAAGGCAAACCATTCAATAACACAGTAATCCAAGTCTATGCCCCAACCACTAATGCTGAAGAAGCTGAAGTTGAAGAGTTCTATGAAGACCTACAAGACCTTCTAGAACTAACACCCAAAAAAGATGTCCTTTTCATCACAGGGGACTGGAATGCAAAAGTAGGAAGTCAAGAGATAACCTGGAATAACCGGCAAGTTTGGCCTCGGAGTACAAAATGAAGTAAGGCTAATAGAGTTTTGCCAAGAGACCACACTGATCATAGCAAACACCCTCTTCCAACAGCACAAGAGAAGACTCTACACATGGATATCACAGATGGTCAATACTGAAATAAGATTGATTATATTCTTTGCAGCCAAAGATGGAGAAGCTCTATTCAGTCAGCAAAAACAAGACTGGGAGTTGACTGTGGCTCAGATCATGAACTCTTTACTGCAAAATTCAGACTTAAATTGAAGAAAGTAGGGAAAACCACTAGACCATTCAGGTGTGACCTAAATCAAATCCCTTACGATTGATTATACAGTGGAAGTGACAAATAGATTCAAGGGATTAGATCTGATAGACAGAGTGCCTGAAGAACTATGGATGGAGGTTTGTGTCATTGTACAGGAGGCCAGTGATCAAGATCATTCCCAAGAAAAAGAAATGCAAAAAGGCAAAATGGTTGTCCAAGGAAGCTTTACATAGCTGAGGAGAAAAGACGCAAAAGGCAAAGGAGAAAAGGAAAGATATATCCATTTGAAAGCAGAGTTCCAAAGAATAGCAAGGAGAGATAAGAAAGCCTTCCTCAGTGATCAATGTAATGAAATAGAGGAAAACACTAGAATGGGAAAGACTAGAGATCTCTTCAAGAAAATTAGAGATACCAAAATAACATTTCATGCAAAAATGGTACAATAAAGGACAGAAATCATATGGACCTAACAGATGCAGAAAATATTAAGAAGAGGTGGCAAGAATACTCAGAAGAACTATACAAAACGATCATCATGACCCAGATAACCATGATGGTGTGATCACTCACCTAGAACCAGACATCCTGGAAGGTGAAGTCAAGGAGGCCTTAGGAAGCATCACAATGAACAAAGCTAGTGGAGGTGATGGAATTCCGGCTGAGCTATTTCAAATCCTAAAAGATGATGCTATGAAAGTGCTGCACTCAATATGCCAGCAAATTTGGAAAACTCAGCCATGGCCATAGGACTGCAAAAAGTCCATTTTCATTCCAATCCCAAAGAAAGACAATGCCAAAGAATGCTCAAACTACTGCACAATTGCACTCATTTCACATGTTAACAAAGTAATGCTCAAAATTCTACAAGCCAGGCTTCAACAGTACATGAACTGAGAACTTCCAGATGTACAAGCTGGATTTAGAAAAGGCAGAGGAACCATAGATCAAATTGCCAACATCTGCTGGTTCATTGAAAAAGCAAGAGAGTTCCAGAAAAACATCTACTTCTGCTTTATTGACTATGCCAAAGCTTTTGACTGTGTGGATCACTACAAACTGTGGAAAATTCTTTGGGAGATGGGAATACCAGACCACCTTACCTGCCTCCTGAGAAATCTGTATGCAGGTCAAGAAGCAACAGTTAGAATGGACATGGAACAATGGACTGGTTCCAAATTGAGAGAGGAGTACATCAAGACTGCATTTTGTCACCCTGCTTATTTAACATATGAAGAGTACATCATGTGAAATGCTGGGCTGGATGAAGCACAAGCTAGAATCAAGATTGCAGGGAGGAATATCAATAACCTCAGATATGCAGATGACACCACCCTTATGGCAGAAAGAGAAGTGGAATTAAAAAACCTCTTGATGAAAGTAAAAGTAGAGAGTGAAAAAGCTGGCTTAAATCTCAACATTCAAAAAATGAAGATAATTTCATCTGGTCCCATCACTTCATGGCAAATAGATGGGAAACAATGGAAATAGTGACAGACTTAATTTTGTTGGGCTCTAGAATCACTGCTGTAGTGACTGTAGCCATGAAATTAAAAGTCGCTGGCTCCTTCAAGTAAAGCTATGACCAACCTAGACAGCATAGACATGAAAAGCAGAGACATTACTTTGCTGACAAAATTCCATCTAGTCCAGGCTATGGTTTTTCCAGTAGTCATGTATGGATGTGAGAGTTGGACCACAAAGAAAGCTGAGCGTGGAAGAATTGATGCTTTTGAACTGTGGTGTTGGAGAAGACTCTTGAGATTGCAAGGATATCAAACCAGGCAATAGTAAAGGAAATCAGTCCTGAATATTCATTGGAAGGACTGATGCTGAAGCTGAAGCTCCAATACTTTGGCCACCTGATGTGAAGAACTAACTCACTGGAAAAGACCCTGATGCTGGTAAAGACTGAAGGCAGTAGGGGACAACAGAGGTATTAGATGGTTGGATGACATCACGGACTCAATGGACTTGACTCTGAGCAAGAGCTGGGAGCTGGTGATGGACAGCGAAGCATGGAGTCCTGCAGTCCATGGGGTCACAAAGAGTCAGATAGGACTGAGCAACTGAACTGAACTGAGTACACCAGCATATGCTAAATGACACACCCACCAGCACCATCACAGTTCTGAGGCTGATCATCAAAGGCAAAACAGTGGACAGTGACCCAACTCCTGGAAAAACCTGCCCCTTCCCCGAAATAGTTGGAATAATCCTTCCAGTCATTAGCCTATGAAATTACCCAGCCCATAAAAACACTAACCAGGCCATACTCAGGGGCTGCTCTTGCCTTCTGAGATGGCCCACACTCTGTGGAGTGTATTTCTCGCTAAATAAATCCATTTCTTACCTATCTCTTTGCCTCTTGCTGAATTCTTTCTGTGATGGGACATCAAGAAACTGAGTTTCATTAAGTCCTGAGATTAAGTGTGATATCAGTTAAAAGACCATGGGTTCAAGTCCCAATCTGAGTTATATGGTTTCAGTTGTGTTTTGGCTTGACACCCATCAAGAGGAGAACCCAGTTTTTTTGGTAACATTCAGTCAGTCAGTTCAGTCACTTAGTCATGTCCAATGCTTTGCAACTCCATGGACTTCAGCATGCCAGGTTTTCCTGTCCATCACCAACTCCTGGAGCCTACTAAAACTCATGTCGATCACATCAGTGATGCCATCCAACCATCTTATCCTCTGTTGTCCCCTTCTCCTCCTGCCTTCAATCTTTCCTAGCATCGGTTAACATTACCCACATCTAATCCATTCTCCACCTCGCTGTCAGGTGGAGACTAAATACACTATTTAGACTTATAAACTAAAAATCTTCTCCTCTTCTGAAAACCTATCTGTGCCCTTGGAATAATGTCTACTCTCACTAACCTGGCCCTCTACTTTCAAGTCCCTGTCTGCCTTCCTAGAGTCATTCCCATCACTCCCAAGTCCTGATCCAGTTTCTAGCCCCTAATTCATCAGCCTTTGTGCAAGCTGATCTCCTTTAAGGCTTTTCTCTTTACCCACACCTGCACCTCTGCCTTCTGCCTATTAAGGTCTACAGTTACCTTTCATGACCAGTACTTGCATTTCTTCAGGCAGGATTTCCTCATCACCCCAATCCTTCTATTTACCAGGAACATTTACTAATATCATTATTTATTTGCCTGTCTACCTCCCCTTAAAGGGGAGAACAGAGGTGATGTTTTACTTGAATATCACTGGGTTGGGAAGATCCCCTGGAGAAGGAAATAGCAACCCAGTATTCTTGCCTGGAGAATCCCATGGAGTGAGAAGCCCAACAGGATACTGTCCATGGGGTTGCAAAGAGTCAGACGTGACTAAGCAACTAACACTTTCACATTATACATAAGTAAGTAAATGAAAATCGCTCAGTCAGGTCCAACTCTTTGCAATACCATGGATTATACCAAAAGCAAAAAAAAGTGCCTGACACATAGTAGGTGAACAATATACTTTGCTAAATTTTGACAAACAAGTGAATGAGAAAATGAGTTAATGAAAGAAATGTGATTTGGCTACATATTTAAGAATATAGGCTTTGCAATACAACAAACACATACATATTTACTATTTGAATGTAGGGAAATGTAAAGGCAATTTTTACTAATGAACATGTTTAGTAGCATATTTGGTACTGAAGGAGTGAGTACATACTAAGGTTAATATATTTCTATGAGCTTTAAAAATTGTAAGATCTAAAATACCATAGAAAAATTTCAGGTTTCAAAACCATTCTTTCACATTAGTTCAGTAATGGTTTCAGAGAGCGAGGAGGAAGGAAAAGAGTGAAGTAGGGAGGAACAGAGGAACTGAAATGACACCAGGAAGCAGAACATTCAAGAGAAAAAGTTTCTACAGGGAAAACACAAGTTCATGAAGAGCAAACTGCTCAGGCTATTACTTCAAGAAGAAAGCTTGCTTTTTCAAGTTTCAGATTTCTTATTTATCCTGTTGCGATACTATGATTTATAAGAAACGTATATTTGGTCTTCCTCCAGGATTCCTGGCTCTTAGCTTAAGTGCTAAGAATGACAAAAGTGTCTCTTGTTGTGTTAATGAGATGACTTTAGGACCCTGCCTAAGGGTGGAGGCTGGTTGCCAGGGGAACCAACCACAGAATTAGAGAGTTGGAACTTTCTGTTTCAACCCCTGAAGGTTGAATCAATCAAAGGGCCATGAGTTTGATGCTTCTGAAATGAAGCTGCCATAGAAATCTTAACAGGTTCATAGAACTTCTGGGTTGGTGAACACATGGAGATTACGGGAGGAGTGTCACGCTGGAAGAGTAGGCAAACTGTGGCACTTTTCCCTGTTTCTTGCCCTACAAATTTCTTCTGTCTGGCTGTTCCTGAGTTACTTTTTTTTTTTTTTTAATAATAAACCAGTGATTGAGGAAGTAGCAAATTAACTGAAACTGAACAGGAGTCGTGGGAACCTTTGGTTTATAGTCAGTCATTACTTATTTGACTTTAGACTTTTGACTGTAGACTTTAGACTTCAGAACTAAGCAAACAACCTGGACTTTGGACTGGCATCTGGAGTCTAAAGAGGGGTCATGGGAACCCCAATCTATAGTGGTGGGTCGGAGACACAGGTAATAAATAGCCCAGGCTTTTGATTGGCTTAAGAAGTGGGGATGATGGTGTGGGACAATCTTGTCAGATTGAGTCCTCAGTGTGTGGAATTGGATGCCATCTCCAGGTAGATAGTGTCAGAATTGAGTTGAATCCTATGGCAACCAGCTGATATCAAAGAACTGCTTGGTGTGCTGAAGCATTCCCTTCTCCCCCTGCTCACACTGCAATTGGGTCCAGGAACCTAATTCACTTGTACAAATGATGCAGTTAGGTCTTTACCACAGAAATAACATCTCTGGCCTATGATCTGAATAGATTCCCTTCATATACTCTGGTAGATTGATTTTAATTATTGATTAAATTGTAAGTTTCTATTAATTATATAGACCTAGGTAGTGAAGGCATTGGCACCCTACTCCAGTACTCTTGCCTGGAAAATCCCATGGATGGAGGAGCCTGGTAGGCTGTAGTCCATGGGGTCACTAAGAGTCGGACACAACTGAGCAACTTCCCTTTCACTTTTCACTTTCATGCATTGGAGAAGGAAATGGCAACCCACTCCAGTGTTCTTGCCTGGAGAATCCCAGGGACGGGGGAGCCTGGTGGGCTTCCGTCAATGGGGTCGCACAGAGTCGGACACGACTGAAGCGACTTAGCAGCAGCAGCAGCAGCAGTGAAGGCTTTGAGATGAAATGTTGGCTACAAAATAACCACTAATATTATGCAGATATACTATCTGCTGTCTGATTGCAAACTTGTTGATATCAGAAGGGAACCCTTTGATTCAAGTTCTTCAAAGCTACATGAGGGGAGGATGTTGAAGTTTTTATGCTGGATAAGGATAAGTCAGGAGAAAGAAAGTAAGTCATGGCCAGAAACTCTGGAATTTCTAGAGCTGAGGTAGCAGAGGCTGAGCCATAGCCAGAATTTTCCTCCACAAAGTTTTACTAATATTAGAAATCAATCAGAACAATGTACTAATAAATTAGCACAAAACAGTCTACTAATTTTGAAAATTAATGCCCTATTCTAGAACTGATTTTCCAGAAATTGAGAAATTGTGCCTTGAAGAAGATGGGGTTTTCTGCTAACCATATCATAGAAGTGAAATATATTTGTAAATATTCTATATATGGTAAATAATATTCTATGTTTTATTTTAAATTTTACATTAGATTTATATGTCTTGCAATTCCTCAACCAAAGAATCCAAAACAAATTAGACTAATATCATTTACATTGATTTAATTTCTTCAATGATTCTCAATAGAAACAATCTGTTTATAGACTTACTAGAATAATTAAAATCACCTAAAAAACTAAAAAATACATTGTAGAAAACATTAAAAATACATTTTAGAAAACAACGCGTATCAAAAAATTCTGATAAATTAACAGGAAATCGTTCTTTTAAAATGATGAATATAGATTGTTACCAGCAAGTAAATCTATAATAATCAATAACTTATATTAAACTCAAGAATAAAAAATACTCATAAAACCTATTACTTTCCATAGGTTTAAGATATTCTTGCATAGAACATAGGATTGGATATAAATGGCACACTTCCCCTCCCTCAGCTTAATGAAACATTTTATATAGTGAAAACATTGTAAATAATGTTTAATATGCCTTATCCAATATAGTTTAGCAAAAATATATATTGTCAATAATGCAAATATTTTTAGAAGGTAGAGTTTGGTGTACATGGCTAATCAGTTTCTATTTATTTAAACAGAACCTTTTAGAAAACGTTGCTGGGTTGATCTAAGAATTTATTAAGGACTAATCTGGTTGGTTCCATGATACATCTTATAAGATTGAAAAATCTTCAGGCTATAATAACAGATTTACTTCCTTCATACTTTTATTACTTTAACTTCAAATAAATGGTTAAAATATAAGTTTTATCAATGTGCTAAGTTGTAATTAAAATGCTTTTCTGGCCTAGTGATGATTCTGAATTCCACATTATTTATATCTCATCTTGTATATAGCAATCATTTCTAAGGTCTATGGCATTTTCTCATTATTCAAAACTAAAGAATTTCAGGCCACATAATAGTATTCTCACTCATGTATTCTGACTAGCAGTAGCAGAAAGATTCAGAATGTGTGAAAATGGGGGAAATGTAAGAATTTCAGTACACTGATATGCCCTTTTGGACATCACATCAGAACATCAAAATAGAGCAAAAAACATAAAGATGTTCATTTTTAACCCAGTGATCTCACTCTTGAGAAAAGAATGGAATAGATGAGAAGTTGAATGCGTGATATTTCTAACAGCATCTTATAACAAATAATGGAAAACCATCTCAGTGGTTAACAAGAGAGGAAGTGGTGATTAATGAAATGATAATATCTGAAGCAAAATTTATGATACAACCTTTAAAAATAAAAATAAGACTAGATAGTAACAGAACAATTTATGATATCTGTTAGTGGTTTCTGCAATGTAATGACTATGATATAAAATAGATATTAATGTAAATAAGGATCAAGTAGTCATATACAAAATGAAAATAGCTGTTATTACTATTTATTATTAATTTTAGTATTATTGATATGTCACTTTAAAAATTAAAATACAATAGATTTACTTATTAATCACAGAATTTCTTTTCTAAGTTCTAGGAGATAATGCTACTAGGTCCAGTTGGAACACAATAAGATCTTTGGATTTTATTTAACTTAGGTGTTCTGATGAATCAGGACCACTTTGGGACTCACAGATACTTCAAGGTAGCTTCCAAAGGGGTCTAAAACAAGAGCAAAAGAGTCACGAAAGGAGGAACCTCCAGGAAAGTCTGGCTTTTTATTTTAGGTGAACATTTTGACTGTTAGTCTCCTCCAACTCCTTATCACACTGCCTATGTCCTCAAAGATTCTTAGAATGTTTAACTTGTGCTATAAATTTTCACACCATATCTTTTAATCCCAATCAGCAGGCTGATTCATGAATCAGATAAGGGAAGTACAGTATTAGAGGTCCAAAGGCTGAGGTTTCCAAAAAGGAATTAAGGTAAAATTGAAGTAATTAAATTTTTTTTTTTTTTTTTTGTGGCAAAGGTGACAAACTCAAAGGTTACATTAGGGGTCAGATGACAACAGAAACAAATGCAGCAGGCTGGGTATATGTAATTGGCAGTGAGGGGACCTGTGGTAAACTGCAGTTTGCCCTGTGTAAAAGCAGCAGCCACTACATAGCTCCAGCAGGTTGTTGACATGCATGAATGCAGACTTAAGGCTGCCAGGATCATTCAAGGGAGGCCAGAAATACAGCTGTCCCGGTGAAATCTCTTGAATTTCTAACTGTTGACAACTAACTAGAATTAGTTTTTAATTTTTCATTTCTTAGATAGGCTAATAACAGCTGCCTTTGGGCTTATTTTGTTTCACAGAATTCAAGTGCACCACCTTTGGCCTATAGTTAATATGCAGGGATTTCCCAAAAGAATGTTTATCTGCCAGAAGTCATATTTTCAAATGAGGCCCTTCAGAGAAAAAACAAAAAATATTAGAAAAATGCAAAACAGTGAAGCTAAAGTAAGTTGTGAGCATGCTGATAAGCACAAATCAATAAGGGCTTACAAACTATAAGAACATTATATTAAGACCTAAATGTTCCTGAGGAGCAAAACCTCAGAGGATTTTACTTTTATATTTTCTATAATTGAGAAGACATTCTGAGTCACTGCAAAAGGAGATCAGCCCAAAGAGCTTTTTATAAAGATGGCTCCCTTGACTGAAATTATGTTAAAAATGATCAGAAGAAAATGACAAAATTTGACCAAGACAGAATTGCTAGGAGCTACCAAACTGCAAATAGGACTGTGTGTCTTGCCTTGTGCCTGCTGCTAGTTTCCCTTCACCTATCCCATTCCTTCCAACTCTCATTTTTCATCCTTGGCTGCTAAACAGGGAAGTCCCTGGAGACGCCTAAGAAATGACTGTCTGGCTGAGTAAAGAAGGAAACCGGAAGCAAAGTATAAAGGTGTTTTACTTTAACAGTAGGAATTTATCATCATCAAAGTTAGACTCTGTGGATGGGTGGGTGTGAGTAGCTGGAAGGAAGGGGAGAGTTGGTCTATTCAACTCATCATTTGCATCACATGCACCCAAGGAAAAAATGTTTACCTGGTGGAGCCACGGTTAACCTTTTTTCCTTGCTGAGCCGGTGCCCTTGGATGAATTCACTCATGGAAGGGGGGCCCTTCAGAAGAAATGACTCTGTGGAGGTGGGATCAGGGGGAACTCTTAATAAATTCTGTAGGTAGGAAGCCCCTGAAGTCCTGGGACGGCTCTGATCACAAAGGGAAGGTGAAAATTGTCTTGCAGGAGATCCAAGAAAATACATATAGGAAACAAAAAAGTTTTACTTTAATTACCTTTCAAAGCCTCACCAGTGACAACATTATTTATATTGGCATTTAATTTTTTTAACAAGTAAATCAAGATTTTCACTAAATGTTTAGTTTCCATACCAGGATACAACCCTATTTGGAAATTGTACTGGATACTGGAAAAGAGATTTATTATAGTTAGTCAGTTTGAACCACAAACAGAAAATATTTATATTGTTTGATTCTTAATTGAAAGCTCCTAAAATAAAATTTCACTATTAACTGAAAAATACAGGGTAAGTAATTCAATATCCAGGACTCTAGAGAAAGGTCATAAAATCAAGCCATTAATAACCTTATGAGTGATTTTTTTAAACAATATTTACATACTAAAAGAAAAAGCACAAAAAACCTACTTTTAAGAAAAACACTATACATATTCCATTCTATTTGACTGAAATAGAGACATTTCCTTTCAGTCGGTGATCAGTTTTCGGCATATGAACAAAAGTTCCCCTAAGAGAACACATTCATATTCTTGCCTCATTAGAGAGAAGCTGGTAAATAGCACCATTACCATTCAAATTATCACCCATGTAAAACATAGCTTCATTCTTAATATCCACTTTTCATCTACCAATTTTTAGGTTGGAGGTAAGGGAGAGGCATATTTACGCATACAAGGAACAGCAAAAATGTTAACAGACACTTGAAAAGTATATTATGGTTAACCAAGAGATGGGGTGTGGGGGACAGAAACAAATAAACACAATGATCAAAAGGTTTTAATTTGGAAAAACCAACAATGGCAAGGCCCATTTATACACCCACTCCCACTGTTTCTCTTCCTTCCCTTCCTCCATCCTCCACAATGAGAGAACATTAATTTTTGCAGTTAACTAAAATCTGGCCACTGCACCATACTATGAAGATCGCTGCATGCATACCTTTTCCTCTGAGTGCCACTGCTGACCCGAATGTTGGGTGTCTGTGGGCCCTGACTATGCAGGAGGTAAGTGTCTATGGTGGGCACGGTGACTGATGCCTCCCCACTTACTTTAGGGCTGCCGATCTTGCTCTTTCCAAGTTTGCCTTTGCTGCGACGGGACTGCTCATGGTCAAACTCTAAGTCCTCCAGCCGCTGGGTCAGGGCGAGTTTTTGCTGGATAGCCATTTGTAACAAAGTGTTCAGAGTCTTCTTTTCATCCTCTGCAGCTGCTAACTGTCTCTGCATCTCATCCAACTGTGTGACATATTCATCACATCTAGAACCACAACAGAAAAGTGGTCAGGGGAAAATCTTTGTGCAATTAAATTTGGGGTTCAGTTGAAAGTAATGAATGTTACTAGGATTTGGAAGTAATGGATGTAAGTCCATTATAATGGAAGTAATGGGATACAAGTAATCTATTAGAGTAGAAAGTTGGAAACAGAGCAGGTTCAATAACTGACAGTTCATCTATACAATGAAGTACATATGGGGGCATTCTTTTTGTTTTGTTTTGGCCTTGCTGTGAAGCATGCAGGATCTTAGGTCCCTGACCAGGGAACCAGGGATTGAACCCGTACCACCTGCAGTGGAAGCACAGAACGTTAACCACTGGGCTGGCCAGGGAAGTCCTGCTGCTGCTGCTGCTAAGTTGTGTCAGTCGTGTCCGACTCTGTGTGACCCCATAGATGGCAGCCCACCAGGGACACTCTTAATAGGCAGTATCTTAAACTCCAGAGACAGAATTATTGTAAGGGCTGCTCCATGATGCAAAAAAAACCAACAGTGAAGTATCAGGTAATGTACATAGCATCATAGATGTGTTATAACAACTTTATAGTCTATGCCTTTAGCATACAAAAGAATAACTATTTGTAAAGAAAACATGTAGTTTATTTATATTTTTGAGTTCAGATTATAGTTGCTACTGACTTCAACATGGCACATTTGCTTGAACTAGAAACCTGAGTATTTTCAATGATTTCCCAACCAAATGATAAAGCAATAAGTGTCAGAGAAGACCAAGATTTGCAGAGGGTTTGATACAGATATAGTTGACTTTGTTCAGGTTTGATACTGCTGCACCAGGAGGATAAGCTCAGTGGTCTTTTTTCCACCAAAGTGACACCTGAGTGAGCACATGTTCATTTGGAATGAAGAATTATTTACACAATTATTCAGAGCTTTTTCTGAGTTTTTTAACCCACTAAAAACACTCTTCACAAATCAGAAGATAGTTAATGACTTTCCGGAGTTACCAAATGTATAAACTTTGAAATTAACACAAGACTTATGGCATTAAAAAAAAATAGACTTTGTAGTGAAAGAATTTGAGCTCCAGGTGGGTCTCATTATTTTTTAACACTGAATGTCAAGAAGCACAGTAGGAATATTATAAGAAAAATCAGGGCTTAGTAAAATAACATGTGGCTTTTGGGACCCTGGATTTATTTTACTTGGTTAGATAACAATATTTAAAAAAATACAATGGAGTAGGAAGTTAATAACCTGAAAAAACAAGTTTCTGTGAGAATACATTATTTTGGGGTAATAATTCTTATATAAGGAGATCGAGACATTAAATGTCCCTTTAAAATTTTTTTGATTTCCTTTTCAAAGAGGGAGGCATTATGCATGAAACCCATTCTCCTGTCCCTACCTCCCCATAGAGGCCAGAGGTATGCAAACTCTTCTGTGCTCGGACCAAGAAGTCAGTTCCCTTCAGTTCTCCTGTACCCTGTGGTCTCTTAGGCACTTAGTCACCTCATTGTCATTTCCAAGAGTCGATCAAAAAGTATGAGCTTGAGCCTTTTCTCTCCTGACACAAAAAGGAAGCTGGCCAGATTCCAGGGCCCAGGATTTATTTTTACATTTATATTAGCTATATGCAAGTAATTTATTGAATATGAAAATAAAGCATAACCATAGTTATGCTTTGTGAATTTTATACCATTTGCATCATATAAAATATAGAATTATTTTTGTTTTGGCACTGAATTGTGACAGCAAAAAGGGAATTGCATCACTGTACTGAACATCTCAAGATTTTGAAACCATCGAATCAATACTTTTTTTTTTTGAATCAATACTTTTTGAACAATCATTTCAAGTCTAAAAATAAAATACAGAGGTGCTTCATAACAAAACTGGTTGGGGGAGGTAGTAACTAACATTTGCCTAAATAATTAGTTGGGTAGTGTGAAAAATTTGGTGATATATAACATCTTAGAAATCATAATTTAATTTACAGTATATTAAGTCTAGGCTTCCCTGGTGGCTCAGTGGTAAAGAATCTGCCTGCTAATACAGAGACATGGATTCAGTCCCTCAGATGGGAAGATTCCCTGGAGAAGGAAATGGCAACCCACTCCAGTATTCTTGCCTGGAAAATCCCACAGACAGAGGAGTCTGACAGGCTACAGTCCATGGGGTTGCAAAAGAGTTAGACACAACTTAGCAACTAAACAAGAACAACATATTAAGTCTAAGTGATTAGCTGATATGATAAATATTAATCTTCATTATGAAGATATCTTTTCATACAAATACTTGCTAAACACTTTATGTACACAAAAATAAATGTCAATGGTGATAATGTAATATTTAGCTATTCCAGGAAGTGGGTTTTTCCCCCTTATTGGAGGTTTTGTTTTCCTTGGTCTAATTCTTTTGGGTACAGAAGGCTCTAGGAAAAATATCTATTGTATTAACTTAAAAACATTTGTATAGGGAATTCCCTGGAGGGCCAGTGGTTAAGACTCTGTGCTTCCATTAATGGGGGCCCGGGTTCGACCCTGGGCTGGGGAACTAAGGTCTTGCAAGCTGCATGGCATGGCCAAAAAATAATAAAATAAAATAAAAACACTTTCATGTAAAAGAATTGCTTGATCCAGGGTGTCCAGTAGAGGGCTCTGGAAAACAGCACAAAAGGTTTTATTTTAGATTTGTTAGAGTGGAATCTCGTGTATTTTCTTTGCACTTTGCCCTTTTAGATGACACGCTAAATAACACTCATGATGCAGGAAGACGAACACGTACATTTTAAAGTCTTATCCCCATGAAGGAAAGTGAAGTTGGTCAGTTGTGTCCGACTCTTTATGACCCCACAGACTGTAGCAACAAGGCTCCTCTGTCCATGGGGTTTTCCAGGCAAGGGTACTGGAGCAGGTTGCCATTTCCTTCTCCAGAGGATCTCCCTGACCCAGGGATTGAACCCGGGTCTTCCACATCGCAGGCAGACACTACCATTTGAGCCACCAGGGAAGCCATGTACCACACCTTATCCCCATGTACCACACCTAACCTTGCAAGAGAAAACTGTTACCTTGTTGCAAACATTGCTCTCAGGGATGAGAAAGTTGCTGCATCTTCTTTCAAAGCCTTCAGTTCATTTCTAAGTTTTGTCATAGTTTCAGTCACCATCGCCTTTTCATTTTCATATTTGTTCTTGAGATTAGCTAATGCCACCTCAGCTGTCTAAAGCAGAAAAATGACAGGGCTTACAATTTTCTATCAGGAAAATCTATCATACACATTTCTTCATGCTGGGTCTATTTCTTTCATAAATAAAAAGTAAAATTGTCTAGGTTGAATTTCATATAAACATATATGTATACTTTGGACATAGGGCAATTTTTTATGTCAAAACATAAATATCAATCTATAATATGGATAAATTGCCCTAGAAGCCAGCTGTGAACCAGAGTCATTATCAGTGACTAAGGGAAAGATATATAATAGTGTAGTAAATATTTAATGCAGATTATTGAGAATATGGGATTTTCAGATATGAAGGAATCAAAATGAAACTTTATATAAGAAGGATTTTATCAAGAAGTTAGGGAAGAAGCACAGCTTCCAAAGGAAATACAATAGAACTCAAATATACTTGTGTCATCTCTGCGCAGTGGATCTGAAACATAATAGAATAAAAGGCACAAGTCATTGCGATTTATAACATGAGTATGACAAACTATAAATCTGTATTATATATTTAAGGAAAAGAATTAACAAAGAATCAATTCTTTCCTACGTCTTAGTATATAATTTCTTTAATAAATTACAGTCAAATTCTTTTTCACAATCTTCATAAAAGCAGATATATATATATATATATATATATATATGCATGTGCATGCTCAGTTTCTCCGTCATGTCCAGCTCTTTGTGATCTCATGGGCTGTAGCCCTCCAGGCTCCTCTGTCTATGGAATTCTCTAGGTAAGAGTGGGTTGCCATTTCCTACTCCAGCTATATATATATATATATATATATATATATGTAAAATTGGATGTGCTACCCAAGCAAGCACCACAATATTGAATGAATTAAAATATTTGTTTGAATTTGGGCATGTTTAAAGTTCTTGGAATTAAGAGGGTTTCTAAGTGAGAACTAGCCTGACACAGAGTACGAAATAAAAACCAAAAAAAAAATGCTGGCTAAATCAATGTATAAAATCAATATACATTTAGGGACTGCCTGTTTGAAGTGTAGCTTCCATGGTATTCATACTGAAGCCAAACTAGAAACAAACCATTTTTACAAACTACTAACTATAGCTTTTCAGAGTGTGTAAAATATTCAATGCTAATGAAAAAAGCCCATTACTAATGAAAAAACCCACTAGTAACAGGATTTCCCAGAAAGACTACCATGGTTCCTTAGCATTTCTTTTCGTGCTTCAAGTGGAGAGCTTCAGCTTCAACTTTCTTATACAAAGTGCCAATCCATCTATAGAGATAAATAGATTCTTTTTTAAATTAAAACAATGTTGGGATAGCAATGTAGTTGGTTAATGTTTTTATTCTAAAGTCACAACTTAATTGTTTTACAAATTTTTATTGTTAACAATAATTTTGATTGAATTTAACTTTAGATTAAAAGAAGTTACTCATAAAATACTTCAGTATGTTCTGTAGTGCTGTAACTCAGTGGAATCTTTAGAAATATTATAGATTCAGAAAGTTACCCATAATGCAGAAATCAACCTGGGGAAAATGGGAGCTGTTTAAATTTTTTAAAAATTTAGACACAAAATCATTAAGAACAGAGAGTGAAGTTGTGAAAATGTAAATGTAACGAGTTTGTAAGCATGTGGAACCACATGGTCAGTTATCTAAGAGGAGAAGAGAAGAAAGTGATAGTAGAGCAAGATCTGAAATAGAAGTACAAAGTCATTTATTATTTGTGAAAAATGCCCCCAAAGGACTCAGCATAGTTTGTAGATTTCTGTCCACAAGACTGCATAAAGCTTTTTCGGAATTAAGGAGGTCTAAGACCCATTAGCAGACTTGCTGACATCTGCATTTACCACATTCTCCTGAAGTTTATTTTTTAAATAAAAAAATCTTGTTTCTAGCCACAGAGATCTAGATTCATTAGTTACTTTCTTTGCAATGTTCCCATAAATTGGATTACAGTATATCTAATATCAAATTGTAATTATCTGTTCTACTCTGACATCCCCATAAGTCTGTGAATCCTTTTCTGGAAGTCAGGGACCATGTACTGGCCTTCTTTGAATCTTTGGCATTCATCATAGCCTAGTAGTATACAGAGGGTCCTTTCTAAACATTTACTTATTTCATCAGAAGACACTATGCTTATTAAAAACCCTAAGATATATGAAAAGAGTTATAAAGAATGCAGAACACTTATTTTAATAAAAACAGGATTCTCTTTTTTTCCTCTATGACAGAATTCTTAGCTTAGCCTTAATGATAAACATTCCACAATGTCTAAATATACTGGATGTCCTCTGTAGATACCTGAGCCATTCATGGCACACAGCATCACAGCAATAGCCCTAACATCATTAAAATGTAAACTAAAGGCATGGCTAGAAATGTGTTTACATTTAATTTACTGAGGCCATATGGGATGTGACACTAATGTAATGCAAATAGTACCACAAACCACTGTGAAAATTAAAATTCACCCAGAAATGCTTTGTACTGCTCTTAATTCCTACAGCACTGTTTACACCACTCTAAAGTGCTTGATGATTGGTCCTATCTTGTAAACAGTTACAGGCATATATTGAAATTCTACTAGATTACTAGTCACTTATTTTTGCATCCCTACTTACTAACTGCCATAAAATATGCAATTAGTGAATGCTTATTGACAAATTCTCTTGGTTGATCAACCATGCTTACCTATACATCTATGTCAGTTAAACATTTCAACACCTGTATTATAGACCTCCAAATTATACCAACAGGTTTATGGTAACTGAAGATAAAGAGGGTAGAAAGCTTGACTGTAGATACCCATTTAAATGCAAACGGAAAAGGACGTCTGAATCTGAAATTAACTTTCACTTTCCAACACTAGTATTGCTTACATTTGCAAGAAGTTATTTGATGCTTTGTTGCTTCTCTTTATTGATATTCTTTATTCACCACCCTTTTCAAAGGTGTTTGTCAAGTCTCACTTTCCAGAGAAACTAGACAGAAGTTAAAAATATCTTCCCACCTGTATTTCACAGCACTGTCACTCAGGTAAAGTTTGAGGGTAAAACACAAATACAGACAGACATCAAAGAGATCTAGGAGTTGGTAGAATCATGTGGTAGCATTCCTGCTTATGCCCTAAGGACAAGATCTATGGTTAGGAAATTTTTTCTACTGTTTAAGCTGTGACTCAGGTGAATTAACATCCCAAATGGACCTAAATTTCAGATAAGTGGTCACTGACAGAGTTAGTGCATAATTTATTTTCTCTCTCTGCCTCTCTCTGCTCCAGCTGCCTACCAGAGAGCCTTGCCAGCCTATTCTGCATCCCTCCATCTCCCTTTTCTACACTCAATGATTGCTGGGCTCCAGGTAAGTACTGCCGGGACTGCCTTTGTACATATGCAACTGGATTTTCTCTGTTTCTGCTTTAAATTCCTCACTTCTACCTTAGTAAGGCATAGCTACTCTCCTGTCTCATCCATTCACGCACTTCAAGGAAACTATTAGGTTCTGATCTGGCTCTGATCACAGTTCATTTTATTTCTCTGCTGACCAGGAAACTGAACTCTCATCCTGATGGTGGTAATAGTAGTGTTAGTCACTTAGTCATGTCTGACTCTTTGTGACCCCATGGACTATAGCCCTCCAGGCTCTTCTGTCCATGGAATTCCCCAGGCAAGAATACAGGAGTGGGTTGCCATTTCCTTCTCCCATCCTGATGGTAGTGGACACTAAAAACATTCAGGCATAAACTAAAGTGTTGGCTAGCATAGCTCATCAGTAGAATGAGATCACCTGTTTGTTGGCTTTCAGCACCGCTCTCAGTGTGGCGATCTGCTCCCGTTTGGTGCTCAGCAGGGACTTGAGCTTGAGGATCTCTTCCATTAGGGCTTCCTTGTCTTTATCGATCATGGGGGCCAGCTCCCGTGCTGCAGCTCTTTGACGAGACAGTTGCAAGGACCGGTCCACAGCTTTCTGCAGATGTTTGATTTGGTCCCGGATTATGGCATTAAGGTTGTAGATATTCATTGGCTCTTTGCGAATGTCACTTGTATCTAATACTGGAGAAGATGGTGGGGCAGTAATAACAGGAGAGATGGTGGGGGTCTTAGTTGGACTTGGTTCTTTGCTGGCCTCTGTGTTTTCTTTTGAAACTGGTTCAGGTGAGGTCCTTGTTTCTACCGGGGATGACACACCCCGCCTGACCAACCGTGGAGACAAAAGTCCCCTGGGATCATCAGGGCCTTTCAGGCTGCCGCTACGGGTGACTCTACTTTGCCTGTAGTAGTCCAACATGACCCTGTTAGGGGTTTCATTATTACACAGACATACATGATGGTAAAGCTGAGCAAGCTCCTCACTAAATGTCACCAATTCATCCTGGGCTGTATTAAGGGTATTGTGATTTTCATTGGCTATGCTGGTCATCTTTTGCAACTCATTCTCCATGTGGGCCATCTTCTCTCCACTCTCCTTGGTGGTCTTCTCAAGGCTTGTAACCTGCTCATCATACATTTGGATCTTACTCTCATACTTGGCCTTCTCTTCAGTATAGTTTTCTATAGATTTATTATATTTCTCCTTTAAGGCCTTAATTTCAGCTTTCAAATCGATCACCTCAGTTACTGCCACCCTGTATTTGCATTCAAGGATCTCTAAGCCATTGATGTCCACCTCATAGTCATGGGCCTCCTCCCCTGAGTCCCGGCCCTTTTCCCCATCTAGCTCCTTGAGCTCCTTGCTGCTCTGTAGGCCCCTCATGGCATTAACATGCTCCGTGAGCCGGTGCACCCGTTCGTGCTGTTCCGTCAGTGCCCCCTTGGTGTGTTCCAGCTGTGTCTGTGACTCCTGGAGATTGGCCAGAAGAATGGCCTTTTCCCGTTCTACCTGCAATGGTAAAAGAAAGTCTTTGAGTGACTTCAAGGCAATGCCAGTGATGAACTTGACCCATTCACATTTGGACACATATACATTTTAAAAATGCAGAAGAGACGATACTCCTGTTACTACAAATTGAATTGGAGTGTGTTTTTTTATTTCAGTTCTGGTAGGTCAATCAATCAAAAGGTACATCATTCCAAAAGAATTATGCTCTGTATATTTACCTATCCAAATTCTTATGCCTTATACACAAGTAAATCTGGATAAGCTTCAGTTTGATAATCTATAAAATGAGCATAACAATCCTTGTCTCCTAGGGACATTTGGGTGATTCAGTAAGACAGTGAACTTAAAAGGTATTATAATGCTGGGCTTCCCTGACAACTCAGTGGTAAAGAATCCACCTGCCAGTGCAGGAGATACGGGTTCTATTCCTGGGTCAGGAAGATCCCCTGGAGAAGGAAATGGCAACCCATTCCAGTATTCTTGTCTGGGAAATCCCATGGACAGAGGAGCCTGGTGGGCTACAGTCCATGGCATCACAAAGAAGTGGACACCACTTGGTGACTAAAAAACTACAACAACAATTATAATGTTAGAGCTTGTTAACATTTGGGTAACTGTGGTCCAGTTCCCATGCTTATATGGTTCTACATGACAAACACATTTATTTTACAAATTTGTATTTGTATATGCAAAAATAACTCATCTCAGAGTTAGGATATATTTGAATATAAATCCTCTTAGCTGGGTTTCATTAGATACAACAGATTGTATTTGTATATAGCTGAAGATGAACTGATTTAGTCAGACTACTAAGCAATAATTTCAAGTGAAAATCCATATGGTAGTTGATGAAAAGTCAAGACATTTGAATTTTTGATGATAAAAGAGACAGAAAATCTCCTAAATAGTCTATGTAGGTAATGTACACAATCTCAATGAAATGGATTGTTTCAGGAGTTTTTTTTTTTTCCCTCTCTTTCTCTTGAAAACTAAGTGAATTTTTCCTGAACAGTCTAAGTCATTATTTGATTAGTATACAAGAATACAATACGAAAAGCTGAGTTCAGAAAGCTTTTTATTGGGGCTGGTGCACTGGGACGACCCAGAGGGATGGTACAGGGAGGGAGGAGGGAGGAAGGTTCAGGATGGGGAACACATGTATACCTGTGGCAGATTCATGTTGACGTATGGCAAAACCAATACAATATTGTAAAGTTAAAAAATAAAATAAACTTAAAAAAAAAAAAGCTTTTGGATAAGCTAAAAACTGGATCAAAACAAAATGTACTGAATATGTCTCAGGTTTGTTTTAGAGGCAGCAGTATTATGATGATTGAGATAATGCCTTTAGGAGAGTTTCCAACCCTGGACTTTGCTAATTCTCATTTAATGTAAATATTTTCTAAGTCTCAATTATAAATCTATCAGTTTCTTCATAATAGCACCTCCAGAAAACATCAAATAGAATACTGTCTCTGTCATATATATATGCTCCACATACAGTACTAATTTCTACACTTAATATATTTCTGGTGGAATCTTTTGAATAGGGAATGATATCCAAATTTTATACACACACACACGTATATGTGTGTGTGTGTGTGTGTGTGTGTATTTTTTCCGGACAATTAAGGCTGCTCTGCCCTCCTCCAAAAAAAAGATAACTAAATTGTGGATAATTTTGTATAACTCTGGCATTACATTTTTCACTCAGCTATTGAGGCTTGAAGTACTATTGAGGCTTGAAGTACTAAACTGTATTTGAATTTCAGAGAGCAGAGTTTAAACTATTTAAAATACATTGTGCTTTGAATTATTAAATGCAAGGCACTTTAAAGTTTAAAATTACTATTCATTTTAATTGTATATTTTAATCTCCATTTGTGAAGAACTTATTCAAGAGAGACTAGCTGAGTTAAATATTATAGTCTTCTATAATTATATATAAATAATATATAATCTACAATGACTAAGAACATTTGCTTTATTTCTCGTCCTACAATCTCTATCTTCTATCTGAAACTGAAGATTTTATTTCGTGTAGTAGGGCTGGTTGTTTTGCCAGAAAACCTGAGTGAGTAATTTTTTGGCCACACGGCATGCAGGACCTTAGTTCCCTGACTAGGGATTGAACCTGTGTACCCTCAGTGGAAGCACAGAACCTTAACCACTGGACCACCAGGGAAGTCCCATCCCATAGAAATTACGTTTAATTTCACTGAGTGTTTACTTTTAAATAAACACGTTAACATGTATCGAGTACTGATAAATTCTTTTGTGAAGGAACAAAAGAAAAGATACCGGGATTTGCTTGTTAATATTAGGACTTTGACAGGAAAAGAAATAAAAGCTGTTCTATGAGTTATTAATTTCCATAAAGTCTTTATCCTGGTCATCTGACTCTCAATTTGACACCTGAATGACTGGTGTGATTTTTGTAATGGGATACATAGTAAGGGCTTCCCAGGTGTGGTAAAGAACCTGCCTGTCAATGCAGAAGACATAAGAGACGGGTTCAATCCCTGGATTGGGATGATCCCCTGGAGGAGGTCATAGCAACCCATTCCAGTATTCTTGCCCGGAGAATCCCATTCCTGAGGAGCCTGGCGGGCTATGGTCGATAGGGTCACAAAGAGTCGGACACAACTGAGCGACTTCACTTTCACTTTTCACTTTCATGCATTGGAGAAGGAAATGGCAACCTACTCCAGTATTCTTGCCTGGAGAATCCCAGGGACAGGAGAGCCTGGTGGGCTGCCATCTATGGGGTCGCACAGAATCGGACATGACTGAAGCAACTTATCAGCAGCAGCAGCAGCAAACTGGACAAAGACTCAAAAAAAAAAAAAAAAAAGGCGCAGGGGGGAGGGGAGGGACTTTTTCAAGTCATTCTAAGAGCCAATATTACTCTGATACCAAAACCAGACAAAGAAAAGAAAACCCCAGGCCAGTGTCTCTTATGAATACAGACACAAAAATCTTGAACAAAATACTTGCAAACTGAATCCAGCTAAAAAACATGACCAAGTGGGGTTTTTTTTTTGGTGTAATGAATTGACTGTGGTGATGACTACATAACTGTGTAATTTACTAAAAAACACTGAATTACACTCTTTAAATGGGTGGATTGTGTGAATAATCACCATAAAGCAGTTCTTAAAAAAAAACTGTATAGACTCATTCCTTGTTGTTCAATCATGGATGCTTTTATTATGTTTACTGGTGGATGGTTTAAAAAAAAAGTAAATGTTTACTGGTGGATGGTTTAAAAAAAAAGTAAGACTTCTGAGAAATATGTTTGCCTAAAGCTTATTAAAAGTAATCTTTAACTGTAAAGTTTATAATAGTTTGACAACTTAAGCTGTCAACTTTGTCCTCGGAAACTGTATTTGTCACATTATGTTTTAAAAACCAGGAACTGACCAATCTTGTCTTAATTAATTTCATCTCATAAATATTCTGTGAGTCTTTGTTAAACACAGATAATTGATTGGTTTGACTTTCTTTCTGTGTAGCAACTCCACTTCCAAGGCTTTTGACTTTGAACAAATGACATAACATATTTGTGCCTCAGTTTCCCTGTCTGTAAAATGGGGATAACACCATATACCTCTTAGTTGTTATAAACACCCACCAATAAAGCAAACATACATAAATTGCTTTGAACTCTTTGGAGACATACATAACATTTCTATCACTATAGGAAAAATTAAAATTGCCTTTAACAAACTGTATCTGAACACAATATGAATCGCCATTTCTTCCACATCCATAAGGAAACAACAAAACTTATTAATTTCAGTTTTACAGAAATATTACTGTTTTCTCACATCACACATGAAATTACATAGCTAGAATGATATTAAAGAAAACAATCCAGAGAGTTTCTCCTGTTTAGTCTGACTCTGTGTGATATGAAGTTGAGTTCAGTTCAGTTCAGTTGCTCAGTCGTGTCCTACTCTTTGTGACCCCATGGACACAGCACTCCAGGCTGCATGAACAGAAGTTCACAATGAACAGAGATTATTTATCAAAGGTACAAATTTTAGCACAAGCATAGAGACTCCTTTAATAGATTATATTATTTAGTGTTCCCAGGCAGGATCTACTTATTTTCATTCTAATAAAATGAATTAAGCTAGTTGTCACTGGGAATTATTATTGTACTCTATTTGAAATAACTGAGTTTTGACAGTGATCCAACTCTGGGAGTCACTATTTAAATTGTAGTTAGTATAGGTTTTTGTATTTATTATTACCATTTCCCAGCAGATGGCAGTATGATACCCTGAAAAAAAAAGGTCCACTTCCTCAAGATATAATACTGCCATCTCCATCTGCTGAGAAATGGTAATTATAAATATAAAGGGGATCTCCCCTACCCGCCTCCTCCCTCACCATTTCCAAGCAAGGTATCATAGAGACTAGTGATGGGGGCTAATTTATTACCTTCCCCTTTGTAAATGCACCTCAGAGAAGTGAAGCAATTCACCCAACATTCCTGATACCCACGGCTGAAACAGAGGTTTTTGTTTTTGTTTTTTCTTTTCAGAAAGAAGTTGAGTAAATACTCTTAGATGGGAAAACAATTTATACGCACAGATGGAATCGTATAAGTTAAGAAAAAGATGATAGGCTTTGACTCAGGCCTGCTGTTTTCAGAGGGTTTCTTTAACCCTAAGAAAGAAAATCTTAAAAGCTGCATATTCCCTGGTAGAGGGTGTCACATCCCTCTCTCTGCCCTTCTACAAATGAAATTAAATTTGTTTTTCACTTGTGAATCTGTCTTCACTTTAATTATTAGACCAGCCAAAGAACCTAGAAGGGAAGAGGGGAAATTTTTTCCATCCCTATACTTTCTATAGTCAGAATATTTAATTTCAAAACACATCTGGCCCCAAGTGTTTCAGATGGCCACAGTGAAAGGGCATTTTATTGCCTCCTCTGAAGGTCCAAAACAATGATGCTGACACAGAATGTGTTACAAGGGGCTGAGAAATGGAATATTTCCTGTCATATCAGGAAACAAAAGATGTCACAGGCATCAGCGATTGTACCCACAACTGGTGAGCCCTGAGGGAACTCAGGAAGGAAAGAATACCTGCTATCTAGCAGCCATCAGACTGCAGCCACTTCCAACAGTGAACCCCGAGAAAGGTCAGGATGTGAAAGCAGAGGATACTGGCCCCAGACAGCTGAGGTGCATATCAAAGGAATGATTTCAGTGAGCCCAGACTCTTGCATCTTCCCTTACACGGAAAAGCGCTAAATTCCTTGAGATATCTGGTTTTCCTTTAATCAACAATAATCTGTTGACTTTCAGACCATCTGCCCTTTGTTGCAAAACTTCTGTATAACTTGGCTCATTCCCTTGCCTCCTCAGAGCAGTTCTTCAGGGTTACCTTTAATGATGCTTCCCAGGCTTGAAGTCCTAAAAATTGTCGCTGTATAAAACATAACTCTCGACCTTTGAGAGGCTCAGTTGGTAAAGAATCTGCCTGTAATGAGGGAGACCTGGGTTTGATTCCTGGATTGGGAAGATCCCCTGGAGAAGGGAAAGGCTACCCATTCCAGTATTCTGGCTTAGAGAATTCCATGGACTGTATAGTCCTTAGGGTCGCAAAGAGTCAGGCACGACTGAGCAAATTTTACTTCCCTTTACTTCTCAACTTGTACGTTATGAATATTTTTAAAGTCAACAGTGCCTAAGTGTTGTTTATTAGAATTGCCATTTTATTTTCAAGGCTCATTCACATCAGTGCCAAATGCAATAACTTCTAGGCAATGTCTACTGTAATGTTTATATAATTTACAGGGATTAAACATAAAGAAACACACAGCTAAGGAAAAGTTCAGATTATAAAGAAATTATGCACGAGAGTATACGTTCTGCTATACTTGTGTTCAACAGTTCGAATGAGATAAGTTCTTACAAAAAATGCTGATTACAAGAAAAACAGGTGTTCACTTTACTTACAACAAAATTAGAAGTTACTGTTCCTAGTGTGAGACTAGAAGCTTCAAATTCATTCCTGTGTTAAGCCTAGTTTTTGTAACTAAATTAGAAGCATACTTTGGGAATAAAAGGCCCTATGCATATCCCTCTACAGCTTAACAAATTGTCACATCAATTAAGCACTCATGAAAGATTCAAAGGTACAAAGTTTTCTCATATATTAAAGAATAGTTTACCTAGCCAAGTTTTTCTCACTGTAACTTTTTGCTGAATGAACACTGCTTTTCAGACTGTCTCATGCTTTGAGTTTTAGCTGTCACCTTTCTGTATTCCCACCAGCAACGACATTACTCCCATGTGAGATTATAATTCTTGAGCTAATCACCCAATAGTAACAGTTAATAGTAATAATAATAGTTAAATAAATGGAGTGCTTAACAAATTAAAGACACTGTGGAGTTGAAATAGTGATAATAGTTCATAATTATTGAGCATTTATCATGTGTTTGGCCTTGTTCTAAGCACTCTATGTACATTAATTCATAAGTTCATGACACTTTGAGGAAAGTAAAATGTGTCCCAATTTTATGGGAGAAAATGCTGTCCTTCTAAGAATGACTCTCAACTAGAGGCTGACCCTTGGGATGTTTGAAAAGTGTGGGACTTTTTGGTCAGTACATCTATGAGGAGAGGTAACTAGCATTTAATGGTTGGGAGCAGAGATGCTAAACCTCCTGTAAATCATCAGCCAGGCTCAGACAATGAGGAACTACCCCATCACAAATGCTGCAAGGTGGTTCCCACTGAGAACCACTCTCTTACTGAGAACGTGTTCTCCATCATTCTTTTTATTAAACTACTCTTCTCTTTTGGACTTTTGTATTCCCCAGCTCAGATGACATTTAGCATTATATAAAACTGAGAACAGCTCTGAGCTTTCAACCAAATAGGTGATCTGGTTGAAAACTTTCAAGCTCTTTTACCCATAAAACCCCTACTTCCTCATATATTTTACACACTATCACCAAAATAAAAAGAAACAAAAGCTTCCATTCAGTAACCTTTCATCCTAAAGCAACAAACATGATAGTTTCAGAAAAATTTTACATTAATTCTATTCAGTTTGAGGGCATACATTCTTATAAATACATGTCACATAAACTCTTTTTTACAAGGAAATATGTTTTCTATTCACTTGCATATATTAGTGTAAACTAATAGAAAAGTATTAACTACACAGAACTGGACTTTGCAGCCAACTAAAACTATAAGAAATTAATTTTCTTCCAGTGTCCATATTTTCTTACCTTGATTGAAATTGAACACTGAGAAAACAAATTCTCACTAATTATCTTTCAGCAGCTAAAAGCACTGGAGAGGCAATGGCACCCACTCCAGTACTCTTGCCTGGAAAATTCCATGGACAGAGCCTGGAAGGCTGCAGTCCATGGGGTTGCTGAGGGTCAGTCACGACTGAGCGACTTCACTTTCACTTTTCACTTTCATGCACTGGAGAAGGAAATGGAAACCCACTCCAGTGTTCTTGCCTGGAGAATCCCAGGGATGGGGGAGCCTGGTGGGTTGCCGTCTATGGGGTCACACAGAGTCGGCCATGACTGAAGTAACTTAGCAGCAGCTAAAAGCACTGGGCAGGTAAAGTTAAAAGTAAAAAGATATGTTAACTTTTGATATAGTATTAAAAATGAGTCTATGATATTAATTTCTCTCATTTCTTTCTGCTAACTACATTTTCAGTCATCATTTCTGTAGATGCAGAAAATTATAAGCCCTGTTTGCTATAAAAATAAGTGATTGCCAGAGTCTTAAGGCCTCTAAATATCAGCTTTATGCAAAGAACCTTGGCAGGATAACAGACTGAAGAATAAGTCTTAAACTCATCACCTGATCCTCAAAAAAGCAAGAGAGTTCCAGAAAAACATCTCTGTTTTATTGACTATGCCAAAGCCTTTGACTGTGTGGATCACAGTAAACTGTGGAAAATTCTGAAACAGATGGGAATACCAGACCACCTGATCTGCCTCTTGAGAAATCTGTACGCAGGTCAGGAAGCAACAGTTAGAACTGGACATGGAACAACAGGCTGGTTCTAAATAGGAAAAGGAGTACGTCAAGGCTGTATATTGTCACCCTGCGTATTTAACTTCTATGCAGAGTATATCATGCAAAACTCCGGGCTGGATGAAGCACAAGCTGGAATCAAGATTGCTCGGAGAAATATCAATAACCTCAGATATGCAGATGACACCACCCTTATGGCAGAAAGTGAAAAAGAACTAAAGAGCCTCTTGATGAAAATGAAAGAGGAGAGTGAAAAGTTGGCTTAAAGCTCAACATTCAGTAAACTAAGATCATGGCATCTGGTCCCATCACTTCATGGCAAATAGATGGGGAAACAGTGGAAACAGTGTCAGACTTTATTTTTGGGGGGCTCCAAAATCACTGCAGATGGTGATTGCAGCCATGAAATTAAAAGACACTGCCTCCTTGGAAGGAAAGTTATGACCAACTTAGACAGCATATTAAAAAGCAGAGACATTACTTTGCCAACAAAGGTCTGTCTAGTCAAGGCTATGGTTTTTCCAGTAGTCATGTATGGATGTGAGAGTTGGACTATAAAGAACGCTGAGCACTGAAGAATTGATGCTTTTGAACTATGGTGTTGGAGAAGACTCTTGAGAGTCCCTTGGACAGCAAGGAGATCCAACCAGTCAATCTTAAAGGAAATCAATCCTGAATATTCACTGGGAAGACTGATGCTGAAGCTGACACTCCAATACTTTGGCCACCTGATGTGAAGAGCTGGCTCATTTGAAAAGACCTTGATGCTGGGAAAGATTGAAGGCGGGAGGAGAAGGGGATGACAGAGGATGAGATGGTGGGATGGCATCACCGACTCAATGGACATGAGTTTGAGTAAACTCCGGAAGTTGGTGATGGACAGGGACGCCTGGCGTGCTGCGGTTCATGGGGTTGCAAAGAGTCAGACACGACTGAGCGACTGAACTGAACTGAACTGAATCACCTGACAAGCTTGTTGAACTAGATTCCTGACTCAGTAGATCTGTGAAGAGCCCAACAATTGTCTCCTCAGAAACCCCCACGTGATGGTGGCTGTGGTGATGCTGTTCCTCAGACAGCATTTCCATTATCATAGGATTAAGGTATGGTCGGGCGGCAAGACTCTACACTATTAACAGAAAGCCATTTTACAGTGACATAAGCTTAAAAATTGGGACTCTCCCCAAGATGTTTGATTTGAAGATGCTAAAAATTTAAGGCTTAGCTCATGTACGAGTAAGAATGCCTTGCTTTCAGATTTATACCTATTTTGTATTTTCAATCATACAATATCCTAGCTAGTTTGTATACAGAAAATCCTTCTTGTCTTTTAGAGCTTAAAATACTGTTGTGAAGCATAACCATTAATCTTGAATATATACATAGAGTCGCTTATGATGGGAAACTTCATTTTCTATCATTTTTCCTGTATAAATCTTCTGAATTTTTTTGTGAGAAATGCATCAAGATGCCATCTTTCCCCCTTCACACTCAGTTGTCATCTAATTTATCTAAGAGATAAATTTCATAAAACAATGTAAATGAGATATTCTCTTAACACCACTTTTGTATCTTTCTAAAATATTGTACTTTCAAAGTGGCTAGTTAAAGAATAATTTAAAAAAATAATCGGCAAGTAAAATATGACAATAAGAAATCCCACACCATGCTACACGTAACTTCCAGAAAAGTCACTAAACAAGCCCTAAACAGAGTTCTTACCTGCATAAGTTGCTGCTTCAATTTCTGTATTTCTGAAATGTTCAGCTCACTGAACAAGTCAGAAACAGGGTGGAGAGACTCTCCTTTCCTTAAAGTGGGAGTCCGATAGTCTCCATTCAGTTTCACAAGGGGCCCGTGGATATGTCCATTCATTTTGTCATCATTGTTGGGTTCACTCCCATCCTCAGCAAACTTGAGCCCATCAACTGAGATGCTGATATGGTTATCATTGAGGGTGATGTATTGGGAGAGCTCCTTCCGCAGGCTGTTCTTTTGCTCCCTTTCATTTTTTAAGGTCTCAAGGGCTTCTTCCAGTTGGTGCTCAGCGATCTCTTTCAACCGGATGGCATCTTCCAGTTGGCTGTTCAGCAGCACCGTCTCCTCCTCAAATCGCTTAATCTCATGCTTTAAGCCTTCATATTCAACCTGAATTAGATAGGATAAAGAAGATTCATAAAACTAAAATTTGGGTCTTACAAAACTGCCATTAAACACTCTAGTGGACCTAACATTTAAAAAATTAAAAGTCTACAAAATAAATCTAAAAAGCACATGATGTATATATATACATTTAAGGTAACAGAATGGTTTCTTTAGATACCCATATTTATATAAATTCAGTTCTTAGCAGAAATGAAAAAGGTACCTCTCTTAGAATTTCTTTTATAGGTTCCAATGATCAAAAGGGGACACTACTTGCCTAATCAATCAATATCATGTTTTGTAATAGTATATCAGAATACTCACAATCCAAGAAAAGGCTTTTATCATCACTATTACTTTGTTTTAAATTATTAATAATGAGGAAATTTTTATACTTAGGGCTAAGTTAAAAGATCACAGTATGAATATAACCTCAATAAAATATGTATGAGGGTAAGATGAGAAAGCAAAGAAATACTTCACATGCTTAAGGAAAGAACCTGGAATAACAGTGCCAATTACTCCAAAACAAAAGTGGAAGTGGATCAAGATAGTACAGCAGGAGGACATGGATCTCACCTCCTCCCCAAAACACATCAAAAATACATCTGCATGTGGAACAATTCTCACAGAAAACCAACTGGAGACTGGCAGAAGATCTCTCACACAAGCAAAGCTGCAAGGAAGAGCCCCCCCTAACCAGGTGATTGTGTACCAGCCCTGGCAGCTCTGCTTCAGGATGCCAGCTGGACAGACTTGGCGTCAGGCTTCAGATTGTGTTCAAGTCTGCTGTACATGTCTTGTTTTAGGACCAAACTTGAAGGGTCACGCTTCCTGGGGTGTGGTTTTTCTCAGTGTGATACAGGAAAATAAGGGGATTAGTCAAACCAAGGTTGGATGTCTGAAATCTGTGCTCCATTATGTCTGCTAATATTCCAATGTCAATGGAGCCGATGAATTTATTCCGCTACTTTTAAGGCACTACCAGGTTATGGCAGTGGGAGAGAGTAAAGAATTGAGAACAATCTAAATCTACCACACACTTTTATAATCACATGATGAGACTTTTTAAAAAAACTTTTTATTGTGGGTAATGTAAAAATACTCAAGTAGTGAGCAGAGTTCAATAACTCCCAGGAAACCCACCACTCAGTTTCAACAATCATCAACTCCTGGCCACTCCTTTCATCTATATTTTCATTCACTCTCCTAGCTGGATTTATTAACTCCAAGATATCACGTACTTTAGGATCTATCTCTCAAAGATGACTTTTTTAAAAAAGCATAGCCATAATTCCTTAAATAATTTCTTAAGAACAAGATATAATCTTAGTTATCAAAAACAATGTCAACAATTGGTTTGTATTGATATAGGAAATAAATAAAACTCAGTGAAAAAGGATAATATATTATTACAACCGTGCAACATAAGAGAGCAAATGGAAACTTAAGAAAATGTTAATAGTTGATCTTTAATGGTGGGAATAAAGGTGATTTTTAAGAAAAAAATACCTATATATTGTTATCAATATAATATTCTTTTGAATTACAACCAAATAAGAGCCTGTTCAAACACCTCCTTGGTTGTGAAAGTCCACAAATGAAAGAGATATCCCACTCTGAACACAACTGCCTTCTTTGGGGCCTTTTCCATGGCTCTTGCCACAGGTCATCCTTTAATAAGTGTTTTTATCTCCACAACTACTAAGAGGAAATATTTTTTATGCACCTAGGTGTCCCTCAGAGTGCTTTAATATCCCTTCTTGTGTCTCAATAAAATTCTGCTCCTGATAAATATTTGCTGAATAAACTATTGTGAATGAAAAAATAAAATGGAAAAAATATGACAATGTCAATTATGATTTTAGATAGTAATATGAACTGTGTTTACCTTTAAATATATTTTAATATTTATATGACTTTAAACCTTTGTTTTGTAAAGGATTTTAAAAACTAAAGGACAAGGCTTCCCTGGTGGTCTAGTGGTTGAGAATCTGCTTGCGAATGCAGGGGTCACAGGTTTGATTTCTGGTCTGTGAAGATTCCTGCAGGTCCCAGAGCATCTAAGCTCATGTGTCACAACTACTGAGCCCATGCGCTGCCATTACTGAAGCCCACATGCCTAGAGCCAGTGCTCTGCAACAAGAGAAACCATGGCAACGAGAAGCCCGTGAACTACAGCAAAAATAGTACCCCTTCATCAGAACCAGAGAAAATCTGCACACAACAATGACGACCCAGCACAAACAAAATAAATAAATAAATCTTAAATAAACAAAAAAACACTAAAGGATAGAGATCATAGATAATGATCATTTTCATATATTTGTATTCCTTCCCACACCCCTACATCTTCTTCACATAATCTCAATTCAGTGGCTTGTCTTGCAAACTTTAGATAAGAGTCTTGATACAGATTTAATTAGGGTGTAGGTTTGGCTGATGTAAGAGAGACCTAAGTAAGAGTGACTTATTTGAGAAAGAAATTTGTTTCTCTCGCATGTAATAGTACGGAGGTAAATAGTCAAGATTCAACATTCAAAAAACTCAGATCATGGCATCTGGTTCTATTACTTCATGGCAAATAAAAGGGAAAAAAAAATGGAAATAATGACAGATTTTATTTTCCTGAGCTCCAAAATCACTGAGGACAGTGACCGAAGCCATGAAATTAAAAAGATGCTGCTCCTTGGAAGAAAAGCTATGACAAACCTGGACAGTGTATTAAAAAACAGAGACATTATTTTGCCAACAAAGGTCCAAAAAAGGTATAGTCAAAGCTGTGGTTTCTCCAGGATCATGTACGGATGTGAGAGCTGGATTATAAAGAAGGCTGAGCACAGAAGAACTGATGTTTTTGAACTGTGGTGCTGGAGAAGACTCTTGAGAGTCCCTTGGACTGCAAAGAGATCAAACCAGTCAATCTTAAAGGAAATCAACCTTGAATATTCATTGGAACGACTGATTCTGAAGCTCCAATACTTTGGCCACCTGATGTGAAGAGCTGACTCACTGGAAAAGACTGATGCTGGGAAAGATCGAGGCCAAGAGGAGAACGGGGCAACAGAGGATAAGATGGTTGGATGGCATCATTGACTCAATGAATATGAGTTTGAGGAAACTCTGGGAGATAGGGACAGACAGGGAAGCCTGGTGCATTTCAGTCCATAGAGTTGCAAAGAGTCAGACACAACTTAGCGAGTGAACAGCATCAAACAGTCAAGGGTCAGTATAAAATCTCTGTTTAATGAGGTCATCCAAGAATCAGACTCCTCCCATCTTATTGCACTGCCTCCTACACTAGTCTACATGATCTAGGGTTGCTTGACTTCTTGATCATGTTCCAAGAAGTGGGACAAAATAAGGGTACACCTCCTGTCTCTTTAAAGACCTGTCTCAAAGTTGGCCATATCATTTCTTTTCACATCCCATTGGCTAGTACCAGTTGCAAAGACGGTGAAGAATGTAGTCTTCACTCTCAGTAGCCTTGTGCCCAGTTAAAAATTGGGTAATATATTGGAAGAAGGAAACAATGGATATTGATGAATAGTCAGCACTCACCACCACTCACTCAGACAGTGGTGGTGACCTGTGGAAATTCACAGGTCCATGATAGAATCACTTAAAAGAGTCAAATCATAAAATTTTCTTAGTATAAAAGAGTCTGTTTCCTTGTACCACGGTTTCTTCCAGGCCTTAGATACTATAGAATCATTTTCCTCCTGATCTTTACCTTTTCTATCCCTGGACAAATTGGGATACTGGCTTGCCAGTCTCTCCCAGTATTTCAAGCAATCTTCTGACTGGCCTCAGATTATGTGATAGCTTACATTTGCAGATATTAATTTAGTTGGCAATGCAGAAATTTTATCCTGTAATCCTTGATAGACTGATGTCTTAGACCAAGCATTTTCAAATATTACTGTGTCCTCTGGACTAAATCCAGCTCACAGCCTATTTTTATAAGCAAATTTTATTGGAATATAGTCACATTATTTTATTTTTATATTGTCTATGGCTGCTTTTCACACCAGAACAGCAGAGTAGGGTAGTTGCAAGAAAGACTATATGGCTTGTAAAACCTAACATATTTGCTACCTAACCCTTTATAGAAAAATTTTGCTGACTCCTGGTCTACAGGAGGAAGGAAAGAAGACATTAATTAATGAAGTAAGACATTGATTTAGTTTGTATTGTAGATTTTTTTATTCTGTAACTTTTACTTAATTGATAGCAGACTTCCTTACGACTTGATCTCTTTCTATCTGGTCAGCTTCACTCATACTCACTCAAATGTGGTTTGTGCTTCTATTTACCCAGCTGTTTCATGTTTCTCTGCCTAGGCAAAGACAGTATTCCTGAAAACTCTTATTCATTCTTCAAGACCCAAATCAAGACTCTGATACTAACTGAAGTCTTTGTTGACCCACTCAGGCAAACAAATCACTCTATTCTTCTACCATTATAGCAAGGCTGCATCATAGGATTAGAATCACAGCAAAGTGGAAGCACCAGAAATAGAATGGGAAGGCACTTAAAAATCGGTAATTGACATTTTGAAGACAGCATCAAAGTAGTCACCATTATAAAAATCAATACTTAGTTGCATTTCCTTACAACAGCTTCATAGTTTAGTAATTCTATTTTTAACTATGTGAGGGTTGGAGACAGCATTTAACACTGTAATCTTTTCAGAGTTTAGGAACTCTAAAGATCTTTTGTTTTCTTTTTGTTTTCCTTTTGGGTTTTATTTGGGAATTGTGAAGATCTTAATTTCAACCTGTATTGCTAAGACTAACAGATAGCTTTACTCTTCAATTACATGGGACCCTAAGCTCTTTGAGCCAGTAACAATGTTTTTTGTCCTCAAAAAAGTACATGGCTTCTGTATGACAAACCCACAGCAAACATTCTCAGTGGTGAAAAAGTGAAAGCATTTCCTCTAAGATCAGGAATAAGACAAGGGTGCCCACTCTTGCAACTATTACACAACATAGTTTTGGAAGTCCTAGCCATGGCAATCAGAGAAGAAAAAGAAATTAAAGGAATCCAGATTGGAAAAGAAGAAGTAAAACTCTCACTGTTCAGTTGCTCAGTCGTGTCTGACTCTTTGCGACCCCATGGACTGCAGCACACCAGGCCTCCCTGTCCATCACCAACTCCTGGAATTTACTCAAACTCAAGTCCATTTAGTCGGTGATGCCATTCAACCATCTCATCCTCTGTCATCCCCTTCTCCTCCTGCCTTCAATCTTTCCCAGCATCAAGGTCTTTTCCAACAGTCAGTCCTTTGCATCAGGTGGCCAAAGTATTGGAGTCTCAGCTTCAGCATCAGTCTTTTCAATAATATTCAGGACTGATTTTCTTTAGGATGGACAGGTTGGATCTCCTTGCTGTCCAAGGGACTCTCAAGAGTGCTCTCCAGTACCACAGTTTAAAAGCATCAATTCTTCAGTGCTCAGCTTTCTTTATAGTCCAACTCTCACATCTATACATGACTACTGGAAAAACCATAGCTTTGACTAGATGGACCTTTACTGGCAGAGTAATGTCTCTGTTTTTTAACATGCTGTCTAAGTTGGTCATAACCTTTCTTCCAAGGAGCAAGCATCTTTTAATTTCATAGCTGCAGTCACCATCTGCAGTGATTTTGGAGCCCCCCAAAATAAAGTCTGTCACTGTTTCCATTGTTTCCCCATCTATTTGCCATGAAGTGATGTGACCAGATGCCATGATCTTAGAGCTAATCAATGAATTTAGTAAAGCTGCAGGATACAAAATTAACGGAAATTCTTTGAATTACTATGCACTAACAATGAAAAATCAGAAAGAGAAATTAAAGAAACAACCCATTCACCATTTCAACAAAAGAAGAAAATAAAATACCTAGGCATAAATCTACCTAAGGAAAAAAAAAACCTACATGCAGAAAACTATAACACAATGATGAAAGAAATAAAGATGGCACAGAGAGAGATATATCATACTCTTGGATTGGAAGAATCAATATTGTGAAAATAACTATACTACCCAAAGCCTTCTACAGATTCAGTGCAATCTCTATCAAATTACTAATAGCATTTTTCACAGAACTAGAAAAAAAAATTTTACAGTTTGTTTGGAAACACAAAAGACCCTGAATAGCCAAAGCAATCTTGAGAAAGAAAAATGCAGCTGGAGGAATCTACCTTCCTGACCTCAGACTATACTATAAAGCTACCATCATCAAGACAGTATGGTACTGACACAAAAACAAAATATAGATCAATGGAACAAGACTGAAAGCCCAAAGATAAGCTGATGCACTTATGGGCAGCTTATTGTTGACAACGGAGGCAAGAATATACAATGGAGAAAAGACAGGCTCTCTTCAATAAGTGGCACTGGAAAAACTGTAAAATTCTTTTACAGCTATGTGTAAAAGAATGAAATTAGAACACTTTCTAACACTATGCATAAAAATAAACTCAAAATGGATTAAAGACCTAAATGTAAGGCCAGAAACTAAAAACTCTTAGAGAAAAAAGGCAAAACATTCTTTGACATAAATCACAGCAAGGTCCTCTTTGACTCATCTCCTAGATTAATGAAAAAAACAAAACTAAACTAAACTAAACAAATGGGGCCTAATTAAATGTAAAATCTTTTGCATAGCAAAGGAAACTATAAACAAGATGAGAAAACAACCCTCAGAATGGGAGAAAATAATTGCAAATGAAGCAACTGACAAACGATTAATTTCCAAAATATACAAGCAACTCACAAAGTTTAATATCAGAAAAACAAACAACCCAAATAAACAAACAAAAAGGGGCCAAAGTCCAAAGGCGAGGGTGGGAGCAGTCAGTGCCAGGACCCCACACTTACTGAGTACCCTCCAAGATTCATGGTGAGGAGGATATTCTCCCTGTAAACCTCTCTTCTGAACTCGGATGCCCTGGGGGAGAAGTTTGTGCTTTTCAGTTCAGGTGGTGGAGTAGAGGGATGTGCGTTCATCTTCTCCTGTGAGAACACCAAAATTGCAACTAGCTGCTGAACAACCATCGCCAGGAGGATGTTGACACCTACCAAAAAGATACCCTACATCCAAGGACAAAGAAGAAGCTGCAACAAGACAGTAGAAGGGGTGCAATCATGTTAAAATCAAAACTCATACCTGCCAGAGACTCTTATAGGGTACAAACAAAACCTTGTGCACACCAGGATCCAGGAAAAAGGAACAGTGATCCCCACAAGAGACTGAGTCAGACCTGCTTGTGAATGTCTGAGGGTCTCCTGTGGAGGCATGGGTCAGCAGTGGCTGGCTGCAGGAACAGAGGCACTGGTAGCAGCAGTCCTAGTAGGCATGGCATGTGGCCTAAATCTTCTTGGAGGAGGTTGCCCTTAGCCCTACCATAGAGCTTGCAGCCCTAACATGGAGCTGCTGGCTGGGCAACCCACAAACTGGAGAACAATCATATCAGAGAAGTTTCTTGCACTGTTGCAAAGGTTCTAGGCCCCACATCAGACTTCCCAACTTGGGGATCTGGCAAAAGGACTGGTAATCCCAAGGGAATTTGACTTTGAAGGTCAGAGGGATTTGATTACAGAATTTCCACAGGACTATGGGAAATGGAGATTCTTGGAGGGCACAAACAAAACCTTGTGTGCACCAGGACCCAAGGGAAAGGAGCAATGACCCCACAAGAGACCGAGTCAGACTTGCCTGTGAGTGTTTGGGGGTCTTCTGTGGAGGTATAGGTCAACAGTGGCCTGCCGTGGGGTCAGGGGCACTCGCAGCAGCAGTCCATGAAGGCACATCTTGGCATCTCTTGGAGGAGGTCATCATTAGCCTTACCATAGAGTCTGCAGACTCCAGGACTGGGCTGCTTCAGGACAAACAACTAACAAGGAGGGAGCACAGCTCCACTCATCAACAGAAAATTGAATTAAAGATTTACTGAGCATGGCCCAGCCCACCAGAGCAAGACTCAGTTTTCCCCATGGAACACAGCCAGTCCCTCCCATCAGGAAGCTTGCACAAGCCTCTTATCCTCATCCATCCGAAGGCAGACAGAAGAAGCAAGAACTACAATCTCATGGCCTACAGAGTGAAAACTACCATCACAGAAAACTAACCAAAATGATCACATGGATCACAGCCTTGTGTAACTCAATGAAGCTATGAGCCATGTAGTATAGAGCAACCCAAGAGGGACAGGTCTGGTGGAGAGTCTGAGATGGGTCATGGTCTGACAAAATGTGGTCCACTGAAGAAGGGAATGGCAAACCACTTCAGTATTCTTGCCTTAAGAACCCCATGAACAGTATGAAAAGGCAAAAAGATATGACACTGAAAGATGAACCTGCCAGGTCATAGGTGTCCAATATGCTACTGGGGAAGAGCAGAGAAATAGCTCCAGAAAGAATGAAGAGGCTGAGCCAAAGTGGAAACAACACTGAGTTGTGGATGTGTCTGGTGGTGAAAGTAAAGCCAGTGCTGGAAATAACAACACTGCACAGGAGCCTGGAATGTTAGGTCCATGAATCAAGGTAAACTGGATGTGGTCAAACAGGAGATGGCAAGAGTGAAGATCGACATTATACAAATGAATCAGTGAACTACAATGGAATGGAATGGATGAATTTAATTCAGATGACCATAATATCTACTACTGTGGGCAAGAATCCCTTAGAAGAAATGGAGTAGCCATCATGGTCAACAAGAGTCTGAAATGCAGTAACTGGGTGCAGTCTCAACAATGACAGAATGATCTTGACTTCCTTTCAGGGCAAACCATTCAACATCACAGTAATCCAAGCCTATGCCCCCACCACTAATGCCAAAGAAGCTGAAGTTAAAGAGTCTATGAAGACCTACAAGACCTAGAACTAATACACACACAAACAAAAACAAAAACGTCCTTTTCATCAGGGAATTGGAATGCAAAAGTAGGAAGCCAAGAGATAACTGGACTAACAGGCAAGTTTGGCCTTGGAGTAAAAAATGTAGCAGGGCAAAGGTTACAAAATCTTTTCCAGGAGAACACACTGGTCACAGCAGACACCCTCTTCCAGCAACACAAGAGATGACTCTACACATGGACATCACCAGACGGTCAATACTGAAATCAGATGGGTTATATACTTTGCAACTGAAGATGGAAAAGCTCTATACAGCCAGCAAAAACAAGACCTGGAGCTGACTATGGCTCAGATCACTTGAGCTTCTCATTGCAAAGTACAGACTTAAATTGAAGAAAGTAGGGAAAACCAGTAGGCCATTCAAGCATGACCTAAATCAAATCCCTTATGATTACACAGTGGAAGTGACAAATAGATTCAAGGAATTAGATCTGATAGAGAGAGTGCCTGAAGACCTATGAACAGAGGTCAGTAACTCTGTATAGGAGGCAATGATCAAAACCATTGCCAAGAAAAAGAAATGCAACAAGGCAAGATGGTTGTCTGAGGAGGCCTTACAAATAGCTGAGAAGAAGAGAAATGAAAAGCAAGGGAGAAAGGGAAAGATTTACCCAACTAAATGCAGAGTTCCAGAGAATAGCAAGGAGAGATAAGAAAGTCTCCTTAAATGAACAATGCAAAGAAATAGAGGAAAACAATAGAATGGGAAAGACTAGTAATCACTTAAAGAAAATTATAGATTCAAGGGAACATTTCTTTCAAAGATAGGCATAATAAAGGACAGAAACAGCAAGGATCTAACAGAAAGCAGACGAGATTAAGAAGAGGTGGTAAGAATACACAGAATTGTACAAAAATGGTCTTAATGAACTGGATAACCATGATGGTGTGGTCACTCACCTAGGAGACATACTGGAGTGTGAAGTCAAGTGGGCATTAGGAAGCATTACTACAAATAAAGCTAGTGGAGGTGATGGAATTCCAGCTGAGCTATTTCAAATCCTAAAGGATAATGCTGTTAAAGGGCTGCACTCAATATGCCAGCACATTTGGAAAACTCAGCAATGGCCAGAGTATTGGAAAAGGTCAGTTTTCATTCTAATCCCAAAGAAAGGCAATGCCAAATAATATTCAAACTACCATACAACTGTGCTTATTTCACATGCTAGCAAGGTAATGCTCAAAATTCTTCTAGCAAGGCTTCAAAAGTATGTGAACTAAGAACTTCCAGATATACAAGTTGGATTTAGAAAAGGCAGCAGAACCAGAGAACAAACTGCCAACATCCACTGGATGATATAAAAAGCAAGAGAATTAAAAAAAAAAAACACATACTTCTGTTTCATTGACTATGCTAAAGCCTTTGACTGTGTGGATCACAATAAACCGTGGAAAATTCTTAAAGGGATAGGAATACCAGACCACCTTACCTGTCTCATGAGAAACCAATATGCAGGTCAAGAGTCAATGGCTAGAACTGGACAGGGAACAACGGACTGGTTCCAAGTTGGGAAAGGAGTATGTCAAGGCTGTATATTGTCACCCTGCTTATTTAACTTCTATGCAGATTACATCATGCGAAATGCCAGCTGGATGAATCACAAGCTGGATACAAGATTGCTGGGAGGAGTATCAACAACCTCAGAAATGCAGATGATACTACTTCAATTGCAGAAAGTGAAGAGGAATTACAGAGCTTCATGATGAGGGTGAAAAGGGAGAGTGAAAAATCTAGCTTAATCTCAATATTCAAAAAACTAAGATCACGGCATCTGGTCCCATCACTTCATGGCAAACAGAAGTGGAAAAAGTGGAAGCAGTGGCAGATTTTATTTTCCTAGACTCCAAAATCACTGAGGATGGTGACTGCAGCCAAGAAATTTAAAGACGTTTGCTCTTTGGAATAAAACTACAACAAACCCAGACGGCGTATTAAAAAGCGAAGACATCACTTTGCTGACACAGATCCATATAGTCAAAGCTATGATTTTCCTAGTAGTCATGTATGGATGTGAGAGTTGGACCATAAAGAGAGGGCTGAAGTATTTATTATTTTCAATTGTGGTACTGGAGAAGACTCTTGATAGTCTATTGCACTGCAAGGAGCTCAAACCAGTAAAAGAAATCAACTCTAACTATTCATAGAAAGGACTGATGCTAAAGCTGAAGTTCCAATACTCTGGCCACCTGATGGGAAGAGGGGACTCATTTGAAAAGACCCTGATGGTGGGAGAGATTGAAGGCAAAAGGAGAAGAGGGCGACAAAGGATGAGATAGATGGTTAAATAGCATCACTGACTATATGGACATGAATTAGAGCAAACTCCGGGAGATAGTGAAGAACAGGAAGCCTCTCGTGCTGCAGTCCCTAGGGTTGCAAAGAGTCGGACACAACTTAGTGACTGAACAACAACAACAACAATATGGAATCTAGAAAAATGGTACTGATGAAACTATTTGCAGGGCAGGAACAGAGACACAGATGTAGAAAATGGACTTGTGGACATAGTGGGGGAAGAAGAGGGTGGAAGGAATTGAGAGCATAACATTGAACTATATATATTGCCATGTGTAAAAGAGATAGTGGGAAGTTGCTGTAAAACACAGGGAGCTCAGCCTTGCTCTGTGATGACCTAAGGGAGTGGGATGGGGGCTAGAGTGAGCGAGAGGCTCAGGATGGAGGGGATGTATGCATAGTTGTGGCCGATTCACAATGTTGTATGGCAGAATCCAACACAACATTGTAAAGCAATTATCCTCCAATTAAAGATAAAGTAAAATAAATTAAAAAATATGGCTTCATAGAAAGCTACATCTGAAATATTGGTTAAATGAAATCAAACTGAATTGATTCCAGGGTCTCTTATGACATAATTACTTAATATAGAAAAATATCCCTAGAGGAAATATTCTTCATAATAAAAATATGATTAACTTGTTAATTGAAAACTATAGTTGTCAGTGCTCAAACAATAAATATTGAGTGCCTTAGTTCAGTATGTGAGACATGAGGGACATGGAATTTATTATTTCTCTCTCCTACCATCACATCTCTAAGAATTGAATATGATTTCCTGTTCCATGTTAGTCTTTCCTCTATGTTAACCGATACTGGGACGAGGCATATAAAACTAGCTACTTGAGTGACAATATGCTCCTGGAAGATAACACTCAACTAAAACAGCTTCCTCAAGACGCGAATCAAGACCCTCACTTTGTTGTACCTCCCTACTCAAAGCTATTATGTCATAAACTCTGTCTATCCCAACCACTTTCCCACCATGCAAGAGCCACCAGGTCAGATCCTCAAATCATACGAACATCCTTCCCCTGGACACCTCATTTTGAGATTCTGCTAAATCTCTATTGAGGTGATATCTTACTGCAAGAGGTCTAATTATCAGCTTTTTTTTTTATAATCAACGAATTTTTCTGATGGTTTGTTGGGGAAATGACAATTGATACCTTCATATGACTTCTGCTTATTGCACTTTCAGATATTTGGGTTTGAAAAGTATAAAGGTATAAAGCATATTTAATATAAAGCAAGGTCTGGTTTTATTTCAGACAAAGTGAAGTGAAAGTTGCTCAGTCATGTCCAACTCTTTGCGACCCCATGGACTATCCAAGGAATTCTCCAGGCGATCTTCCCAACCCAGGGATCGAACACAGGTATCCTGCATTGCAGGTGGATTCTTTACCAGCTGAGCCACAAGGGAAGCCCAAGAATACAGGAGTGGGTAACCTATCCCTTCTCCAGCAGACCTTCCCAATCCAGGAATTGAACCAGGGTTTCCTGCATTGCAGGCGGATTCTTTACCAACTGAGCTATTTGGGACATAGACCCAAATGTGAGGAATGTGGCTAAAGTTTTCAGAGTCAACTCTTTGGTGTTCCTATACTTCATAATTAGGATCACAAATAAAAATTGACATGGTTAATAACAACAATCTTAAATTTTAGTTTCCTCTCTAAGCTGACTTGTGGATGTAAGATAAAGAAAAAAAATTTACTTATTCTTTAACAATTATTTAATGCCTACTGTCAGAGAAGGCAATGGCACCCCACTCCAGTACTCTTGCCTGGAAAATCCATGGATGGAGGAGCCTGGTAGGCTGCAGTCCATGGGGTCGCTAAGGACTAAGCGACTTCACTTTCGCTTTTTACTTTCATGCATTGGAGAAGGAAATGGCAACCCACTCCAGTGTTCTTGCCTGGAGAATCCCAGGGACGGGGGAGCCTGGTGGGCTGCCGTCTATGGGGTTGCACAGAGTTGGACACGACTAAAGCGACTTAGCAGCAGCAGCAACTACGGACCAGGCCCTGTTTTAGGTGTTATGTTGTAATGAAGAGAGCTAGAAACAGACTATAAAATATGGAAGCTACATAGGGAGTAAGAAGTGCTATTTAAATAACTATTTAGAAAATAATCTATTGATTGTTTAGTTCTTAGAACTAAACACTTCACAATCCTAGCAGCTTTGCTATTTAGGGAAACCTCAAACCAGGCTGGAGGAGTATATTGTGTATAGGAAACTTCGGTACAAAGCAACATTCAGACCAATTCTGAAAGTGAAAGCCAGCCATTGTTATGTATTTGAATGCTAAATTCTGTAAGTAAAGGCCAATAGGAAGAAAAAAAACAAAATCAGCGTTTTGTTAATTAGGAGAAACATGTGGTACTACAGTGCTCTCACTTGTTAAATAAGCCAGAATGACCTTTTGCATGGAAAATGATTTTAAATTAATTAATTCAACACTTAACTGGGAAAATTACCATATTATATCTAGAAAATAAAATTTAAAAGATGCAAATATTTTCCTGTTTTTTTTTTTTCCAACTTCTGAGTTAAGCATTTGATTTCCATGTTTCAATTACTCATGGGAGGGCATGAGTAAACAGTAAACAGTAATCAGCCAGACTCGTAGTACAAATTCCCATAGAAACAGCATCTGGGCTAATGAATCCTCACAGGATACCTTGGCAGTCTTTCAAGAATACCTAATACTGGCCTAAATTAACCTCCTGAGGACATCAGTCTACCACGTGCAGTGATGGGTTCCCTACAGTGCAGATGGGTGCTCTCACACTCCCGCCCCTGCAGAGAGCTGTGAGGGCTTTGGGGATCAGGGGAAATGACCACTTTCTTTGCACTTCAAGTCCTCTACATTCTTCATCAGTAACAAAAAACCAAAACAACAAAAAATACCTTTCTTATTTTAAGACATTTCTGAAAAACATTTTTTTTTTTTTTAATTTTCTAATTTTCTCCACTGTGAGCTTACTGACCTCAGCCAAATCAAGACCTGGGACCTCAAGTACTGCCAGCCTCAGCACACACAATGATTCAGTGCTTAAAGGGAAAGGAATGAGGTAAAAACACATGGAATATACAGGTAACTCTTTTTTAATGGTCTAGAACCACCCTCTGCACTCCTTAGTAGACATCTTGCTCCCCAACATTAGGGGAAAGTGGCAATGATGGGAAATCAGATTTCAATTGTGTCAATACATGGATTTTTTTTTTTTTCCTTCTGGATTTTACCATTCCCCTCTTCATCTTTATATCTATCAAAACCACACCATTGTCCCTCAGTATCCATAGGGTATTGGTTCCAGGAGCTCCCACAGATACCAAATTCTGTGGCTGCTCAAATCCCTTAGATAAAGCAGTCACAGGATTTGCATATGACCTATGCACACTGACACATCTTTAAATCAATTCTAGACTATTTAAAAATACCTAATACAATATAAATGCTATGTACCTGGCAGTGTGAGGCAAATTCAAGTTTTGCTTTTTGGAATTTTCTGGAATTTCTTTCTTTTTTTTTTTTAAAGAAAAATTTCAATCTGTGGTTGGTTGAAACTGCAAACATAGACCCCATGGATCAGTTTTAGAAGGAGATACTAACTTGGGAAGGGAGAGAAGTGGAAGCATACATCTGGACTGACCTCCGAATTGACAGAGAATCCTACCTTTTGGATTCTGAATTCAGCCTAGCACAGTGTCTGGTGCAGTTTGTTGACCTGATCTGAGAGCTTATGACAACATTTAGACCAGAATAGGGCTGTGGTGGAAAAACCACCTTTGAAAACACCTTGAAATCCAGCTTATCTTTGCTTAACTATCTATAAATTTTACTCATAAATAAATCCTACTAAAAGTACAGATTCAAGAATGCTATTACTAATAGCTATACACATATACAATACAAATTCGCTTAGTCGTGTCTGACTCTTTGCGACCCCATGGACTGTAGACTACCGGGCTCCTCAGTCCATGGGATTTTCCAGGCAAGAATACTGGAGTGGGTTGCCATTTCCTTCTCCAGCGGATCTTTCCAACCCAGGGATTGAACCCAGGTCTCCCACATTGTAGGCAGACGCTTTACCGTCTGAGCTACCAGGAAAGCCCACTAATAGCTATAACAAACCACAAAGCAAACTGATCAGGAAAATTAAATGATTACGTTTTCTAAGCCTCATTACTCACAAAATTATTCAAATGTACACATGCAATCTTTTTTGTCAGGTTACAGCAGAACAAAGAATTTAGGCATCTTCTTTTTCTTATAATGTTTTTCTTACTGATTTACGTTTCATAATACCCCTCCTTGCATGGTTTGAAAACAATTTACGAGAGAGAGAGTGAAAGAGATAGATTGCAGGGAAACTTTAAGCTTGTATTATAAGTTTAAAATAAGGTTTTTAATAAGTTGTCAGGTTAGATTAATTACAACACATTTAGCTTACTCCAGAAATAAATTAACATATAACTAAAGAATAAAGTAAATTTTTTCTATCCAATAAAGTTTTTTGGTAATTATAGTACTTCTAGGTTTGCCTTTTAAATTTTAGCTAAAATAGGAGAGTTGGGAAATTTCAGCACATAATTAATGTTGGGAGATTGAGGCAAACTTCAACAGTTTATTTTCTGATAAAGTCTCCCATATTCCTATATGATTTCCTTTATAGATCAGAATTTTAGTATAGAGACTTAAGAAGGTTTAAGATTTAAGATTAAGAAGGAAGAAGATTTAAGATTTCAGAAGGTGTGAATCCATTTGGAGTGCAACCAAAAGTCTTAAACCTCACCTGGTTCTGTTTTAATGTGGACACCAGTTTCTGCAGCGTGATGTTTTCCTCCTCTAGTTCAGTGTAGTCCTGAAGGAGACGGGCCTCTCGGAATTTATATTCTCGGATTTCATCCTTCATCCGTATTCTTTGTAGCTCCCCCATCTCATTGTTCTGAAACAAGAGAATAAACAGTAAATACAAAAGTTTCTTACAATAGATTTTAATAAGTGTAGATAAAGTCCTGGTAGTTAATAATAATAAAAATATTACATGGAGTGTAAATTGGTATTGGTACCATCTTTTTTTGAGTAACAATTTAAAATCTGTCAAACTTTACAAGCACATACACATAACCCAGCAATTCTAAAATCATTCTTAAGCATACTTTCTTAGACATAAACAAAAAGAAAAATACAGTCATACATACTTACACAAAGAATAGGAAAAGTTTAAATATTTGCCAATAATAGGGAACAATGAAATGATCATGCATCCTTTAGTGGAAAATATAAAATTATTTAAAATAATTTATTTGAGAAAAAGGAATAAGTAGTAGTTTTATGCACTAAAATGGAAATTTAGCCACCATATATTTAGAAAATTATAGATTAATATGCTTCGCAAGTGGCACAGTGGTAAAGAATCCACCTGTCAATGCAGGAGATATGGTTTGATTCTTAGGTCGGGAAGATCCCCTGGAATGGGAAATGGCAACCCACTCCAGTATTCTTGAAAGGAGCCTGGCAGTCTACAGTCCACTGGGTTGCAAAGAGTCAGACACGATTGAACATGCACACATGTGTGTGTGCACGCACACACACACATACACACGCACACATGCATAAAACCACCAATTTTCCTAACTTTGATGGGGGAGTCCTTCTACAAGTTTCAAAATCTCCCAACTAAAGCCACATGGCCTAATTCTGCCTTGCTCCAGCTACCCTGGCTTCAGCCACAGAAACTTCTTTCTGCTCCCACAAGATGTTGAACTTGGCAGCTCATTCCTGCCTTCAGACTTTTGCATTTCCCCTCCCAGACTCCCTGCCTCCAGATCAAGGTGCCATGAGCCTCTCTGACAATGTGGTGAAGCTGACAGACCACTTCTCAGAATATTTTAAAGGGCACTGAACGAGTTCAGATCTTCCAATGCCAAAATATGGCACTTTGGTATATTGATTATTTTGAGCTGAAGGCATTTGACAGACAGCAGATTCAGGAAGGGCTCTCTTCCCTCTCCTTTTCTACATAAAAGCTGGACATGAAATTTCCCTTGGAAAGGTGCCTTCTTTGTACTGGAAGAGAACACTCATCGCCAGAGACTGGGAGTCAGTGCCAAAATGGACCTGTGCAAACAGACCTACTAAAATGATCTTCCATTAGTTCCGTCTAGTTAGTTCCTAGTCACTGTCCCATGATATACTACCCCCAGTCCAAGCTCCTTTGTCTTCTCATATCCCCATAATTTATCATTCTTTGTGCAAAAAAGGTATATAAGTTTTGGGGCCTAATGATTTCTGGCCTTCATTTTCCTTTTGAAGACTCCCATGTACTTGTAAAAAAATTCAATACATTTATATACTTTTTTTCTTGTTAATCAGCTTTATGTCAATTGAATTCTTCATCCTAGTCACAGAATCTAAGAAGATAGATGGAAATTTTCTTCCCTTACAGCATAAAAGACAACATTATAAAGGACACTGACTATGTTAAAATTAAGTTAATATAGTATTTTATAAAATTATGATATGGTAATCAGGTAGATTATTTATGGTAAAAAGAAAGTGTTAGTTGCTCATTCATGTATAACTCTGCAACCCCATGGACTGTAGCCCACCAGGCTCCTCTGTCCATGGAATTCTCCAGACAAGAATATGGAGTGGGTAGTGATTCCCTTCTCTAGGGGATCTTCCTGACTCAGGGATGGAACCTGGGTCTCCTGCATTACAGTCAGATTCTTTACCATCTGAGCCATTAGGGAAGCCCCAGATTATTTATGGTAGTGGCCCTCAATTAATCATACTTTCCTGTGGTCACACGCAGTACAGTCTCCTTTCAAGCCAACCCTGAACTGGCCTACAGAATGCAGTGGAAGCCTTAGCCTTAAAAGGCCTTGAAGCTATTGTTCTTCCTCTCTTGGAACTCCACCACCACGTGAAGAGGCCCAGGCTAGCCTGCTGGAGCATGTGCCTCAGCAAATAGTCAGCACCCGCTGCCAGGCACGGGAGTGAGACACCTTGAATGGCTGCCAGATGATGGCTGCCACATGAGTGACCACAGGCTAGTTGGTAAAAACTGCCCAGCTGAGTACAGCTTGAATATCTGATCTACAGAATCATGGGGTATTATTTTAAGCCCTTAAATTTGGGGTGATTAGTAATACATAATTGACACACTAATACATGTGACTCTTTATTAATGGAATGTATAATCAGATCTAGTGGTAGATCTAAGAAATATATTTTCAAAGCAATGATGATATTTAAAGATTCTACAATATGATGTGGTATGAAAATATACAAAGTAACGGTGTTGCTAATGCTACTGAAGTTTGTTGCCTACATTCAAACAGAAGAAAACGTTAAATTTTAGTCTGAGTCTAGAGAAAAAGGAGATGTAATAATTTTTCCCTCCAAGTTTACAGGTCTTCTGCATTTGATCCACAGATTCCCTTGACCCAAGTTAGGAAACTTTTCTGCTTCTATTTGTCATTTAGGTCTCAGTTCAAATGTTATTTCTTCACAGAGGCCTTCCCTGAACAACTCCCCCACCTCTGCCCTTCAGTCTCCCATATTCTTACATGATTTCCTTTATAGATCAGAATTTTAGTATGGAGTAGATATTGAAAAAATAACTGTTGAAAGAACAGCACTAAACATTACTTGAAATTAGTAATTTACATACCTTTTACATTTTTAACATCTGAATATAATCAATCTTTTCTATAGTGTTGCTCATGTGTCCCTAATACCTGACATATTTTAGGTCTTTATAACCATGGAATGAATAAACAGGTGTACAAATAGCTGAAAACAAGATCTAAAAAATATTATTGTAGGGATTATGGTTTTCTTCTGGGTTCTTAGAGCAGGGAACAAAGTGAGAAAACACATTTTCAAATAAACATACCCAAATCTGTGAAATCTGTGAAATGCCTTGACTTGTTACAATTCTTCAATATACTGTCCAGCTATTTGGAGGCAGAAACATTACTTTATTCCCTGCTCCTTGAAAAATACTTTAAGCATACATGTTCAATAAGTATAGAATGAAAAACAGTAGAGTTTGGTGGTAAAGCCAAATTACAATATTTTATTAAATTCTTTTATTTTGTAGAAATAGGAAATCTTAAATAATATTTTTCTGTATCTTTAAAGGTTTACCATTAACTGAATGATTTATAGTTATTTAGTTCTCCTCATTTATATGCATGAACATATGAGGAAGCTAACAAACTGGATGCTAGTCATTTACATAAAATTATAGACAAAAATTCTATAAAATGTGACTGCATACAATGTAAATATAATGCCCAGGAAATCTAGCTCATATAAACTCAGAATTAACCATAAAATCTTACATAGTAAGACAGTAAATGTAAGGACAAATTTAAGGCCATGGCAAAGCTAATAAGGGTCACCAACAAATAACTCATAAGACAGCGAATGAAAACTTCTGATGTTAATTAAGGAAAAGGAAGAGCTTGGTGTGGAGACCGTTAAATTGAAAGACTTTCTAGCAATAAAACAGACATAAGACCCAGAGGAAGAAAACTGATCTCATTTATTTTGCTAGAAACGCATGTTTTTTTGAATTGCCACAGTTAAATTTTCAGGCAATGCTTCCACAGCAAATTTAAAAATTTGCTATGTTTGTTTTTTGCATACTCATCATCCACTCATCACTGACATTTTTTTTTTTTTTCTTTCTGGGATAAGATGATGCTGAGCTCTACTAAAAACCCTTATCAAGAATAATTAGAGTGAAGAAACTAAAGCATGAGAAAGTAGAGAAAATGGCATAACCAGGGAATACTCTAGGCTTTCACCTCCAAAGACCTGAGTCCCAGCCTCTTCTCAGAGGACAGGGGAGTCCCTGAAATGTTTGGGGTAGACGATCCTCATGGTTTGCATTGTACTTGACTGTAGCAGCATTCTGAGGGTTTTCTTTTGATTAACGTTAAGAGGATTTCTTTTTGTGGGAATAATAAATTCCCTCTACTATTGGCCAGAGATATGAAAATATAAGCACTTATTACTACACAAAGGCTAAAAAAGTGTAAACACTAACAGTGCCTTCCAGGTCTATAGCTCTTAGCTTTTTATAACTTAATTATATTCATTGTCATATTAGATCTCAATAATAGCTTGTGTGAGTTGGGTGACAAGTTCTTGCCCACAGCTTACTCATCTGTAAATTGGGCATACTAATACTTAATATTATATGGTAGTTATGAGAATTTAATGATATAATATGGGGAAATGAGCAGAGATGCCCAGCACACAGAAAATTTCCCTAACAGTGGAATATGTGCTTCTACAGAGAGACATTCACGTCTAAAGGCTGAGAGCAATTATTATTATTTCTAATTACTCCTGGATGAGTCAGGGGTAGCTTTATAATGGACATAATATTTGACTAGAACCTTGAAGGACAAGTAGAGTTGACTAAATGGTAAAGAGGTGGATGAACCTTCCAGTTCAAAGTAAACTTTTGGCCAAAAGGAGAGTATTATTTGTGTTGAGGACAATACTAAAATAGCCAATAGCCAGACTGAGCATTCCTTAGGGCACCAGTGAAGCTGGAGCACTGACAGAGAGAAAGAGAAGACAGAAATTCAGGAAAATCTAAAAAAGCTAATTATTTTCAGCTTATGTCTACATTTGGTGTTATTTCATAAAATAAAATGTTAAATTACCGTCTAGTGTGGTTAACCTATGAGGTAGTAGGAGGAACCAAAATATTTTCATTACTTGGAATCTTTCAAGTTCTTTACTAGGCTGTGGTTTAGGAAATAGGGCAGTTTGGTATGGTTGGTGCAAAGTAATGAGATAGACTTTGCAGGAAGTTCTATATTAAACAAAGGAATTTGGGGAATCATCAAAGTCTTTTAAACAAAGTCGTCATGTAACAAGACCCATGTCTTGAAAAGTCACTCTGAGAGGTGGGAAGGTGGACAGGAGAACAAGCTAAGCCATCCCCTAAAAGTCAGCATGAGGAAGAGGATAAGGAACATTGAGGAACATCTCAGCATGAACAAGACTTGGGCACTGACTGATGTAATAATAAATGAAAGAGGAAGAAGAGTAGAGTGAAAAAACAACGGCCTAATAAGGATAACAGAACTGTAAGAAAGGAAGAAATTTTACAACAAAGTGAACATGAGAGTTAAAGACTTGTCTTCTTAATAATTACATGTAATATTAATTTGGGTAGTCAAACCAGGAATTTCTGGATCTGTGAGCGGAGTGAGGAAGACAACTGGAGAGGGGAAAGAATGGGATATGCAGTACTGACTTTCTTACTTCTCTCCCATAGAGTTGCTGCTGATGGGGAGTTCTGGCACTTCAAGACCTTAATATTTATTTTCCTTCTTTTGGCCAAAAATTAACTCTTCTCTTGCTGGTGAGAGGAGTGGATGACAGTTCTTGCCTGACCTCTCATGTCCTCAGCTTAGGTGATTTGTTCTCTGTCCCACATAATGAATAACTTACTTCATATTTTTCTAAATCATCTCCAGTTCTCCCCAGAGGAAAGACATTCTTCCATCAAAGTTTGTTATGCTTTTATCTCCAATGTTCTCATTATCTTCAACCCTGTGTTTTTACTTCCTTCTTTACCCATGTTTGATTCCACTATTATCACATACTGTCTTTCAAACACATTTTACTCCCTTGCATCTCTCTCTCTCGAACACAGAACCCAACTTTCTGCCTTGTTATGCTCAAAGAAGGACAGAACTGGACAAAATACAGATCCATGCCCTGTGGTTTCAATTACAACTCATGAAGAGGTAGTGGGATGTGGTGGTGAAGGGCCCTGACTCTGGACCAAACTTTCTTGGGTTCAAACCCATGCTTCAACACAGTAACTTTGGTCAAGGTTACTAATTCTCTGTGCCTGTTTCTTTTCCTGTCAGGGGAATAACCTCCATCTGTTAGGTGGATCAGAATGGTGCCTGGTATGAGTGGTGGATTAAAAAAACAAACCAGTTCTGAATCTCTCAAACAAGCCTTCAGTTCAGTTCAGTTCAGTCACTAAGTCGTGTCCGACTCTTTGCGACCCCATGAATTGCAGCACGCCAGGCCTCCCTGTCCAACTCCCAGAGTTCACTCAAACTCACGTCCATCGAGTTGGTGATGCCATCCAGCCATCTCATCCTCTGTCGTCCCCTTCTCCTTCTGCCCCCAATCCCTCCCAGCATCAGAGTCTTTTCCAATGAGTCAAGTCTTCACATAAGGTGGCCAAAGGACTGGAGTTTCAGCTTTAACATCATTCCTTCCAAAGAAATCCCAGGGCTGATCTCCTTCAGAATGGACTGGCTGGATCTCCTTGCAGTCCAAGGGACTCTCAAGAGTCTTCTCCAACACCACAGTTCAAAAGCATCAATTCTTTGGCACTCAGCTTTCTTCACAGTCCAACTCTCACATCCATACATGACCACTGGAAAAACCATAGCTTTGACTGGACGGACCTTTGTTGGCAAACTAATGTCTCTGCTTTGAATATGCTATCTAGGTTGGTCATAACTTTCCTTCGAAAGAGTGTCTTTTAATTTCATGGCTGCAATCACCATCTGCAGTGATTTTGGAGCCCCCAAAAATAAAGTCTGACACTGTTTCCACTGTTTCTGCATCTATTTTCCATGACTTGATGGGACCTTAGGCATTCTTTATTGGTCATTCATAAACATATCCACAGTGTGGTAAGTTCCCAGCTTCTCTCTTCCTACGATCAGTCTCCTCTATCCTGAGAATCTTGCCTCATGTTTACTTGGGTTGGGGGTGGGACAGAAGATAAGGAGGTATGGTTCATATTCCCATTCTCATTACTTTCTTCTAAGCTACTGTACACAGTTTAAAGACTAAATCCAGTCTTAAAGAAACTCTAACTTTTACATCCATATTTCAATTTCTATAGTCATGATTTTTTTTTCAATCCGTTCCAATGAACACTGCATCTGCTCTTGTCAAAGTCATCAATAACTTCCATGTTGCCACTGGATTTGGGGGCCATGCCTGTGTTTTCCTCTCACCCCACTCCTTCAACAGCGTTTACCACTCCCTCCTTTCTGAAACTCTTTCTTTATGCTATTGGCTTTTCAGACATCTAAACTCTAATCTCACTGGCTGTTTCTTTGCAGTTCTTTCTGACTTGCTCTTCTCCTTCTCAGCTCAACCTCTCTACTGTTCAGTGTACCAAATCTATACTGAGCCCCTCCCTTTTCTGACTACTCTCCAAAGGTAACCTCATCCAGGGCTCTGGCTTTAAATATACCACCGATATGCTGATGACTCTCAAATCCCCACCAGGGCTAACAGAACCCTACTGGACCTGATTCTTGCTTACTTAAAGTGCTCATCCTATAGCTTTCTCCAACAAACACATCATGCCCCTGCTTTCTGAGCTTCTGATTTCCTAACCATCTCAAGCTGGGTCCTGCTTTAGAGTCCTTGCACCAGGTGTCTCCTCTGCTTAGATTTCCCTCTTTGTTCACACTTTTTTTGGTCTCTTTATTAGGATCCCAAATGTCATCTCCACAAGAGATGACCATTGAATCTAAAGTACCCAATAGCTGCCCAGTCACACTCACATAACCCTGTTTTAATGGTCTGAAAAGTGTTTATCACTATTTATTTGTTTTCTGGGTATTGGTTATTTTTCCTTCACTAGATGTCAGAAGGACCAGATGTCCTTCACTAGTTTTCAATAATTGGTCCCCATGTACCTCAGAACCCAGGGAAGTACGTCACTTATGGTAGTCATATCCCACAGCTCAGACTCATCACTTCCAGCCTGGGGTGGATTGGTGGTAATTGTGAAGAAAGTTGGGAAGTCTTTGAATGGGTGAACTTAGCTGGGTATAGCCAAAAAAGTACAGGTATATTTGTACATTTCATATATGTGAGTTTATAGATTGGAAAAAAATGCTCATCTACAAAGCAAGCCACAGGTAAAATTCTCCAGTGTTTAAAAACCCTTTTAATGACATCCAATCCATGTATATTTATACTTTATTCCATCTCTGTAGAAATTTGTAACAAGAAAAGGGTTTGATAAACATCTATAGATGTAGATGCATAGGACTGACACAACTTATTATGTAATCTCTCTTAAGAATGGGTATAATCCATGAGGGACATTGACACTGTGATGTCTTTGTGAGATCAGCCAATAACAAGCTGATAGACAAAGAGATCTTTTTCCAAAATCACAATAAAGGAAGACCAGTTGCTCTATCAGGCAGTCATGTGGGCTTCACAGTCTTCAGGAGAGCTATCAGTGAAGAAAACGAGATGACCAGAGCACCATACAGACAGCATCTCCAGGTGCAATCCCGACTAAACAACTGGGAAATAGCTAGGAAAAACAAACAAGGTGAGTTTGAAACGTGGCTTAAAACAAACAAGCTCAGTGAGGAAAAAAAGCACGTAACAAGATTTGCCACGGCTGGGGAAGAGAAATAGAGGAGAGGATTACCACTTTAGGACAGCACTGTCCATTAGTAAGCTCCACATGAGGCTAGTTCTGTGCAGGGTTACTGGAATATTAAAGTTACACGCATCTTTTTTCTGCTAGACTTCTCAGAGCCCTTGATATGCTAACATGCATTGAGACTTTCTAAGAGTAAGATGTGATATGTAGCATTTGCTAAATTTTTTTGACCACAAGATCTTTGCCTTTTAAAAGGAGCATTTTGATCAATCCACAGACCAAACCACTGAAAACTGTTACACTAAGGCAGTAGAAAATGACAGTACCTATACAGTTGAGTGGGGTAAACCACCAAGCTCTTTACAGCACAACTCCAGATTCCTTCCAATTGCCAAGCACTGAATGGATCATCAGATTTAAATAATGGAGATTAAAAGGAGAGGAGTGAATAGGTATGAAAAGGGGTGAGACAAGATGATCAAGTATACAAGAGTAATATAGCTATAACAAAGCAAGACTCTGTAATCCTCACTTTGAAAGTACCTGCAAATCTTGTTCTGAAGAAAGTGGCATCATCAAGAGTTATCTATTCTAGATTGAATTTGAAGCAATATCAGCATCTTTCCCAGGGGATATCAGCCTCCATTAGAAGTCAAGGACCAGCCATCTCACAAGCAATTCACATTTCAATACCTCATTTTAAACATTCTTCTTAAGCAAAATCTCGACAGCAACATAAAATCCACCTTTTTAGTGTAAACATTTGAGATGGCACAAAATAAATAAGAGATGACTGATTTTCTTATACCCTGATTTACCATTTTCTCCTTCTTTTACTTGTATAAAAGGACATTAAAATAATACAGATATTATTTTAATAGCTTAATAAACATTTACATTGCATCTTAATTGGGTGGAAGATGTGTTTTACAGAACTTTTTGTGTAAAAATTTGTTTGGTATCAACTTTATTAAAGATGTAATTCACATACCTAAAATTCACTCATTTAAAGCATACAATTCAATAGTTTTTAATACAGTCACAGAGTTGTGACCATAACCACACTCAATTTCAGAACATATTCATCACCGCAAAAAACAAATTCCAGGGACTTCCCTGGCAGTTCCAGTGCTGAGGACTCTGCGCTTTCACTGCTGAGGGCACGGGTTCAATCCTCAGTCAAGGAACTCAGATCACAAAAAGCTGTACAGTGAGGTAAAAAGAAAAAAAATATTCCATGTATTTTAGCTATTGCCACTCCCATCCCCTCTAGCCCAAGGCAACCACTAATCTACTTTTTATTTGCTTATAGTCTTTTGAGAGACTATAAAATATTTAACTGCTGATAAAATATCTTTTTTTTTTGCAAAGTTGATATGAAACAGTGCAGTCCTTACCCCTCCGTCCCCATGTCCTTTGCCTGCCTTTGTCTGTAGAAAACTTTAGTCAAAGAATAAGTTTAATCAGAGAAATGAAAAATACAGAAACAAAGGAAAACAGTCAAAGGAGACCAAATAATAATGTAGTCACTAAGCATAGTCAAAGACCTTTAGTTCCTTCTCAAGGGTTATAGATAATATTCTGAGCCATATCCTGTGAGCTGTCTTATAGATACTAAAACACCAGGGGGAAGAAGTTAACTATATAATAAACAGACTGTATCCACGACATCAGCTGCCACAATTCCGAGAACTGACCTCAGAGAAATGGAAACAAATGGACCTGAAACTGAAGATTAACTGTACCTAAAACAACCAAGATCATGCTGGTCAAGCCACAGATGATCAATTTGAAGATGACTGTCAGAACTGACTGTACTGTTTCTGCATATGTCCCCTCCTTCTGTCTATAAAAGCTCTTGCCCCAGTGGCTGCCACTGGGGGGAAATCAGCCTTTGGACAGATGTCCGCCCTCCTCCCTACACCACCTGGAGGCATCTGAAATAAAGCAAACTTTCCTTTCCACCAACTTGGACTGTCTATTGGCTTTTGAGAGGTGAGCAGCTGGACCCTCCACATTCTTTCAGTAACAGATAAGAGTTTTCCTGCAGCATGAATATTCCACATGATATCAGCAAATTGTGCTGATATCTGGCAGTGTTCAGTATGATATGGACACTGATAGTGTCCAGTACATATCAGATCCAGTAACAGAGATACTATGTTTCACAAAGTAGTATGCTCATTTGAGGTTCACTCAAGGAACTGTTGCTGCTGCTGCTGCTAAGTCACTTCAGTGGTGTCTGACTCTGCTGCTGCTGCTGCTAAGTCGATTCAGTCATGTCCGACTCTATGCAACCCCATAGACAGCAGCCCACCAGGCTCCCCCGTCCCTGGGATTCTCCAGGCAAGAACACTGTTGTGGGTTGCTATTTCCTTCTCCAATGCATGAAAGTGAAAAGTGAAAGTGAAGTCGCTTAGTCATGTCAGACTCTTAGCAACCCCATGGACTGCAGCCTACCAGGCTCCTCCGTCCTGTAAATTACTTTTTAATCAGTGAAAGTGTGGCTTTGAGAGGTGGGTATTGCAATCAGGACATACTGACTCATTTTGGAATGAGCTTTTGCAGATATTAAAATACTGGGATCTTTTCTTCTTTCCATACTCAAACTTGAAGTCAGGAAACCATGATCATTTCCCAAAAGAGTCTAGTTACCTCTTACTTACTACTTTGGTTTTTCTTTTTAAAATTTCTCTTTTTTTTAATTTAACGATGCAAAACATCATAATGAATGATGGTATGACAGTTTTCTTTTCTGATAGTATCTCCTTATAATTATGAATATCCATGCTGCCCTGATTACACAATTATTGTAATAATTTATTAAATGGAAAAGGGAAATTTAGGGAAAGGGAAATGTACACTAAACAGATTTGAAATTTAGATTGTGCAATAAACATCAAGGCTCAATTGACAGATATTCCAGAGATAGTTGGATCTCTAGCACCTCACCTATTTCACCTCAACTTCACAGACTTTCTTGTGACCTTGCTGTAAAGAATAGAATCAATAGTTTCAAAATCACTGAGTATAATAATTAATTTTAGTTTCCATTTCCAAGGGAACACCCTATATAAAGATTTTTAATGAGAAGAAAGACCATGAAAAGGAAAGAAGTGAACAAAAGTGGAAGTAATGGTATGTATTTAAAACAATTTTTAAAAATAGCAGTGAACACTGAAATAAAAAATTAGAGGAATGAAAAAGAAGAAGGGATTGAAAAATGACAAAATGTGAGATAAGTATCAGGGGGATAAAATCCTGAACAGAAAGGGAGGTATTGATGCAATTTATAACTTGATTGAAAGATACAAGTTAACCCTTCGGGGGGCTGAAGGTTATTAGAGACACTATTTTTATTTATTCCTTAAGTATGTGCATATAGTAGAGGCTGATTGATTCATCCAGATAGTTCTGAAACTTTTACAGGGTATCTGACTGGTCTGATTTACTTGCTTATTTTTGTTAATATGTGTGTGTGTGTGTGCGCATGCACACACATGTGCTTGGCCACTCTGCCATGTTCGACAATTTGCGACCCTATGGACTGTAGGCCACCAGGCTCCTCTGTTCATGGGATTCTCCAGCAAGAATACTGGAGTGGGTTGCCAATTCCTTCTCCAGGGGATCTTCCCCATCCAGGGATTAAACCTGGGTCTCCTGCATTGCAGGCAATTCTTTACTGTCTGAGCCATTATAAAGCACCTTTATTACCCAGGAAACAAATAACCCAAACATTGGTAATAAAGAAGAAAATTTAAACTAATAGTGAATATAGTTACTCAAATGAAGTTTTCAATATATAGAACAGTATGAAAAATAACACCTTCAGAAAAACAACTATTTTACAAAGAAGTGGGTGGTAGAGTAAAAATAGCTCTGGACCTGGATTTGAATGCTAGCTTACACCAAAAAATTTCCAGGACTTTCAATTTTCTTACCTCTAAAAACATAAAAATAGCTTTCTACTTCACTCCAGAGTAGTCAGAAATAATGAGAAAATATTTCTAAAAGCACTTTGTAAATTGTAACGAGCCATCCTACATCCTTATTAAGAGGTAGTTCTTTTATCGGGGAGCACATATATACCTGTGGTGGGTTCATTTTGATATATGGCAAAACCAATACATTATTGTTAAGTTAAAAATAAATAAATAAAATGAAAAAAAAAATGGTTTCTCAAAAAAAAAAAAAAAAAGCTCAGTTAAACGCTTTTATAGAACAGTGTTGGAAATTCTTCAGAATTTCTTTATCAATCACCATTTGAAGATTCTTAAAAAAAACCCCATCAACATGTAGATATGCTTCTAGCTCATCATATGAATAATTTAAAATGAGGAGATACTGATTTCAGACCCAGAAATTATAAAAATATATGCAATGAATAAAAATCTCACTCTCAACTTTTTCCATCCCTCCAACCTGCTGTTCTTAGTATCTCATGTATATTCGCAGTTTCTTTACATTTTGCTTATTTCAAACTGTATCTACAAAGCCAACTTGTTCCCACATGAGAATGAACATGGTTAACATAATTATATAATGGACTAATCATGATAAAATTATTTATATATATGTATATGTGGCATATATATACATATATATCACATACACATTTAGTGATATACATACATATCACTAGAATCCGTATCTCGTATAGCATTCTTCAGTTACAAGCTAGAATTTATTTATTTAATAAGCACTTATATAATGTTTACAATGTGCCAAGACCATTCTAAGCACTTCAGAAATATAAAACTTTTTAAACTTTTAGTCTCCATAACAACTCTATGAAGTAGAGCCCATTATAATCCCATTTTACAGCTAGGCTAATGGAGGCATGGGTAGGTTATATAATGATTTCCTCCAAGTTCAAGAATAAGTGCAGAGTCAGGAGTTCAATCTAGCTCTAGAACATGTATTCTGAACCATTAAAATCTGCTTTCTTCTTCTTTTTAAAAATGATGTTTTTTAATGTGCTGCGCTGGGGTCTTAGTTGCATGCTGTATCTTTAGTTGTGACATGTGGACTCCTAATTGAGGCATGTGGGATCTAGGTCTCTGATCAGGGACTGAACCTGGGGCCCCTGCACTGGGAGCATGAAGTCCCAGTTACTGGACCACCAGGGAAGTTCCAAGCCTAAAAATGGCTTATTAAGTGAACTGTTGCTTGAATGGCTTATGATGGCTATTATGAACCAGATTATTGTAAATTCTCTAGGATTTAGTTTCCTTCTATGAAATAAGGAATGAATAGAAATTCAAATGCCTCAGTAAATTTGCTCCATTTTATAACGTTAGTGGATACTATTTCTGAAAAATAAATTATTTTATTATTTTCAACACATAACTTCTTGCAAAGAACTGATTCTAGAGATAATGATGTAATAGTACCAAGAGATGCCCAAGTTTTGACCATTCATTGTCTATTAAGTTTCAGAGTAAAACCTCTGACTGCTAAAGCAAAGCCATAACCTTGACCCTGACTGTTACAGTGTCTCCAGAATCTTTCCCTTCCAAAGGCTTTCAATATTCTGGGCATGTGAGTACTATAGGCTAACTAATACTACAGGAATTCTGCTGTATATGTGCTTATTAAAATGTAAGTTCAAAACCCTGAAGTATCTTAAGATGCCCGGCATTCTGCTTTTCAACATTTATATTAAAAGTCTAAGAAATTCGAGATATATTTTTTTAGGTAATTATTAAAGGTGATCAATTTGCTACCATTGCAATCTACATTAACCTTTCGAAAAGATGTCTCCTTACCAACATCTTCCTGGTACTGGCTTTTCCTTTTGTTTTGAAATAAGTGGAAACTGAACTTGGGAAAAACCTAGAGAAAGGAATTTTGCTATGGCAGGAGTGATAACTTGAGAGACAGGTGAAGACCTAAGTAGTGAAATTTAAAACTGGTAAGGTCCAGGTGAGAGGGAAGCAATACTGGCAAAGAATATGGACTATTGTGTAAGGTTGGGGTTAATCGGTAGTTAAAGTTCACTCTTTGCTCATCTTCAGAGACCCCAGACAACTGCAACTGACCCTGGCCCCTAATAGGATGAACTAGTGACTAATTAGTGACTTACCAGTGACTTATAATGTGCTGCTTAAACCTGAAACTCCCTTGACACACACTCTACTAGTTTGTCTCCATTACTTACAGAACATTTATAAGCTGACGATTGGTACTTGGCTCCATAAGTTATACTGTCTAATTTTAGCTATTTATGAGCAGCTGGGTATAAAAGACTCTTCTGTAAAACTATATGAAAACAGGTATCGCGTGTGTATCTTAGTGCTTCACAACCTGAAAACAAAACACATCCAGTGGTATTAAGAAAGGGCCCTGCAGCTGCGCTGGAAGTCTCAGACCTCTGACTGTTTCCTCTCCTCTGCTGTACCTGTTCTTCAGTTGATCAAAGCTGAGGGAGAGCGGAATAAGTCATCCCAGTATATGCCACTTTGGAACGTGGATTATTTTGAGCTGAAAACCATAGGGATCCAGCAGACTTAGGAAGAGCTTTTAATCTGCCTCTTACTTGTTTAAAAGAATTTAGATCGAGGGCTTAAATCAGGAAAACAGCTATTATCAGATGTAACTTTTTGTATCAGAAAGACTTGTCTGCATGGTGCAGCAAACATTTGTTCATCAAACATTTGCTCTTCTAATCTTCTGTGAATTGTCTGCCTCCCCTTTGAAGTTCCAGACCCATAATTCCTCCTTCTGAGCTCAGGATGGTACAGAAGCTTTGATTATCTGGCTTCCAGGGAGTCTCATATTTTATGGCGTCTCCTTATGTCTTTCTTTTTTTTTAGGGATGATCTTGATCACTGCCTCCTGTACAATATCACGAACCTCTGTCCATAGTTCTTCAGGCACTCTGTCTATCAGACCTAATCCCTTGAATCTATTTGTCACTTCCACTGTATAATCATAAGGAATTTGATTTAGGTCATACCTGAATGGTCTAGTGGGTTTCCCTACTTTCTTCAATTTCAGTCTGAATTTGGCAATAAGGAGTTCATGATCTGAGCCACAGTCAGCTTCTGGTCTTGTTTTTGCTGACTGTATAGAGCTTCTCCATCTTTGGCTGCAAAGAATATAATCAATCTGATTTCGGTATTGACCATCTGGTGATGTCCACGTGTAGAGTCTTCTCTTGTGCTGTTGGAAGAGGGTGTTTGCTATGACTGGTGTGTTCTCTTGGCAAAAATCTGTTAGCCTTTGCTCTGCTTCATTTTGTACTCTGAGGCCAAACTTGCCTGTTACTCCAGGTATCCCTTGACTTCCTACTTTTGCATTCCAGTCCCCTCTGATGAAAAGGACATCTTTTTGGGGTGTTAGTTCTAGAACATCTTGTATGTCTTCATAGACATTGGTGGTTGGGGCATAGACTTGGATTACTGTGATATTGAATGGTTTGCCTTGGAAATGAACAGAGATCATTCTGTCATGTTTGAGATTGCACCCAAGTACTGCATTTCAGACTCTTTTGTTGACTATGAGGGCTACTTCATTTTTTTTTAAAGAGATTCTTGCCCACAGTAGTAGATATAATGGTCATCTGAATTAAATTCACCCATCACAGTCCATTTTAGTTCACTGATTCCTAAAATGTCAATGTTCATTCTTACCATCTCCTGTTTTGACCACTTCCAATTTACCTTGATTCATGGATCTAACATTCCACATACCTATGCAGACTTGTTCTTTACAGCATTGGACTTTACTTGCATCACCAGTCATACCCACAACTGGACGTTGTTTTCACTTTGGCTCCATCTTTTCATTCTTTCTGGAGTTATTTCTCAACTCTTCTCCAGTAGCATATTGGGCACCTACTGACCTGGGGAGTTCATCTTTCAGTATCATATCTTTTTGCCTTTTCATACTGTTCATGGGGTTTTCAATGCAAGAAGTACATGCCAGCAAATTTGGAAAACTCAGCAGTGGCCACAGGACTGGAAATGGTCATTTTTCACTCCAATCCCAAAGAAAGGCAATGCCAAAGAATGTTCAAACTACCTCAAAATTGCACTCATGTCACATGCTAGCAAAGTAATGCTCAAAATTCTCCAAGACAGGCTTCAACAGTACATGAACTGTGAATTTCAGATGTTCAAGTTTGATTTAGAAAAGGCAAAGGAACCAGAGATCAAATTGGCAGTATCTGCTGGATCATCGATAAAACAGGAGAGTTCCAGAAAAACATCTATTTCTGATTTGTTGACTATACCAAAGCCTTTGTGTGGATCACAAAAAACTGTGGAAAATTCTTCAAGAGACGGGAATACCAGACCACTTTACCTGACTACTGAGAAATCTGTATGCAGGTCAAGAAGCAACACTTGGAACTGGATATGGAACAATGGACTGGTTCCAAATTCGGAAAGGATTATGTCAAGGCTGTATATTGTCACCCTGCTTATTTAACTTATATGCAAGGTACATCATGTGAAATGCCGGGCTGAATGAAGCAAAAGCTGCAATCAAGATTGCAGGGAGAAATATCAAAAACCTCAGATATGCAGATGACACCACACTTATGCCAGAAAATGAAGAAGAACTAAAAGAGCCTCTTGATGAAAGTGAAAGAGGAGTGAAAAGTTTAGCTTAAAACTCAACATTCAAAAAGCGAAGATCATGGCATCTGGTCCCATCACTTCATGGCAAATAGATGGGGAAACAATGGAAACAGTGACAGACTCTATCTTCTTGGGCTCTAAAATCAGTGCAGATGGTGACTGCAGCCATGAAATTAAAAGACACTTGCTCCTTGGAAGAAAAGCTATGACCAACCTAGACAGCATATTAAAAAGCAGAGACATTACTTTGCCAAAAAATGTCCATCTAGTCAAAGCTATGGTTTTTCCAGTAGTCATGTATGGATGTGACAGTTGCACCGTAAAGAAAGCTGAGTGACGAAGAAATGATGCTTTTGAAGTGGGGTGTTGGAGAAGAGTCCTGAGAGTCCCCTGACGGCAAGGAGATCAAACCAGCCAATCCTAATAGAAATCAATTTTTTGACACTGTGTAATTGCTGCAACTTCAGGAAAAGCCAACAGAAATAGAATTGAGGCTAGGAGAGCAGAGTGCATAATTATAAGTTCCAGCAACCATCCAGAAAGATACTGCACAGAAAACAAGGTGCAGACCCCCTTGCTCATACCCTGAACATTCAGATGAGAGTAAGCTGCTCAGTCATGAGAAGGCAGAGCATACTAGTCAGTCCTGAAAGGAAACAGAAGTGTCAAGGCTACAAGCTGCATCAGAAATTTTTGCCTTCCTAAGAGAGTACTCCAAGGCATTTTCATTTTTTTCACACACTCTGTAGCAGTAAGGAAATTTAGAATATTTTTCTATAAGCTTCATCTTTGCAGATAAGACTTCTAAAACCAAATCAGATCAGATCAGATCAGATCAGTTGCTCAGTCGTGTCCGACTCTTTGCGACCCCATGAATCGCAGCACGCCAGGCCTCCCTGTCCATCACCAACTCCCGGAGTTCACTGAGACTCACGTCCATCGAGTCAGTGATGCCATCCAGCCATCTCATCCTCTGTCATCCCCTTCTCCTCCTGCCCCCAATCCCTCCCAGCATCAGAGTCTTTTCCAATGAGTCAACTCTTCGCATGAGGTAGCCAAAGGACTGGAGTTTCAGCTTTAGCATCATTCCTTCCAAAGAAATCCCAGGGCTGATCTCCTTCAGAATGGGCTGGTTGGATCTCCTTGCAGTCCAAGGGACTCTCAAGAGTCTTCTCCAACACCACAGTTCAAAAGCATCAATTCTTCAGCATTCAGCCTTCTTCACAGTCCAACTCTCATATCCATACATGACCACAGGAAAAACCATAGCCTTGACTAGACGAACCTTTGTTGGCAAAGTAATGTCTCTGCTTTTGAATATGCTATCTAGGTTGGTCATAACTTTCCTTCCAAGGAGTAAGCATCTTTTCATGGCTGCAGTCACCATCTGTAGTGATTTTGGAGCCCAGAAAAATAAAGTCTGACACTGTTTTCACTGTTTCCCCATCTATTTCCCATGAAGTGGTGGGACCGGATGCCATGATCTTCGTTTTCTGAATGTTGAGCTTTAAGCCAACTTTTTCACTCTCCACTTTCACTTTCATCAAGAGGCTTTTGAGTTCCTCTTCATTTTCTGCCATAAGGGTGGTGTCATCTGCATATCTGAGATTATTGATATTTCTCCCAGCAATCTTGATTCCGGCTTGTGTTTCTTCCAGTCCAGTGTTTCTCATGATGTACTCTGCATATAAGTTAAATAAACATGGTGACAATATACAGCCTTGACGAACTCCTTTTCCTATTTGGAACCAGTCTGTTGTTCCATGTTCAGTTCTAACTGTTGCTTCCTAACCTGCATACAAATTTCTCAAGAGGCAGATCAGGTGGTCTGGTATTCTCATCTCTTGAAGAATTTTCCACAGGTTATTGTGATCCACACAGTCAAAGGCTTTGGCATAGTCAATAAAGCAGAAATAGATGTTTTTCTAGAACTCTTGCTTTTTCTATGATCCAGCGGATGTTGGCAATTTGATCTCTGGTTCCTCTGCCTTAAACTAAGGCAAAATAAAACAAACATTTGAATACCATTCACTTAACAGAAATTCAGTTTATTTTATAAATATCTGAGAGATATACATACATTGAATAAATATATCCAATAATATTTTATCTTCTCAGTGTGTGTGCGAAGTCACTACAGTTGTGTCCAACTCATTTTGATCCTATGGACCATAGCTTTCCAGGCTCCTTTGTCCATGGGAATCTACAGGTAAGAATACTGGAGTGAGTTACCATTTCCTTCTCCATGGGATCTTCCTGACCCAGCAATCCAACACAGTGTCTCCTAAGGCTCCTGCATTGCTCCTTACCACTAGCACCACCTGGGAAGCCCTTCCTCTTGGCAGGTGAAGGTCAATAGATTCTAAGTCTTGTGGTTTTCTCTCTTTTATATAAAAGTAACAACTGCTTTGTTTTCACTGTTTATTTTACAATCACTCAAAGTGTATTTTTCAATTACAGTACTACTGAAGTGGAAAATCTTGATTATTTAACATTTTAATAAAAGTTGTTTTCAGTTCAGTCAGTTCAGTCTCTCAGTCATGTCCGACTCTTTGCAACCCCATGGACTGCAGCATGCCAGGCGTCCTTGTCCATCACCAACTCCCAGAGCTTCCTTAAACTCATGTCCATAAAGTCAGTGATGCTATCCTACCATCTCATCCTCTGTCATTCCCTTCTCCACCTGCCTTCAATTGTTCCCTGAACCAGGGTCTTTTTTAATGAGGCAACTCTTTACATCAGGTGGCCAAGAGTATTGGAGCTTCAACTTCAGCCTCAGTCCTTCCAATGAATATTCAGGACTGATTTCCATTAAGATTGGCTGGTTTGATCTCCTTGCAGTCAGGGGACTCTCAAGACTCTTCTCCAACACCCCACTTCAAAAGCATCATTTCTTCAGCACTCAGCTTTCTTTATGGTGCAACTCTCACATCCATACATGACTACTGGAAAAACCATAGCTTTGACTAGATGGACCTTTTTTGGCAAAGTAATGTCTCTGCTTTTTAATATGCTGTCTAGGTTGGTCATAGCTTTTCTTCCAAGGAGCAAGTGTCTTTTAATTTCATGGCTGCAGTCACCATCTGCACTGATTTTGGAGCCCAAGAAGATAGAGTCTGTCACAGTTTCCATTGTTTCTCTCATCTATTTGCCAAGAAATGATGGGACCAGATGCCATGATCTTCGTTTTTTGAATGGTGAGTTTTAAGCCCACTTTTTCACTTTCCTCTTTCACTTTCATCAAGAGGCTCTTTTAGTTCTTCTTCATTTTCTGGCATAAGTGTGGTGTCATCTGCATATCTGAGGTTATTGATATTCCTCCCTGCAATCTTGATTCCAGATTGTGCTTCATTCAGCCCAGCATTTTGCATGATGTACCTTGCATCAGTTCAGTCACTCAGTCGTGTCCGATTCTTTGCGACCCAATGAACCTCAGCACGCCAGGCCTCCCTGTCCATCACTGACTCCCAGAGTTCATCCAAACTCATGTCCATTGAGTCGGTGATGCCATCCAACCATCTCATCCTCTGTCGTCACTTCACTTTCATCAAGAGACTCTTTAATTCTTCTTCACTTTCTGCCATAAGGGTGCTGTCATCTGCATATCTGAGGTTATTGATATTTCTCCTGGCAATCTTGATTCCAGCTTGTGCTTCTTTCACCTCAGCGTATCTCATGATGTACTCTGTATATAAGTTAAATAAGCATGGTGACAATACACAGCCTTGATGTTCTCCTTTTCCTATTTTGGATCCAGTCCGTTGTTCCATGTCTGTTGTGACTGTTGTTTCTTGACCTGCATACAGATTTCTCAGTAGGCAGGTAAGGTGGTCTGGTATTCCCATCTCTTTAAGAATTGTTCATAGTTTGTTTTGATCCACACAGTCAAAGGCTTTGGAATAGTCAATAAAGCAGAAGTAGATGTTTTCCTGGAATTCTCTTGCTTTTTCTATGGTCCAATGGATGTTGGCAATTTCATCTCTGATTCCTCTGCCTTTTCTAAATCTAGCTTGTACATCTGGAAGTTCGTGGTTCATGTACTGTTGAAGCCTAGCTTGGAGGTTCTTGAGCATTACTTTGCTAGTATGTGAGATGAGTGCAATTGTGTGTAGTTTGAACATTCTTTGGCATTGCCTTTCTTTGGGATTGGGATGAAAACTGACCTTTTCCAGTCCTTTGGCCATGAGTGTCATTTGCTGGCATATTGAGTGTAGCACTTTCACAGCATCATCTTTTGGGATTTGAAATAGCTCAACTGGAATCCATCCACCTCCACTGTCTTTGTTTGTAGTGATGCTTCCTAAGACCTACTTGAATTTGGATTCCAGGATGTCTGGCTCTAGGTGAGTGATGATACCATTGCGGTTATCTAGGTCATGAAGATCTTTTTTATATAGTTCTTCTGTGTATTCTTGCCATCTTTTCTTGATATCTTCTGCTTCTGTTAGGTCCATACAGTTTCTGTTCTTTATTGTACCCATCTGTGCATGAAATGTTCCCTTGATATCTCTGATTTTCTTGAATAAATCTCTAGTCTTCCCCATTCTTTTGTTTTCTTTTCATTGATCACTGAGGAAGCCTTTCTTATCTCTCCTTGCTATTCTTTGGAACTCTGCATTCAGATGGATATGTCTTTCCTTTTCTCCTTTGCCTTTAGCTTCTCATCTTTTCTCAGCTATTTGTTTTTAAAATAGTTGTTTTAATGCTTACAAATTACTTATTAGACATAGGATAGAAATTTCTTGGGCATAAAAGAAAAGACAGCAAAAGAATGCTATGATTCAAACATATTCAACTAATACGTAATATTAATTGCTGGTAATTAAATATGGTACAAGTAGTTAAATAAAAAGAACTCGTAGTATATATTTTACTACAATATACACCAATAAATCTCTTTGGGATTAAGGAAGGAGATTAAGGAAATTGAAGTAGGTCATAGAAGTAGGAAATGATAGCTCTAGGCTTTGATCCAAGTACTCCACACCCTAATTCTGAGCTCTTTTCATTAAGACACCTTGACTTTGCCTCCTGGGTTCATGCCAAAAGCCAAAGAAAACAGACTGAAACAAAAAGAATAAAATATGCAAAGGGAAAACTAAGAATTCTCTCCAAATCAAAATGAATTCCTCATTTTCCAGGCCTCCAAACTCAGGAGAAGGCTGGGAGCACTATGAAATAGAGAATAAAGGGGCCATAGCCTTAAGTTCTGAGTGCTATCTAGTTTGGCTCAAAGTTTCAAAGGACATTAACTCAGGGACAAAATAGTATTGGGGGGATGAAAACATGATTTCCTTCCTTGGAAATTCAAAGTTCTGTACAGAGGCTCAAAAGATGGCTCCCATCCCCCACCCCTGGGAAAGAATTTTAGAAAGATGAGTGGGCGTCTTCTTTTGGCACCTGATGGTCAGGGGCTCCCTGCTGAGCAGTGTGCATGAGGGCTTCTGGCTGGTGAGCGACTGGTGTCTACATTGTTCTTGAAGACACGACTGGACACACTTCACACATAGGGTCCCTCTCAGTTTGCAGAGAAGAGAAGATTTTACACTGAACAAAGTCTAATAAGAAGGCCTTTCATAGACACACAAAAGCCAGTGATGTAGTTTTCCCTGCCCTGAATTTCAATTAGCATCCTAAGCAACAAACCTGAAAATGACAGAAATGTCTGCATTTAGTCTGTGGGTCCAAGCCAAAGACATAAAGTATATATTGAGAATCATGATTAGCCAAATGAATTCTCAGCATGTACATGAGAGGAATATTGCCTAAGAGCATTCTGTTGGAGTCTCATATTTTTTTAATCTTACCTAAAAACTCCTGATAATGCCCTTCTTTGTTTTACCTATTTAACATTTTACTGAGTTACATAGTGGGATAAAATATGTTTCCACTCACCATTTGTTTCATCAAAGTATGTGTGAGATATCTTTGATTTTTTAGTGGCACCTCAGTTATTTAATTCTACTCTTGTTAATGATGTATACTTTCAGTAAAGCTCACATTCTCCAGAAACATTTTACTGATAGACTTTTAAAATAAAAAGTTTTCATTAAGTCAGAGCTGCTTTTTGTAAAGAATCAGCCATAACACAAACATGTTATCAGTTATATTCAGACTTTGAAGATATATTATATAATTTTATTACTATCCATATATTTTATTCATCATTATTTTAATACCTTTCATTAGTGAATTGAGGATATAAGTCTAAATAACAATATCTTGAAGCAATCACAATGGTAAATTAATATACTCCTGGGGCCCAAGATATGATTGGTTTAATATAAGTCAATTTTAGGGGAACATAAAATTAAACATCATTAAAAAAATCAAAGCAAATAATTTTAGCATGTATTCCTAATGAGTTACCAACGAGTGTCTCAGCCATCAGATTTATGGTGACACTCAAAAGACACTTTTAAAGTGTTATAAACCCAGAGAATTTAATATTTCTCCATAAAACTGCATCATAAATACTAAAATGATGCATTATTTACTTATCTCTGCTGATGAGTTTTTCTGTGGATTAAGATCAAATTAGAAAGCTGTATTGACTAGTAAAAATGATTTTTTTGCATA